>NC_139973.1:19459700-19825362 GCF_963993115.1 Abramis brama
ATTTACATTGTGCATGTTTGAAATGGTAGTTATGATAAAGAAATCGAGTTTCATTGACAAGATCACTGCATTCATGCACTCAACTGAAATGTCTGTCATCGGTTACAATGCGCATCGCTGCAACCTTTCATGCAATGGGAGTAGGTCTAATTATAATGCTATAATCAACACATATCACAAACATCTCAACAGCTGTTATAGTAAAAATGTAGAAAAAGTTTCTGAAAGAGTTCCACATGTAATACTAATTTCATATGCAAAGACGATAGCCAATCATAGCAGTGGATGTTTACACTGAAGTATCACAGCAGACACGCCCCTTCCAACAGAGCGTTCAAATCAGAGGGCTAAAATTAAAGTGTAGAAAATGGGCTTTTTTCTAAATTATGACCTTTTTTATGTAAAAATCATACTAACATTATAAGTGCACCTTAGGAAACATAAAATATTTTTTTTAAAATGCAGTTCATGACCCCTTTAAAAAATCGAACTTTTGGCCAGTACTTTATATACGACTGACTGAATGACTGACTGACTAACAGACAGATCTTAAAAAGAGTAATAATGCTAGTTAAAAAAAATATTTATTCCGCACTTTCGAAGTTTTTTAAAATCAAATTGGCTCAAAAAAACCAAGAGGGAACATGTGTTTGAATGGTCACAACGCTTCTGCTCAAAGCCCATGTCCATGAAGCAGATGGACATAAGACGGAACATGATCTGTGTGCAACATCCCTTCTACAAGTCTCTTATTTCAACGACTACTATGAGAAACAACACTGCAGGCTAAGTCATAAAATCCATGCCATGCCATGTGACAAATAATATCTAACTTTTATTAAGAAAAGGAAGCCAAGGCCTCTCACCCTTTATTGATTTTCTACAGACTTCGGTGTGCACCCACAGCTAAGCAATCAAGCCACAGAGGAGAGCATCTCACAGAGTGGGACAGACACTATTAGACTGCCCTCCAACCATCAATATAAGGAGCAAGACTTCCACTCTGAGGTGAGCAGGTGTCAAGACCTAGACAAGACAAATTTGAGGATACATCTGTAACAAGTTTCCAGGGGGTGGGAGGCGTGATCGCAGGAGCGAGTGTGGGAATATCACACTTCGCAGACGCTATAACACACATCTTATGTTAACACACTCACCTCCCGTACACCGCAAAGAATACTTTAAAATATATTCCTCACATTATAAAAGGTGTTTTTAGATACTTAAATCATATATATATACAAAGGTTTACAAGGTTTACTGATTTACTGCATTTATAAATGTACATATTTATTCTAAAAATATAGTTAATTATTAATAATAATTATTATTATTATTATTTGTTTTTGCTTTAAATAAATAAATATACTCTTATTCAGCAAGGATATATTAAACTGATCAAAAGATTGACATTTATAGTATTGCAAAATATTTATATGCTAAATAAATAATCCTGAAAATCCTATGGTTTCACAAAAAAAAACATTGATAATAATAATGTTGTCACCATTATGTTCAGTTAGTTTTAGTTTGTTTTCATGTCCTCATCATGGCGTCGCTTAGGCCTCAAGAACCTCCGACTCCGCTCAACGCCATCGCCGTTTATTTATTCTATTAATCATCATCATTTGTGTTTCTGTTTGCTATATAAGTTGGTCCCTCACATTCATTCTCTGTCCGATCACCATTAGCCTTAGTGTGTGTTGCCCTGCCTGTTTGCCTGCCATTTGGATATATATCATTCAATTTTGTGTTGTAACTTTATTCTTCTGCCTTCTTCTGTCTGCCTGAAACAACATGTGACACATGTGACACTAAATACTGAAGTTATGGCTGATGAAAATTCAGCTTTGCCATCACAGGAATAAATTACTTTTCTAAAATATATTACAATAGCTAACAGTGACACGGTGTGGTGCAGGTAGAAGAAGACGAGGGAGAATCAAAAGTTCCAATGCAAACTTTTACTAACAATATAATTCAAACAGGTACAGACAGGCAGAAGTTACACACACACACTTAGTAAGACGGAGATCGGACAAGGACTGGCAGAACAGACAGAACTTAAATACAAACACAGATTACACTGATTAACAGAACACAGGTGATACAGATGAACTAATGAGGGTTATCATGGAAACAAATGAGTGGCGGGAAAACAGAACAAAGGAAAATGTGACTAATGAAGATACAAACAAACACTGACACGTGACAAACAGTTTATAAAATTAATTATTTGTGCAAATACTATAATGTAATGTAATATTATAATATTAGGTAATACTTTATTTTACACTGCCATTGTTGCATAATGTTACATGTAGTTACTATAGTAATAACTATAAATTATGCATAATTACATGAAACTAACCCTAAACCAAATCAAACCCTAATCCTAACCCTTAGTTACTTAATATTGCTCAGTACTTAAATGTATAATTACAGTGTAACAAAGGCACCTTAAAATAAAGTGTAACCTAACAGGAAAATATAATATTAATGTCACAAAACCAAAAAATTTGCTCACATGTGTCTGTGATTAGAATGACAGAGATGAAACAGATGCCTCACAATGTTATATAGACAACATATTGCTGGACAACCCAGCAGTGTAATAAGAACTCTATTACTATGAGCTGCCTGGCAGAGGGGGGAGACAGCAGCTCTTCCACTGGTCGAGAGATGACAGCCTGAAAGATATATACCTCCACTCATCAATAAAGACCCAGCACAGACAAGTACTTACTCTCAGCCTAAGTAACTCGCAGAAAAGTTTAAATTCATAGCCCTGTACAACATCAATAAGCTCAGAAACAATCAAACATGCACACAGGCTATTTTCATTACTTCATTCATGCAATTTGTGACTCGTTTTTGTCATTGTCATGTCATATTGAAGGCCTACATTTAGTTTTAATATTGACATCAGTTTTAGTTTTATTCTCATGGCCAGACTTACAAAACATATACTCTGGTCTCTAATGTGCTCTGATTTGCAGCACATATCACACAATGTTTCATTTGCTCTGTGTCAGTCCTTAAATGAACAAAAGGTAGCAACTGCCAGCTGCTGATCCATAGATTGAAATGGACAGTGCTGAAATGAAATCTGTTCATTAAACACGGACAGGCTGCAACTACTCTACCTGAGCCTTTCAGTTGAGATAATGATTTGAGTGTCCTTAGTTCCTCATTGGACTGTAAAGTCAAGAACATATAGGCTAAATCACAACCTCATTACAAACCTTGTTGTGATGGATGATGTACATTTTTTGATGAAATTTCTTTCTGGTGAGTGATAGTAATATTAGGGTCACATTGTAAGCGCATTACTAACATTAAATCAATGACTGAATATATACTCTGAATATATACATTTAAATAATACCATCATACATTTAATAATATAAAATATTGATTTAAGAATAATATATAATATATAATTATATAATAATAATAATAAAATTAAAAAAAAAGATAATATTTTCATGTTTAGCTGTGTGATGCAGAATGAATGATAGATACATTTAATTAACACCAAGAATTACCAAACACTCTACACATAAATACTGGCGACATCGAACCATAAACTAAAGGAACTGAGGGCTTATATACACAGAGGATGGTTATCAATAGAGCAGGTGCGAAACTAATTGCAAACCATGGTAACAAACGAGAAATCAGGTGAAGACAGTGACAATGAAACTAAACATTACATTACATTCCTCCCCTGGAAGGCGCGTCCTCGCATCACAAAGTCCCAAGGAGGCAGGGAGAGAGGAAGCTGGAGGAGGAGCTGGAGAGAGATGTGACCAAGGCGGGGTTGGCCAAAGAGAACACCTAGGCGGAGACTATTGTGGGAGGAGCCAGGGTGGAGATGTGAGGATTATCTTGTTCTGTCTTGTTCATTATCTTGTTCTGCTTAGTTTCATCTGAGGAGCCAGAGTAGAGATGGGAGGAGCCAGAGGATGACCCCAAGCCAATGCAGAACGAAGGTCCACGGTGGAACCGGTGAAGGGAAGAGCCAAGATGTAACCGGAATCCTGACCAAGTGAGGTGGAGTGGACACCCAGGTGGAGCCGAGGAGACGAAGACCCAGGGTGACAGTGAAGGCCTGGAAGACCATGGTGGAGCCACAGGCATGTGTAATCAAGGTGGAGATGTGGGCTTGGCAGACCAGTGTGGAGTCGGTTCAACTGAGGACAATGGTGGAACCAGAGGGAAGGAGGAGGCCGTCGGAGCCAGAGGGGTGGAGGGTTGAGGCGAAGCTGAGCTCGAAAGACTGAGGCAGCTCCAGAGTGACGATAGAACAAGATGGAACCAGAGGGACGAGGGAGCCTTTCGGAGCCTGAGACGTACTGACAGACGATGGTGAAGCCGAGGAAGCGTTGAGCCAAGGTGGAGCCGATGGGTCAGAGGGCCGAGGTGGAGTCCAGGGTTTTAAGGCTTGAGGTGGAGATGAGGGATCCACAGACCAAAGTGGAGCTGGAAACTTGGATACCCAAGGCGGATCCGAGCACTAAGGTAGAACCACTGGAGGAGCCGAGGGGCTGAAGGGAGACAGCAGAGGGGAGCCAGAGGAACTGGATGTTTTTGTCAGAGGAGAAGGGAGAGAGAGGCTAGGCGTGACCATTCACGACAAAGGAGACTTGAAGCTGAGCAGAGCCAATAAAGACAAAGCCGACTTGGAGTTGATCTGTTTCAATAGCATTGAAGATGAATTGGGACTAGACAGGACCAGCGTAGACTGTTAGACCTTGTAACATTATATAATCTAGCTCATCCAATATTAATTCACTGGGGACCCAGCTTATTTCACACTCCTCCTTATATCGAACTCAACCCTCCATCCTTCTCAGAACTATGAAGTACCGGCTGTAGAACCCGGACTCCCTGTCTGGCGGGGGAACACGTTCTACAGCCTCCTTACCAAAAGGGAGTGAACTTCCTGTTCCAACACCCGACTCTGCTCTGGGTCTACTGCAGTCCAGACCACCCAGTTGAGCTTCGGTGGGAGGACCCCGAACTGCAGCCTGTACCCTATTTCTACAGTGCACAGGACCCATGGAGATACACTGAGGGGACATCGCCATGTCTCTACAAATTTTACCAAGGGAACCCCCGGAGCTGGTGTCGGGTGTTTTTCGAGCGCCGTTCTTGATACCCTGAAGCTGAAGACCGGCAGGGAATATTCGAAAATGATTCTTGGTGTGTGGACGCAAGTGCTGCCTGGCCACAAGCCTTTGGGGCGGACACTGCAGCGTGCCTTCACTGGAAACCGATGTGTCCCGAGTGCACTTAGCAGCGGGATACAGTCATTATTATACATTTCAATGTGAATGAAAACATAAGTAAATGTATATATGATAGAACTACACTTTACATAAAAATACACAAGTATTCTCATGAGATCATTTTGGAAAATACAGCTTTGCCATCACAGGAATAAATTACATTTTAAAATATAATAAAATGTAAGCCAGTTATTTTAAATCAAACAAATGCAGCTAGTGAACACTTCTTTCTAAAACTTTTGAACGGTAGTGTACTTTTTGTGTTTCATGAAGCAATGCCTTAGTTCCACAATGTACAGTAAAGACTCGTTTGGGGGGTTATTTTTTTTAATTAAAACTGGGTTCAGATTTAATTAATCTCCTATCCGTGAAACCACGACACTTTTATTAAGTTTGTAGAGATCTGCATTCTGTGTTTGTCTAGCAGTAATGAGTTTGGTGATGCCAACAAAATGCCCTCTCATCACATGCTGTGTGAAGAAGACCCACAACTGAAAAAATCTTGAGGAGAAAAAGAGGTGGAAGAGAAAATAAGACCGTCACACCACCCAGATCGGATGTTTCACTAAAGCAGAATCAGGAACTTGCTTTCTCTGTCATATCCCAGAGGAAGTACAAGAGGATAAAGCCAACATCAGTCACCCTTACACCTATCACTCCACGCAATCAAAGCTCCCATTACAGTGTGTGCCAAAGTAGCTAAATGAATCTTCTCCTTTGATTAATAGCATCAATAAACACTGGTGTCTCTTCCATCCTGGCTGAATAAGACAACAGAGAATTCGGATTTGAATTCAGTCTCCCCCTCATGTTAATAATATTACCAGCAACCCAAAATGATTTAATGCATTCATGAGCATGGAGGTGATATTTGGAGCTGGCTTGACCACGCATGTCCTAATACAAGGAAGTGAGACTCTCCGGATGAGGAAAACATTGCCTGGTAGGAGATAATTAGCTCTCATGGCTTGACAAATGGGCTGATACCTATGTGCATACATGGCTAAGATGGCCGTATATGGTGTCTTCATTAATAGGCTTGGTGTGGCGTCTCCCTTTGTAATATATATAAATATTTATCGGTCCACCTCCTGAGCGGGGACAAGCTATCATACCTGACAGAACACACAAATACTAATTACACACCAAGAAGAAAGGAAAAACGGAGCATAGGATTCATACGAGCAAACTGGAAACTGGGGCACCTGAAGGGAAATTTAAAGAGAAATGTTATTTATGTGTATTTTCCTTTCATTTCTAGGGTTTGCCTTTTGTATGTACACAACAAAGGAAAGGACAACATTTAACTTTGCGTGTGTGTCAATAAGCCATGCTTTGAGAGTGCCAGTAAGGCCTACATGAGTTTTTTTTTTGTCAAATTTGAACAGAAAAAAATGCATTAAAACATTATCATCTATTTTTATCATTTTTATTATTAGAAATAATAAAACTTGAAACTTTAAAATATCTTTGTTAGGTTGCAAGATACAATGGTTTATATATATATATATATATATATATATATATATATATATATATATATAATCAATGTTAACATTATGGAGTTAACATTAAATGAATCCATAACAATGCATAACAGAAAACCAATATTGTAAACCAATTGTATTGTAACCCTAAAGATTTTGCAAGTAAATAATAATAATGTGTATACATAATACATTTTATTATTATTATTATTATTATTCACTTGCAAATCTTTAGGGTTACAATACAAATAGGTGTTAACTCACCTTTTATCTAATGTTAACTCCATAATATTAACATTGATTCAAAGTGAATGTCCAATAATGTCAACACACCCATGTCTATAGAAATTAATAACTTTTTTCAGAAATAAAGACTGTTTGAAGATAAGAATCCTCAGATGCTGCTTATAAACAAAGTAACATCAAATCTGACTGTAAAGCCAAAGCAATATATCTCTTTGAGTGTTTCTAAGCGATATATTTTATATTTATATTTATACATGATGCAAGGGAAGTTTGACTATAGCAGTCGATCGGAGATAGATGATTTAGATGGTTTAGAATAATGCGGTTTATGAAGGATATTTTTGCTAAAGCTGTATAATCACTCTCTGTTGGCACTGTATGTGTGTGCACCATCAGAACTGTAGAGCTCATTAGGATGACTATAAAGTGCAAATACTATAATATTTACACTAATCCTTGTAACTGGTTAAGTCGCTTTAGTGTGCTTGGTGGATGATTGTTGGTACTGCTTTTTTATTTTATTCATGCTGTTTTAGAATAAAGTCCTCTTAGGTTAGATCTAATGGCTTTAATGTGATGTTACCCTATGCTTTATTTTATCAGAATTCATATTCACACTGGAGTGTATTGTATTGGATACAGTATTTGGGTTAAAGGCATGATGAACACTTTTTTGTTTGTTTGTTTTTTCAGATCTCTTAAAGGTACACTATGCAAGATTTGTACCTTAATATAACAGCTTCAAAATAATTTTGATGGTAAACAAACTCGTAGTAGGGCGAATCATCCCGATAGCAAAGCGGGGGGGGGAACGAATCTCGCGAGAATCACGACTTGCTTTACGGCACGGCGTCACATACATCAACAAAATATGAAGCAGCTTCTATGGAAGACACTAGCACGCATTTCAGACGTGAATCATGGCAGAGTCGACGAACAAAACGCGGAGGGAAGAGTCAAGGAAAAGAAAACGAGAAAGTGAGACACTACCTCTCGGTCAGGCTTTCACTCGTTGGCGAGAGCTAAAAAGCAGCAAAGGATGCAACAGCGATGCTGACCTGGCGTTCTTGGTGACGGACTAGTAAGTAAATCTCTTATTTGTAAACTTGCTTGCGTTCTATGTTGTATGTTGTTGCGCTTGTTTGTTGTATGTCATTTTTTACGAAGTTGTTCATTCATCCATTGTTGATAATAAGACCAGTCCACTAATTTCTATGTCTAGCTAGCTGTCAATTAGCAGAGCTATTAGCAGACTTGATAACAAACACTCGTTTCTCTTACGTGTTTTTGCGTTGTTTTATTGCCCAGCTTGCCTCACGAGCAAGTTTACCAACTGAACTCAGGTGTTGTGATATGTATTTATCACGTAGTCCTTTGTCTGGTTCAGGTTTCGTATGGCATGTGTACTGTGCTTATGCAAACTTTAGCCGGCATATTTGTATGAAATCGTGAAACATTACCTCGTCAGTAGACATCTTCGGAGGCTATCTGTGTCTGCTCGATGTCCGACGCCTCCATCCTACTGAACAGGTACCGGTATACAGGGGGGAGGGGATCAGGTCGTGAGTGCAGAGACTGCTCTGCATGAGTGGTATTTACGACAGTAACGTTAAATACAAGTACTCCACAGCGACTCTAGGGGTCGCTGTTTGACAAAAACAGAAAAATGCATAGTGTGCCTTTAATTTAATCTAAAATGAATGAAATGCAATTTATACATACTATGACTTGAATACATGTATTGATGATGAGCGTGTGTGTGTGTGTGTGTGTGTTTTATTTTTTAATTTGGGTATTTAGGGGCATAAAGTAAAAAAACAACTGTGATGTGATATAACTGTGCTTAGATTATAATGAAGACAAAAAGCCTAATTTAAAGACATAAATCAAATTAAAGTCATATAGTGTGACCAATACGCAGAAACATGCAGAAAAAAAAATAATATCATAGAACAGACTCCTTCAGACCCATGACTGTACCAAAGCAAGATTAGTTCAAGTTGTAAAAATGTAATGTGGTGTGGTTCTCAAGAAAGTTAATGATATTTATGAATAAATAAATCAAATTGAAATAGGATTTTTCATGAAAACAGTATACAACTTTTTTCAAAACCACTTGAAACACGAATACAGAATTTCTAAAGCATGTGCCAAGCTTTTAAACTACATTTCTGGAAGATTTTTCAGAAGTCTGGTTTAAAAGGAGAATCGTTTGTCATTGACCCATTTGTGTTAAAAAAAGAATACAATTAAATTGTCTGATTTACTGTAATTTTTTGTTTAAACATCTAACAAAAACATGCATGACCATTATATCAGGGATGTTGAGTTTGAGGGTTATGCCTTCACAATTAGAGCTTCTTCTGTGGAGAAAAATTCAGTCGCAGATCAAATTAAAGCTGTTGAAAGAAATAAAAGTAGATCATGCTTAAATTGCTTTCAATTATCTTTGATCACCCACAAATGAAAGTCAAGAAAAATTACCTTGAATTCATTACCTTAGCTTTTCCATTAATTACTTACACTCTTTAAACTCGGAACTCATTAAAAGGAGTCTCTCTGTGTGTGTGTGTGTGTGTGTGTGTGTGTGCGTGTGTGTGTGCGTGTGTGTGTGTGCGTGTGTGCGTGTGTGTGTGTTTCTCTGTTGCCTAAATGAATTTAGATATTTGAAATTACATTTCTGGTTATAATCTCATATACTGAAAAGAAACATTAACAAAGACAGCAAAGACAAATCCATCAGTGTTATTAATTTTCCGATGACGGCAAGATGCTGCTAAACCTGCTTCTTTCTCCACATCAC
Source organism: Abramis brama (assembly GCF_963993115.1). Taxonomy (NCBI): domain Eukaryota; kingdom Metazoa; phylum Chordata; class Actinopteri; order Cypriniformes; family Leuciscidae; genus Abramis; species Abramis brama. Next base: position 19,469,531 of record NC_139973.1, read on the forward strand.
TTCCCCTCATTCATTCTGCAGGGTGTAATTATATTTATAAATGAACATCTTTTTAAAAAACAAGAAAAATTAGACACTGTTCCCTGGATTGGACACAAGGAAACAAAATGAGCCATCTAACCCATAGTGACATTTACAAATTACCTGTTAATTTCAACTGAGGTGAAGGATGACAGCACTGAGCTGCTGTGACAGAACAGGAACTCAAGGAGTGACAATCAGGTCTGTCGTGTCCAAGAATCCCAGCCGTCTTCGTCAAACGCGCCCATGCTCAACTCCCATTTTACCTTGCAACATGCAGACTACTGCCTTTCTGTCCTCTTGTGGAGACAGGACTGCATTGTTTTCTAAAGGAAGCCAAGCAATCAAAATTCAGTGGGCTTTGGCATTGGCTGCTTGTGGCTATCATGTGTGAGAGCGTGTGAGTGTTTCCATACTATGACAGAGCCAAGTTCTGGCTCTGACGTGTATTCTCACATCCAGTCAGCTGGCCCGGTCTGACTCTGCTTAGAGTAGCGCTGAGGTGAAATGATGAATAGTTACAATCAGTCTTGTTTTAGCTGCCGGAGCTCCAGAGGATAGCAGCCTCTTTGCAAAAGATGGAGAAATGAGAGAGAGGGCACTCTATGGTGGTTTCGCAAATCCAAGGTGAGGTTGTCGAATTAATGCAGTGTCACCTTGCCTCTTCCTGTCTCCATTGATAAATAGCCCCCCCACCCCATATGCACCTGGTGGGCAGCCTTACACAAACCTATTTGAAATTAAGCATTTAGAAAGAAACAATATCCCAGCATGCCCCTCCCATTTTCCTCTCTCCCCTTTCTGGAACACACACATTGGGGAATAGGAAAAGCATGCCAGCCAGGTGACATTTGAATTGAATGCTTCCGTAATGGATGCCATCATCCACTGACCTCCATTTAGCTGGAGGAGCTGTACCAGCAACGCTTTTTCGTTCAGGTCACACTCAAGCAGAGGACAACACGTTGTGATACCTACATTTGCACGCTACTGAGTAGAACATGAGGACTTAGGATGGGGGAAACGAGACATGAAAAGTGTGAGAACACATGATGAGCAGTGTAAGCTGTTGTTGTTGTTGTTGTTGTTGTTCATGTTGTCATTGAATTAGAGCAGTGCTCTTCAAGGCCCCAAATAAAATCCCTTATTTGTGTGATTACTTTTATGATTCAGAAATTTTATTTCAAACATCAACATTATTTTCTTCAATAAAAACAAAAGGAGGAAATTTAAAGGTAGTATTCAAAAAAGATAATATACCTTCATATACAGAAAACCTTCATATACTGTATATATATATATATATATATATATATATATATATATATAATTATTTTTATTTTTTTACTTTTAGACAAGTTTTTTTCAAGCCATCATTTGTCTCAATCTACCTTCCATTTCTAATTAAAATTTTTAATTATTGCAGTTACATGGATTTCAGTTCATTTTAATGAAACAAAGTTTGCATTGAATTGGAATTTTAAAAGCATTCTCAATTCAACAAAGCAGAAGTCAGTATTAAGGTACACACAGCACTCAATTTATGCAGTTCTGAGTTTTAGAAAGTTTAAGTTTTAGAATAAATATTTCCAGAGATTTTTTTATTATTATTTGAATTAAATTAAGATTGTTTGAATTCCATTATAATCACATATGACTATTTTAAATTTGATTATAATTATTAAGTTATATCATTTTAAAGTCATTTTCGGGCCCACTTGGAAGTTTGCTCAGGCCCCCTGGTTGAAAACCACTGAATTAGAGTTATTCCCTTTAACAGCCAAACATGAAAGAATATGATAAATTGGGCTGTGAGATGATCTTGTCATCATGGCTGGTTTCACTGGTTTTGGGTCTCTGTGATGTTTATTGCCATGTGACTTGTTTAGGGGATCGTGCAGTCAGGCGGGCTCTGAGAGAGAAGAGGGAGGCCTGGCCCGGTCATTAAGAGCTTTGTGCTATGTTGGCCCTGAAGGTCACACTGCTCTCTAATGATGTGTCCTTGGTGCCAGTGCATGGATGGGACGCCGTGGGGTCAGCAACTCCTCTGCAATCTAACCACTCATGTCTGCAGTGTCCTGTGTCCACAGCTCCACACTGACCTCCTTCCAGAGCACTGGTCTCAGGCTCTTCTCCCAAACGTCACTCGTCGGGGGGAAACTAATGAGAGAGAGGCTGGAGCACGGGCCCTAATGGGCCTCAGTGTTCTAGCTTCAGGCAGGGCAACTGAAAATGAGCATTTAACCACAGCCAGAGTAATTGAAAAAATGACAAGCCGTACAAACACGGTGCAGCGCAGTGCCACACAATCACGCTCTTGTACAGTGCTAGCTGCAAATTATTCTGATTATTGCCATCTCCTGATTGCCGTCGATCCTCTCTCTCTCAATCCCTTTCTTTCATCTCCTTCTATTGCAGGGGATAAAAATGAAGAGGGCCTGTTAGATAGGGATACAGATCCGAATCAAGCAAATTGAATCAGGCTTTGAGAGAGCATTTAGATTGTGGTAAATGCCTCAAAGTCACACGTGTGGCAGAAATCTCAGAAAAAGCACCAAACCTGACCCATTCCACCAGGTACTCCCAGAGAGACACATTCCTCGATCCCGTTTTCATCTGCCTTTCGTCTTTACGCTTTACAGTATATCAAAGTGGACTTGAGCTGTTGTACTGTTTTCCACATGTTTAACTTTGCTCACAGCTCCACCTGCTTGTCATTTATTGATACTGACTCACTCCAAGCGCAAGTCAATGTTTCCTCTGAAGTTATTAGGGTAGACAGGATGGATCAGCAATGCTGGCCTTAAATAAATCAACTGAACTTCAGGATATTCCACAAAGTGCATACAACATATAGTCAGCTAACCGTAAATCCTGATTATTATTCTTTTACGGGAAACCACTTTTGGTGTGGTTGTACTTGATGCCAGAGCTAATAGTATCTCAACATCAGCACAAGAGATTCATACGGTTATTAAAATCATCATCATCTGATTGGATGAGCCACTTGCCTAATGCCTAATGAGGTTGTGATCATTTCATGTTCAGGCTGAAGGATAATGGACGCATAAGTCTAATAAAACGTAATCTCTAGAGTGCTAAGGGCACCGGCTCAAATCCTTGTGCACAAGGTAAAACAATAATGCTCATGATACCGAAATGAAATTGACATGACCTTGCTTAACCCCGAAATTAACAATCCTTGGACACCAGCCTGCCCTTCAAGCCCATGGCTTCATCTCTCAAATGAATTCTTTCCTGATAAAAGTATCCAACCCAGGGATGAAACTTCTCATGCCCATTTAGAATCTAATGCTGGTCATTTGCAAGAACACAATCCTGCTTCTCATTTCACTGCTGGGTTCTGTAATTGAGAGGACTTAGTTCCAGTTGATGATGCAGGTCACTCTCCTGGTTTATAATCATGAAAATGACTTTCCAAAGCCATCAATGACTTTCCGAAGAACTCTGTTTATGCAAAGGAAGAAAAAATAATTACCTCAGCAGTTAATGTGGGACCCTTACATTTCACACCTAGCTGCAAATCCCACCTTTCAACAGTCAACTTTTCCCCCCTCCTCTCGTCGGTTCAATACAAAGAGCCCTTGTTTTGCTGCCAGACAGAAAACTGAGTTCTGTAAGCAGCTCTGTGGTGAAACAGGTGTAGTTTGGATCTCTTTCGGTTCCCACTCATTGCGTATGTGCCTTCATTAGCAGGATAGGAAGGACCACGGCATGCTGACTGGACCGTCTAATTTGAGCGTCCGAAACAGAATACTTTAAATTATAATTTTGCCAGAGCATGAGAGAGCATCTGCAGCTCTCTTAATTTGAAGCAGTCTGCGGATGCGAATTTGAATTAATAATCCAGAAAATTGATACTACCTCTCACTGCATGAGTTCTAGTATTGACTTTCCCTTCCTCTGCCCTCTGCCTTCTGTTTCCCTCTCTCTCTCTCTCGCTCTCCTCTCAGCCTCTGCGGGGTCTTCATTACCACAAGATATAGACGTAGCTCTGTTAAGCCCGCCGAGGCTGGGCGCTCTAATGAGGGGTAGACTCATCACGCCGGGCACCAGTTCACTGCTCTCAGGCAAACTTACTGCCACCAAAATTCTTTTAATATTCTGAAGAATGTAGAGTACTACGTTGCCAGGGAAACCAGAGGTCACATGGTCACGAAGGTCCGGGGCTTCCAGTTGAGTAGCCAGAATGCCTCTGATGATGATTTATTCAAACTTAGTTCAAAATCTGCAATCCCCCAACTCCCCCCACCCCCGTTCTCCTCCCATTCCCACTTCATTGCCTTAATGTAGCCAGACCCTCATTCATAACTGTCAAGAACCTATCCATCTGGACTGTGGCTTATTTAGTCCAAGAATTTTACATAAAATGCATTTTCCACAGTAAAAGGGAGTAAGTGAGAGAGAAAGAGAGGAAAAGGTGGCGATTGAGCTTAGTTTGACTCACAGATAATGATTTTAGGGGAAAGAGGGGTGTTAAGCTGTAGGTGATCCACCCTTACTGGGGTTTCCTGCAGATCTCAGGCAGCACTGAGGAGGCCTGACCCTGTGTTTGAGTCCCGACCTTGGAGCTGAGAGCGCAGGTTGACAGGACAATAGACAGAGGAACAGAGCCAGAGCCATGCAGTATTGGTAAAGTTTTGAAACACACAGTATATGGAGCAAATCATCCCCTGTAGATCTCATTACTGCTAATAACTTGAATAGGAGTTTGAATGAATAGTTTTCGAATTCTGCCATTATTTACATTCTATAGCTGTTATTTTTTTTTCCTTGAACCATAGTAGTGATAGTTTTGAAGAATCTAAACAACTTTCACTGTACAACAAACTACATCTGTCAAGCTCCTAACAGGATATCAAAAACCATAAAATAACCAACAATATTTATGTTCATAAAATGATCAAATGAAAAAGTTGTCCATAAGACTTGGCCATGTATTCTGAAGTCATTCAAAATGGGGCTTCAGCCTCAGTGATACCAAACCGACGTTTTTTGTGAATGTATTAATCCAACGCGCCATTGGTTTTCGCAATTATATGGGATATCAGTGTTGTAGTCAAAAACAGCTCATTCGAGTCTGAGTGGAAACTGAGACTAGAAAAGGGTCGAGTTCAAGTCAAGACTGAGTCCACATGCTCCTAAGTCCATGACATCTTGGTCTTGTTCCTTGAGTCTTGACTCAGACTCTGCCCTTTTCTTGGTATCTGTTTTGTATTGAACACGACCCTTGACTCTATGTGGACTACTGACTCTCTTGGTCTCTACAAAGCTGTGGGATAAACAAAAGCTTTGTGGATTTTTAGTGTATAACAATTTAAATATTTTCCTTACACAAACCATTTATAAAGCTTCACAAGACTTACTGTACTGCGCAGTCATAAATGATACTTTGGGGCAAGAGCATGATGGTTCTTTAAAACTACTGTCCTTTTGTGTTCAACTAAAAACAATAATAAAATATGTTATGAGGCTTAGAAAATAGCACCACAATATATGTTTTTCTTTTAATTTCAATTTTTATTTTAAAACAGGATAATTATTCAGCAAAACAACCATATATAATATTCCAGTCCATATTACTGTCACGTCTTTATTTGGCCACGTCTCATGTCTTTGTCATGTTTCCTGTTGTCATGTGATTCCCTGTTAGTCATGTGATCCTGCCATGTGTTCCCTTGTCTGATGTGTCATGTTGTCATTGGTTCATTGTTTCGTTGTTCACAGGTGTCCCTTGGCTAGTCATTAGTCCTTGTGCATTTAAGCCCTCATGTTTGCCATGTGTCCTTGTCAAGTATTGTTTTGGGTAACCACTGTTGGTAAACTCTATGTCATGTCTATGTTCTTGTTTTGCGTTTCATGCCACGCTTTTGTTTTCTGTTTGATCACGTTTTTGTAAATAAACTGCACTTGGGTTCTCAACAAACTTGCCTTCAGTGAACAATCCTTACAATTACATGCATATTAGTTTTCATTTTCAATATCTCATTCATGCCTAATATGCAGTTATCTATCAATGTGTGAGGTGTCTGACTTCATGATCATCAGAGTGTGCATTTTGCAGATGGGTGAGTGTGTGTGGTCGGTGTTGGTGGGGGTTTGGAGGGGGGTGGGTGGAGTGGTACTCCTGATGGGTAAAATGAGAGCATCTGCCCCTCTGTGGGAGGCTGTCCCAGGGAAGGAGGATGGCTTTGAGCTTAGACAGCAAAAGAGAGAACCAGGGTAACTGTCCTGTGGAGCAACCATAATGCCAAGCAAAGTGGTGTTAATGCGCACACACACACATACATACAGACAGTCATCACTGAATCTTAACAATCCCATGAAATACCTAATGCTGCCTTCACATGCTATCGGATATGTCCCACTTCCCATTTCTGAAGTTGTGATTATGAGCCTGTCGCGTTCAAGTGTTTTCTTGTTGGAAAGAATAGGAATCATGGAGGACACAATCCCTTATTTATTGGGGAAATCTTAAAGGGTTAGTTCACCCAAAAATGAAAATTCTGTCAGTAATTACTCACCCTCATGTTGTTCCAACCCCGTAAGACCTTCGTTCATCTTCAGAACACAAATTAAGATATTTTTAATGAAATCTGAGTGCTGGATCACTCCTCCACAGGCTTATGGACACTATAACTTGCTGGCCCAGAAAATGTATTAAAGACATTGTTAATATAGTCCAAGTGACTACAGTGGCTCAATCTTAAGTTTATAAAGCGACGAGAATACTTTTTGTGTGCAAAAACAAACAAAAATAACGACTTTATTCCACTTTTCATTTCCTTCTCTCTGGGCCTCGAGTTTTTTCACGTAGTGTTTTAGCGCAGCGCGTCTGTGTTGCACGTCACCACGTATCACACACATGACCAGCGTCACCCAATAGTGAGCCTACGTGGTGACGTGAAACACAGACGCGCTGCGCTTAAACACTACGTGAAAAGACTCGAGGCCCAGAGAGAAGGAAATGAAAAATGGAATAAAGTCGTTATTTTTGTTTGTTTTTGCGCACAAAAAGTATTCTCGTCGCTTTATAAACTTAAGATTGAGCCACTGTAGTCACTTGGACTATATTAACAATGTATTTAATACATTTTCTGGGCCAGCAAGTTATAGTGTCCATAAGCCTGTGGAGGAGTGATCCAGCTCTCAGATTTCATCAAAAATATCTTAATTTGTGTTCCGAAGATGAACGAAGGTCTTACGGGGTTGGAACAACATGAGGGTGAGTAATTACTGACAGAATTTTCATTTTTGGGTGAACTAACCCTTTAAAACCAAAATGTACTTGTAATTACTGATAATTCTGGAATTTCGGTCAAATACATGCTATTTACATTGTCTTTAAAAACTTACAATATCCTTCAAATGGTTATTTATATATTTAAATATGCACTACTTTAACAACAAGATAAGGCAATGTAGCTGTTGTGGAAAAAATTATGGCACGCCCAACTCAGAAACTCAGGAATCAAAATTATCTCTGAGTTTCCCAGTAGTAAATATGACTTGAGAGGGCATCTCATGTCCAATTTACAACTAGGAAACTCTTGTTTACAATAATTCCGATAGCACGTGAAGGCAGCATTAAAGACAGTTCTTCTAGTACTGATGACATTATTTTTTGGGTGGGACACACTGAAGTGCTCTTTGTTATGTTTTGTTTATTTCAAATAGACATCAGTTATGTCACAGCCATGAAACATGATTTGCTACAATACATAGGCCTTGTCCCAATCACTGCCACACTTCAGTGACATAATATCATATAGACTGTCAGGAAGTAGTCCAAATGAGGGCATGATAGACAAAAGGACATTTCAAGAGCACAATGAATGTAATTGATCGATGGCTATTACAAGTATTCAAGACTGCAGGTTCTCACAGAGTGCCCCAGTTGGAACAGGACCTACAGTAGCTAGCTGTTGCTGGTGGTATTAAGGGGAGGGACATCTCACTCGAGAGCATTCAACTGAATAAAAATGTAGGGCAACATGAATCAGTCTTTCTCAAAAAAAAAAAAAAAAAGAAAGAAAAATCCAGCTTACTTCATTCATCATCCAAATCCAAATTCATTCATCAAAATGTTGATTCATGAAAAATTATTTTCCATTAAATAATAAAAGCTGATGTAAGTTTGTATTAACATTTGTTATAACTAATAATAAAGGACAACTTCACATTTGGTCTTTATTTTATATTTAAACTCTCCTGTTTCCTGACACGATAACACTAGTGATTATTCTGGTGAAAAATTCTAAGATGGTGTCAATATCATCTCAAAACACTTCTTTATTATACCATCAGCCTATAATAAAAAAAATGATATTTTTATATATATATATATATATATATATATATATATATATATATATATATATATATATATATATATTGTGGGATTGTGGGAAGACTGCACATTTGAACATATTCTTCATACTCTGAACTTTGACATTGTAAAAAAAATTCAAAGAATTTGTATTTTTAAATAATAGTTTGTTTGTTTTTTTAACATTGATAACACCAAATTACAAAATGTTGGACTTTTAAAAAATGTTTACTTTATTAATTACGTCACGTCTGATCTGGGTTTGAGTTTTTGTTTGAGTTGTGTTCTTGTTTGATTTTCCTGTTCAGTTTCCTGTGCTAGTTCATGTTTCCTTCATCCCTGTTCATTCGTTGCCATGTTTTTTTATTTTATTTTATTTACCCTCATGTGTTACACCGGTGTCTTGTTAATTATTTCATTTAGGCTCTAGTGCTTCCCTGTGTATTTATATTTTCAGTTGTTCTCTTTCGGGTGTTGTCAATGTATTGTGATTATTTGAGTATGTGAGTATTTTTGTTATTTTGATTTTGCCATTAGATCCAGCTCGCTTCTTTTCATCTTTGCCTCAACCTCGCTCTGACAAATTACTTATTTATATTTTCTTTTTTTGCTCAATTCTTAGACATTGTACAAATGATTAATAAATAAGTACATGCATGCGTGCATACAAATGTAACAGAAGTGGTCTACAGAGATGAAGTGGGCAAGAGCTTTTTATCAGGCCTTTGACAAATTCAGTCAAACCATTTCATTTTATTTACTAAGCTATTGTGTTGTAAAATTATACTATTCAAACATTTTTGTTTTTAAGTTAATCTTTTTCATTACTGAAAAGTCAAGGTCACCATAATGTAAAATGATGTAGGCTACATTTTGCATGATGTCCAAATCGTTAATTAATGAGCTGGCCTCAAAGCTAACATGTATGGACTAAAAGACACAATTTCATGGGGTCTTTAAAAGTTCCTCTTGTCTCTTCCTTAAATGGTGGATAAACATTAGACCAGTCTCCACTTGAACAAAGAGCACATTGACTTTTATCTGCGGGCTTTGAGTTTCTGCCTCCCTCTCTCTTCCTCTCTATCAGTTGTGTGCTCTATCTGCTGGACAAATCTCTAACAGGCCTGAGAACAGAAATACCACACAGCCAAAACCTTGTAAATTACTCATGCTTGATATTGCTACTGCCAGGACTCTAGCCCCTTATTTCCTCTCAGCACACACACACACACACACACACACACACACACACACACACAAAGTCAATGGCAAGCGTTTTCATTAACTTTGTGTGGATACTGTGTGTGTGTAAATGTTATCATCTATGCTCAGGAGAGTGGTGAGCCTCTAGGAGTCTTAATGTACCTCAACTAATGAAGGGCCCTTTAATGCGCTGCGGCCATTTTCCCCAGCATTTCTTACCAAATGGTCTCAAAGCCATACCGCCATTGAAGATCACACTTTCCTCCCTGAAAAGCTGCCGCTTCCACAATATAATTGAGTCATCTGGCTGTGAAACTGACAGCTGAACTGGCAGCTGTAGGCCAGCCAATAGAGAGAGAGAGAGAGAAGAAGAAGAAGAAGAAGGAAAAAGAGTAATAGAAGGAAGGAAGGAATGGAAATAATGTAAGGAAATAATGAAATAGGGGTTCACCACAAATTCAAATAGTCTGGCAAGAGAAAACTTATTTTCATATTTTGTATGATTTACACAAAGATGGCACAATTGAGACAAACATTTGAGTAGTATTTCATTTTGATCTGAAAGGACAAATATATCATCTTTAAAATGGGAGAAAAAAAGTTGAAAATAAATTCATATTGTTTTAATATTGTTGAATTTTAAGATAACGGAAACCCAATATGTGATCACCTATTCGAATATCAGGACATCAAATGCTATAATTTTATAATTTGTCATTGAAAATCCCATTTTAGCCTTAATGAAGTTAAAATATTTTAGGAAGCAGATGTGATGGAGATTGATTTATAATAAACTTTAAATGATCACACAAAGTATCATAGATTCAGAAGACAATTAAAAGTCATAAAATTAAATATTAAGTTTACATGTTTAATTTGTTTACTATAAGTTTTATGTTTATTAATGTTAGATGTTCTTGCTTTTTTAAAAATATAATTAATATTCATTCTAGCAGCTTTTTTTACCGATATCTGTTAAGTAAAATAAGTAAACATTTTGTTTGAAGGTGTTAAACAGAATCTGACATCCCCTGGCTCGATATCTACAGATAATCATCCATTCTGGAACAAAAGAAAATGAAGTGAAAATGTTGAAAATTAAGTGTGTGTGTGTGGGGGGGGGTTACGTGAAGTAAAAATGCTTCAAAACTGTATAAATTTATCATCGGGTTGTGCTATCAGTGCTAAAAGGCATATTAATTAGATTTAGATTTGATCAGTGTTCATTTAAGAACATCTGAGAACTTTTCCTCCGAACACATCCTTTTCACCCAGACTCTGCTGATTTTTGCAGTTACCCGTGTTAAAAGAGCTTCATCTCCGAATGATAATTATGCAAATTGGTGGCTGGAGGTAATGGAGAATGAACACACCCCTGCGCAAATGAGACAATAACGATTCCTGAGGAAAAAAGGGAGAGAAAATTAACATCTTATTTTAAAGCTGATCTAATGATGTTCAGGTGATCAAAGCCAAAACACACACTGCTGCGAGAGGCTGAATTTAGCTTCAGCACTTTATCCAACTTCCTCTCTCATTCAAGCACAGGTTTAAAAATGAGTGAATCTTAAAAACATACTTTCAGAAAAGTTATGTTTTGCACCAAATACAGATCCCATGTATAAATGCTGGATATACAGTATAATGTTTATTAATCCTTTCTTGTAAGGACCATTGGCAGGCTGGTGACTTGTGCTATACGAACAGATATAGATCTGCTATGGGTAATTGATGGGTAACAGCAGCAGCAATAATCTACAACAACAGCAATAATCAACAGCAGCAGCAGCAGCGTAGCAAATCTATTCCTCCAAGACCAAATACATTAACATTGTCATATCCACTATCGTGCTAAAAATCTTCAGAGAGTTGTCATGATAGAACTTGATGTAGTTCCAAAGTTACTTGTTGTTAGTAGAATGTCTATAGTGCACTAACAAAATACCAAAGTGTTACCAAACAATGCCTCCTTGTCTAGCCTAAAACAAATCTACTTTAAAGATGCACTATGGAATTTTGGCCTCTCTATCGCCATTTGTGGTCAAAACGTAATATTGCAAGTTATTGCTGAGTTGGTCGGTTGTGCTTTGGCCTTGCTTTTCACATGGATGAATCTGATGGTTTATTCTTTTTTTGTCTCTGCTTATTAATATAATGAAAAGGCATAAGAAAAAAGGATGTAAGCCTGAAATTTCCAACGCTATCTCACAACCAATTCATACGAAAGTAAAAGGTGGCTAATTCGTACAAATTTGTATGACCTCACTCATACTAATTCATACGATTTGTCTAAACCCCAGTGATGGGTAGGTTTAGGGGCGGGGTCAGGGGTAGGTCATTTGTACAAATTCATACGAATCGGGCAACTCGTAAAATATGTACGATTTAGCAGAAATCGTACAAATTCATACGATTGAGGTCATATGAATTCGTACAAATTAGCCACCTCGTAAAATTGCCGTGAGATCGGGTTGGAAATGTCCCACCAATTCTAACCTGACAGCTCTAAATATAAATCACTATTGCACAGTAAGTTTACCATAATAAATCGTAGTAAGACATTTTACTTCATATGGAATTTTTGTTAATTTTTACCAAAACAAAAACTGAACCTTGAATAATGAATAATTCATTAAAGGTGTTTCACTCAGACATTGCCGTAGAATATCAGCATGGACTAGAGGCCTGAGAATACACATAGAAAGGGAGAGAAAGAGGGAGTGCAGGTGTATATGTCCCATACAGCTCCCGGCACTGACTAATTGGTGCAGTACTCATGTCTCAGCAAGATGAGCACCCTGAAGCCAACAGTTCTCAACACACACACACACACACACACACACGCACGCACACACGCACACACACGCACACACACACACACACACACACACACACACACACACAGCTGACCATATCCACTATGATTACCCCTTCAATCACATAACTCAAGGTGTCACCAATTACTTGACAATGGGTCAATCCTCTGACACAAATGCTAGAGTAAGTGTGCTGCTTAAAAGGATATATTTATTGATTTATTGTGGCACGTACAGGTATTTTCTGTAAAATAAATTATAATGTGTAATTTCATGATGTGGCTATGATTTTGATGTGGAAAGCTAAATCTTCACAATTGCATGAGGGTTTCAAAAAGACACTATATTGACTGTTTGGGTTGATTGAAACCACTGGGCATGTGATACTTTGTCACCCTTTGAATCACTGGGGCTTAGATGAAATCCAAAAATAATGAAAGTGTAACAGTGAAGTTTTCCAAACCTACAGATTCACTTCATCTGCGAGTTTCGACATGGATGCACAACCCCAATTGAATTTAAAAAAAATTGCAAGTGCTATTAGAAATGCAGGTCAACGAAACTGTAAATATGTTGATTGCCAATGTTCCAACCAACAATCGCAGTATCTTTTCATGGGAGAAAACACAACTCCCAAATAACTAATTATTGGGGAATCCCTCTTACGACTGTCGAAGTCTGACCTGAGTCAACAAGAACAAAATCAGAGAAACATACTTTCATGGTGAAAACTCATTGATTTGTCTCCCCTTTTCTGTGTAGAGGCAAAAAAAGGTCTGTAGCAACTGGCTCAAACCAAAAATAAGTCTGACTGCATTGAAGACAAAGCAGCAGATGCAGGATTAAGGCGGGCATACACTGTGCGATGTCTGTGCGATTTCAGCAAGGAACCTACTCACACTGAACGAGTAGATCGCATGCGATGTAAAGCCAAAGCTCAGGATTTATGTGCTCACACTGTACGGTCCGAACGTCGAGCTGCGACTTGACTGCTCACACTATACGTGTGAAATATGCGCGAATCAGCGCGATAAATCCTCGTGCTGGGTTGCGCCTATGGATGATATCATGTAGCCTATCCAGAGATATTGTCGAAAAAAGGATCAGCTATCAATATCAAGAAGATTTAGCATTTCCAATTTATATATTAAATTATTAGTAGGCTAGTATTGTTGTATTATTATTATTATTATTATTAGGGAAGGCCTAGGCTATTAAAGTGATAGGCTATAATTAAATTGCCACGCAACAATTTCATAGCGCATCACCGCATAACCAACGCGCTGTGAGGATAATAAAATATTACATAGGCTAGAAGCTTACTTCTCCTCATTAAAAATTGTCTAAAACATTTAGGTCGATTACAATTAATTATATACATATAATTAATTATTAAAAGTCTATAATATGTCCGAACACTGCAATAATTCATCAATGAAAATTAAAAACAGCTTTATTTCAAAAACATTTTTTAACAATTAAAGATGCAAAGTGTACATCGCAGATGGCTTGGAAGAAGTGGGTAATGGTTAATCCATTTTGCAACACGAACTGGAGGTAAGCAACAGTAATTTGTAGCTTTGAACTACAAAACTTAAAGATCTCGTTTTTTTTTTTTTTTGCTGCATATTAAACTGTTTTCGCGCAGGCGCAGTGAGGGAAAAAACACTGAGTTTAGGGCAATCGGTTTGTATCTCTGCTTCAACTGTGCGATATAGTCAGGAGGAGCGACCAAAATTTCTAACATGCCAGAAATTCATCCGACCATCCGATTGCCGGTCGTGAGAGGTTAATCGCCTCTCGTTTCCCCCTGTACACTGCACGAACACTGCACGACAAACGACGCACGACAAAGCTGAAAATCGGCCCGACCCGAAAAAGAGTCGCACGAGTCAGAATTCTGCTCAAAATCGGACGAAAATCGCACAGTGTATGTCCGCCTTTAGTCAGTATACTCTTGTGACAATTCAGAACTATTTTACATTTTGGTGAATTGCATTGAATTCGTACAATCTCATTCATACATTTTCATATGATCTGCTTACACCCCACTGAGGCTTAGGTTTAGGAGTCGACCTTCATGTTCAGCTTCATCTTCAAATTGTAAAATAGTTACATTTTCTCATGACATCAGGTTAGATTAGCATCAATTTACAAGTAAGCTATCACATTACGTTCTGGAGCTCAGTAAGGCCTTCTTCTAGGTGAGAATTTAGGCCCAAGTATATTTTATGTTCCACGTTCCACTCCATTTCATGTATAAGTCTGTGTCCCAAATGTCATACTTCCCATGCATTTGTGGTCATGGGGACTTACAATGACCGCCATGTATGCAAATCTGTTAAGTCCACAAGACCTTAGTATGTCTCATTTGTTATTTTAGGTTTCATAAGTGTGTTCATGAGAGCTCCTTTTAGTCCCCTACGCACCCTCAATGCGCACTTCTGCCGAGCATGGACTAAGCCAACTTCTACCCATCAGTCAAAGCAAAGTGTGGACATCAGTGGCGGCTGCTGGTCTTTCAAAGAGGGGAAGCTCATTTTTGCCAAAATCAGGTCGACAATATTAGCACTGTCTGCCATCGTGTGAAGTTTGCTAGCTGGCTAGTTCACCCCTACGACGCTAGCCTAGCCTACTGTATGAATGAATGAATTAACAAATGATCTAAAAAAAAAGATATTAAACTCGACAGAGGAAATGTGGGAATTAAGTTAAACTGAAACGAGGAATGTGGTGTATAATTGTGTGAAATGTATGATGAAAATTGGCTAGAAATTTCGCCAAGCAAATACCAAGAAATAGGTTGCAGCAGTTTGTCTTTCGACTACACTTGCAAAATCCACGATGGGACTGAGCTCGAATAGCTTCAGCGTCAGCGACTTTTTATAGTACAAAATCGCTGTCAATCACAAGGAGATGCAGTCTTTCGACAGACCCTCCAATCATCACGCAGAAGCCCGGAGTCCAGGCCAGTCCAGGCCAGCCCACGCCTCCATTGACCCCCAGAGACGCTGAACATCCGTGGGTGGGACATAATCGCAGCATTTATCCAATGACAGTTTAGTTTCGAAGCACTGAAAAAAAAAATGTTCAAAGCAGCACCATTGAAGTCAATGGACGCTAGGCTTCAAAAGGGAAATGCACTGTGACGCTACGGGAATGTATGAGAAGGAAATCGAGTCAGCTGACCTGCTATATGTAGCTGATTCTGAACGAACTCGTCTTTGAGATGAACGTGTTCAAACGCATTTTTAGTCAATAAAATGTTAACACAATGGTACATATTTAACCATAATTTTTTTGACATTATAGGGGAAACCGAGCTTCCCTTGCAGTCTTAAAGAAATCCCCACTGGTGGACATGGAGGAAGACCGCAAGGGCTTAGGGTTCCATTTAGGACAGGGCCAAAGATTACCGTTATTACAAAATTCTTATGCAAAATACAATCATGTCCTTGTAAAATTTGTAAGCATAACATGTACAGTTAAAATATTCTGAGAGTTACCCTATATATCCAACTGCTCATCTGCGCAAGTGAAATCATTATCTTGTTTCATACAAAGCAAATTACGCCATCTTGCATCTTGTTTATCGATTGTAGTGAAAAATAAGGCTGATTATTTTGTACATTGCAATGGACTGTTTTTTTTTTAAGTGGAAGCGTAAAGATAATATACAAGTCAAATTACAAAATCATTTCAACTGAAGTATTAATTTAATTGGAAAGCAGCTGTCTAATAAGCAGGTTAAGGTAGGCTACTGTAAAGTTAGCCAGTCATTATCGTAAAATATTTAGCAATGACTGGTTGACTGTAGATTATCCCTTACATACTGGACAATATATCGGTTATCATCTTCAAAATATTAATAATCATCGGTATAATCTAAAAACTTCCTTTTTTGTGTATCCATGAAATACATTACATTTTTACATCAAATATTTGTTTTTCTTCTAGCAAACATTGCTGTTTGTCTAAACTGTTCCACATGAAGTGATGTGTCAGTCGCAGCATATATTTTAATAAAAATAGCTATTGGTAATTTATATTTTAAACTCCACCTTTAAGAATTCCAATCTTCATGATATAATACAAAATTTATATAGCACCACCATCAAAGCCATTACCCTGAGAAGCACAAGATCCACCTTACATCTTTAAGCTGCAGCTGAACGTGAGGAATTAATTTTAATCAAAGTGCCTTGACACATCTCAACAGCTGCCCAAATTCAACATATAGAATCATATGAAGCAGCTCGGCACCATGAAAGGAAAGAAGGTTTTGTAAATGAGGAAGAATGTGTCTTTGTTATGCAGTGGGATGATGAAAGGGGGTATATTTCTTCGCAAAAATATGAGTGGAAAAGAGGAACAGGACAATCATGAGGTGTGTGTGTGTGTGTGTAGAGAGAGAGAGAGAGCAGCAGCAGAGAGTGGTACATGTTAATGCAGTGTAATTTTTTCTCCTTCCCTCCCTCAGCTTGATCGATAGGTAGGGGTAAAGTGCTTACAAATTACCAAAGGCGAATGCAACTCTATTAGCACGCAAGTGGATTTCACAACATTCGTCTGTCTTTTCATTTCTCTTGCACCACTCACTCTCTCTTTTTGCACTCTCTCCTTTGCACTCCCTTTCACACTCTTTCTTCTCCACAGAAATCCATTTGCTAAAAGGCTCTTTTTTTCTACCTGTCATAATCTCAGACCATTTCAAAAGGCTGTGTTTGATCATAATTAGCCTCAGGAAATCTAATTCTAATATGATGCCTTTTAAAAATCTCACCCCTCCTTACGACACTTTCAGCCAACCATGCAGAAAAGCACGGCTCCTCTTTTATATATATATATATATATATATATATATATATATATATATATATATATATATATATATATATATATAATCCATTGTCTTTATTGTATTGCAACATTGGCATGTGTATGCTTTATTAAATGGAAAAGGTATCTCAAAAACAAAACAAAGCCAAACGCAAGGGATCCACCAATTATAGCATCACACACACGCATACACACTTGCTAATTCTTTAAAGTTTAATTCATTAAAGCTTATTGTGTGTCACCATGGCTAAGCCCTTATTACTGTGCATTTAGGAAATGAGGCAAAGAGTGGAGGAATAAGAGACCAATCAATAGCGCTTTTCATTTCGCCTCTAATGGGTCTCCTCCACTTTTTCCCCCAGACGACGGGAAAAAAGTAAAAGAAAACATGGGAAAGATTGGTGTAACAGCCATAAAATGTAATTTCTCCACAGAAGCACAGACAATAATGTTTTCTGCCCCCCTCTGCATATTTTAGTGGCATTTTGCTAAATTGAGTATGGATTTAACATCAAAGGTTTCATGAATTTTTCAAATGAGATATTAAAGTCAATATTTCACAAGGCGGATGTTTCAATTCGAGATGCTTACACAATAATGCAAGGAGCATTTGCACTGAGAACGTGCAGACAAAGCCACATTAGTTGAGCCTAGGAAATTATAATGAATTCAGTGGAGGGAAAATAGGGGTGGGGTGGGGTGGGTGAGTGGGGTGGGTGAGTGTGGGGGGGGGGGCAATCAAACCATAAGATTTCCATTTGACAAAATGGCAGTTATTGGATCAGGGAAACTCTTAAAGGTCTCTCAGCACAAAATGCAGCACAACATTTCTCAAGGTAAAAATAAGACTGTGGACTACAAAGATAAAAGGCTGTCGAAGACTGATTTACAGGTTTGTCAGGCCTCTCAGGAAAGTATTAACCGCTAGGCCTTTATTAGTTAACTGAGCAGTGTCCTCTTGAGGCTTGATTTCAGATGGTTTGACTGTCCATCAAGCCTGCTGACGGTAATTAGGACATGGGAGAAGACTACTGACAAGTCCCGGTGGTTTGATCAAGGCCTAGTATTTTATTTCACTGTAGGACATTTTCGAGGCATCAAAGAGAGAGAGAGAAAACTCACGTACTGTGTTGGTTTTATGTGGTGTTAAACGTTATCTAAAGCTTTATGGGTGTTTGTATTGAGCCCCTTTCACCGCCTTTATAAACAAGAGCAGTTTATACCTTGATATCCAGTCGGTCCTCAATCCAGTGTAAACTGAAGACTTTGAGAAGGGTGATTCTCCCTGAAGACTGGGTACAGGTGGATCTCTGAGGCTGGGAATAATGGTCCTTGCTAGGTTCCGCTGAGCGTCGTCATGCGTGCCGCTCCTTCTGATACAGAGAGACAGTGCTTAGGCATGTTTTAGCAGCCTCCGTGCGATTCTCCCCAGGGAAAGCCTGTCGTGGTGTGTGTCTGAGGGACCGGCTGAAGACAGAGACACTCTGCAGTCTGCCTGCTCCATTAGACATGCATGACTCAGCATCAAGCTGTGGTATAATGAGTGAGCCTGGAGCTGGACAATGAGCATCTTCAAAAAGAACAATTTAGCATGTTTGTTGGTCTTGTTTGCATGTGTTATCCATATCTTGGCTGTAATCTTCATAAAGACTCTAAAGTAGTATTGATCGTTTACAAGGATGAAATATGGAAGGCAGATTATATATATATATATATATATATATATATATATATATATATATATATATATATATATATATATGGCAGATTAAAGCAAACTGGGACTTTGTGACATTAGACATCAGAAGTTAAAAAAGGGGATGTTAAGGGGTCTGCAAAATATTATCATAAAAAAGAAAGTAACTTAAGATATTAATATGTTTAAAACAATAATTTTTACAAGTTTAATTGTGCTTCCTAAAGAATGCTTTTCTTAACCCTTAAATGCATGAATGTTTTGTCAATTATTCAGGTCTCGAATAGCGACCCGGATCTATATCTAAAACACGGATGGATCTCTAGATGTTGCGATAATATAAAATTCTCCTGATATTAGAGTAACAATTACAGAAGAATAAAATAAAGCATATTTTGTTACCTTTTGGAGCTTGGAAGGGTTCGGGTTGAGCAAAGGTTTTATACCATCATCACTGTCCTCATCAGAGCTCATTTCAAGTGAAAGTGACACTAATATTTGATTGCGTTCAGTTCTTGCTCTGCAGTAAGTTTTGCTGACGATACTTCCTATTCTTTTGTTTTCTGAAACATCACTTCATAATTGTCTATCAGACATTGTCATCTTGTGGAATAAAGGTGAATTGCACTTATTCAGTCATCAAAGATTCAATTATTGTTGTGCAGAAAAAAATATACTTACACTGTTACACACCTCGGGTCGTTAGCGACCTTATAGAATTTTTTACAAAAAATGAATGGGAAAACAAGTATTGTTTTATAATTTCTTGTTATATTGTTTATAATTAATTGATTGAGGACTACTAAAAAGGTTGATGTCTAACTTTAAAAAATGAATGAGGTAGTGAATGATGTGCCGGGTCACTAAATACCTGAGGTATGCGTTTGGGTTAATAAAATAAAATAAAGAAAAAAAACATGAGATTAACAGCAGTTAATTTATTCTATTGACAGATTTTAACAGAAAGAAAGAAATCTGCATAATATACAAACATGCATACTGAAATATACAATTGGCAACTGAAGTGAAAATGTTTCTTTATAAGCTTATACTAATCTAAATTTCTCTGAAAAAAGGCTGGACACACTGCCAACTCTATACAAAGTAAATATTGGTAAATTATTAGATACTAGATCAAGTGTACTATAATATTGAAATAATTTGATTTAGTATAATAAGAACATAAAAACTTAAAGGTATAGCGGAGGATTTTCCCGAATTTTAGAAAAGAACCGCCCTCTCCACTTTTTTAAATAATGCACATGCGCAAAACTCTACCTGCTCCCGAGAGGGAACGCCTATTAAACGTGTGCACGAGAGAGCATGCACGAGCCTAGTTCTCCTCGTGCAGGCTCTGTTTACAAGTTGCTGTTGGCATGGCTCATACAAGCCTACTTTCCTTTACCTGTCGAGTAGAAACTTCGCGACTGAGGCATCAGTGGGAAGCCCAACCTGTGCTTTTAGCGCAGGCCAGCGTGTGAAATATTCTCCCAAAAACACTCTGGTCTTGTTTCTTTCTTCAGAGGTTTTTCTCTTCTTGTCATACAATTCATAGACACTTTTTCTCTTGCGACCCTCAGACATTTGGAAAAAACCCGGTGAGAACGGGCGAGCTTCAATAATGGCTGAAACCGTAGCTCACCACACACATACACCCGAAAGTGCGCAGAAAGCGAAAACTACCTAGGGACGAGCACATACGACGGCCTTAAGTAAACATATCACCATGATCACAATGATTGACAACTAGGAGGACCAAAAGTCTTGATGATCCACCCGGAAAAAGAAAATCCTCCGCAATACCTTTAAAGGTCCCCTATTATGCAAAATTCACTTTTGCATGCTGTTTGGACATAAATGTGTGTTGGCAGTGTGTGTACACAACCACCCAATAGTGATAAAAATCCACTCACTCCGTTTTTATTAATCCCCATAAATCATCAGCAGTGTCTCCCAACGACCTGTTTTCAGAATGCTGTTTTAGTGTCACTAAAGCCACAGGCCCCGCCCACGAGTGTTGACAGACACTACCATTTCAACATAGACCCGCCCTGATCGAGTTCACAGCTGCTGCACTGACGAGAATGTCTCCCAAGCATTGTAGGTGTTGTGTGGCTGGATGTATTAATCCACATAGCTCTCTCTATTTACTCCCGAAATCTGAGGCAGCCGCTGAAGACGAGGTGGAATTATTTTGTTTTTAAAGAAAATGCTCCCTCAACTCTACCGAAATTTGTTTATGTACTTGCGCACTTCTTATAACTTACTGTGTTTACTCAGCTCTTATGGTGATTTTCTGAAGTAAAACTGACGCTTCATCTTTTGTGTGATGTACAATAAACTTTATTAAACTCATCAGTATATGTTTGATCATCATTCGGACCTGGTCCGAAACAGCAGACTTGTAGGCTATTAATAATGGATACATAGCCTACAAGCAGATGACAAATACGTTATAACCGTAATTAAACTACTAAACTATACCTGTTCCATCTCTATACAGCACTCTGACTCTGTAGGCATTATTGTCCGACTCCGGGTCGAAATGAACACCGTTACTGAGAGTTTCTGATATTATTATCATCATTCCGTGAGATGAAATTGTCCTGAGAGACTGAACGCAAGCTCATGAAGCTCCGCCCCCTGTGCCGTGCAGCAGCAGCTTATTTGCATTTAAAGGGCACACACTAAAACAGCGTGTTTTTCTGAGCCCCAAAAAATGACAATTTAAACATGCTGTAAAAAATGATCTGTTGGGTATTTTGAGCTAAAACTTCACATACACATTCTGGGGACATCAGAGACTTATTTTACATCTTGTGAAAAGGGACATAATAGGGGACCTTTAAAGGGATAGTTCACCCAAAAATGAAAATTCTATCATTGTTTACTCACCCTCAAGTTGTTCCAAACCTGTATGAGTTTCTTTGTTCTGCTGAACACAAAGGAAGATATTTGGAAGAATGTTTGTAATCAACAGATCTCGGTCCCCATTGACTACCCTAGTATATTTTTTTCCTACTATGGAAGTCAATGGGGACCGAGATCTGTTGATTACAAACATTCTTCCAAATATCTTCCTTTGTGTTCAGCAGAACAAAGAAACTCATACAGGTTTGGAACAACTTGAGGGTGAGTAAATGATGACAGAATTTTCATTTTTGGGTGAACTATCCCTTTAATATTTATGTAAAAGTTTTTTATTTTTCTCCCATTGCATAAATGGTTCTTTAAATACTGGATGAAAATATATACCTGCTATTTTTATCTTAGGGTTTCACTTTATTTTGATAAAGTAGAATGTCAGTAGAATGTCTGTTGGAGAACAATAAAGAGTTAGAAGATATTAAGCAGACAGTCTCCTTATACACTAGTGAGAGTTAATTGGTTGACATGTTGTTGCAAAGTTACTAATAGTCAACAGAATGTTCAAAAGGGACCATCAAATTAAAGTGCTACCTTACTAATGGTCCTTCAGGGTATTCATATTTGGAGTCAGATTTTGAAGCCCCCTGTATTATACCACAAATAAAATGCCTTAACTTTAATATTCTCAAAGTGCTGAGAATGGAACTTTAAGAGTTAAGAAGTACCACCTGTAGAAGTGAGATAAAAGATCACCTTGAGACTCAAGACAAGTGATCTTGATGAGTTTAGCAGAATAGCATGCCTTGCGCTTGCAAACCTTGCATTTTCATCAAGGCCGTAACGAGCTAATTAAGGCAGCAGAAAGTGATCACGGCACAAGCAGATTAAAAAGGAAAGTTTCCCCTCTTCCTGATCAGTGGGGGTGCTCTTGAGGGAGCGGCCAGCAGGGTGCCGCACTCCCTGAAATCTTCTACGCCTCATCCTTCATCAGCCCCAACTCATCATGTCCCATCGCCGGCCCCGTTACACCTGAACACTCCACTGCTGCCAAACACCTGGCTCCATCTCCCTCTGTCCAAATGAAAAATAAGCATAATCTGCTTTCCTCAGGATCCAGCAAATGAGGGATTTTATGACAAATAGTGTGGGGGCTATTGTCACTATGCAGAAAAGAGAGAATCATGTAGGGGCCAAAAGATAGGATAGAATGTAAAAGAAGCAAGCGGAAACAGGTTTTCTTCACATGGAAAATTGCACTAATGACAGAAGATATATAGCTCCAGTTAGCATGCCTAAATGACTAGCTACACATACCATAATAAATAGTTTGCATAGCTAACGTATACAGGACCAAAAACAAGGCTCTCTACTTTCTGTGTGAAAACATAATAATAAATAAAGTATAACAAGAGCAATGTGTTGTCCATCTTTAATTTATGAGCAGTATGAGAAGAAAAAAAATTTGACTCAATTTATTACTTCTCTTTAATATTTGTGATTGTGATCTGTACTTTTACTGATTACTATAGATGTGTAAAAACTGGAATAAATTAATGAAATAGCCCATCATTCATTTTCATAATGCAAGTAGCCTGAAGTACAAAACAAACTGATTACCAACTAGATGGCACATAATTTCTCATTCTTCTATAATTAATATAAGTGTTTTCTCAGTCGCCACACGGATTTGGCACACAGTAATTATGTTCCCATTTAACTGTCCCATTCAGATATTCAAAACTGCATTTTTAAACTATAAGGTATACCAATTATACTGCTGCCTAACTAAACAATAAATGCAACTTGGAAAAACATGCCTCTACCTACATTAACACAAGTGGCAGTAAAACATCAACAATTTTTATTCCTTTTTTACACAAATAATACATACAGGTGCATATTAGTATTTTATAAGACAATTTTTTGCACAATATACTTTGTTATGACCTCAAAATACTTTTACCATAGTGCATGATTTGTAAACTAATACATTTCATGTTTGCATCACATTACCAGCTCCATATGTATGGTTCTTCTGACATTTTAAACTTGCTCGGTAGCTCACCTGGTACAGCACGGGTCCTGTAAATCATGAGTTATGAAACTTGAGTTCAAAGCGCTCAAACACTTGTAAAAGCAAGATAAAATGGCATGGTTGTTTTTATCTAACGTTTGCTTTTGTTAAAACTATCAGTTAGGTTTAGGGTAGGGTTTACTTTAGGTGCTAGTTCATTTTCAAACACGATAGAGCATTAACGTTTAAGCACATTTAATTTCTGAACTGCCACCGATACATACAGCAGCCAATGTCATAACATGTTGCCACATTTACGTTCAACTTTTTTGGAGAAAATTGAATATGTTTTCTTTAGAGCCAGGATATTGGACATTTCACTTTGTATGTGCCGTGTAACGTGCAAGAAGCAACGTAATATCATTGTGCAGATATGTCGCCACAGGCACATTTTTCCAAGCAGCCTGGATTGCATAATAGACAAAGAAAGTAAAACTAAAATATAACTATATGCATTTTACATTGAGCTAATGGAAGCTGTATTGTACATTCTGGAAAAACAAGGAGTTTCTTGCATTACTGGTGTCGTTCTTTTGGGATTGTCCTGTTGGCTGAAAATGACCTTGGAAAGTAAACCATGATACCCTCACTCCCTCTTCAGTCTCACTTCATTATATAGTATCAAACACCAACACTCTAATGAAATTACAGTCACACAAAGGGAAGAGCTGGGGGACTTCTTTCACAATTGTCCACAATGGGGGGATTTTTCTGGAAGCATGTTTTAATAGCATGTGGTGCGAGCAAGCTTCAAGTGTGGCTGTGCCAGCTGCAGCCCAGTAGGAAGGAAAAGCGAATGACATCGCTGAAACGATGCTCATGTGAATTCCAGTGATTCGGGAAGGGAATACAGATCCAGGAGGCAATGGCAAATTAACTGCCTCAATAGCTTGATGGATGTGTTTCTTGAAACTTAATTAGACTGAAGTTCACTTGGGATAAGTGGGTGTTCGATAAATGTCTGGTAATTCAATACAAATGACATATTTCAAAACGTGTCCAGTTCGCAGGCAGCTGTCACACTGAGAAAACAAAGCGATCAGTGTCTATGGTCAGAGCAAATTCTTAACTAAACAATAGAATTAATATTTCATGCTGTACAAGAGACTAGGGTTTTATATATACTAGACATTTAAAAATAAACAGGGTTGTTCTTGTGTTTTTTTCTGTAGCAGACTGTGAGCATGTAATTTCACCTCCATCTCCAAGGGTTAGACGTCCATGGAGGGGGAAAAATGGACAAAACAATTGTTAATGTGTAAGTGACAAAGTGACTTCAGAAGATGTATTATGCAGCCTCTGAAACAAGCGACTAGGCCTTAGATTAAGACAGCTGTAATGAAGTTAAACAAAGCGGCAGGATTGAAGCCCAACAGACTGTGACGCCTTTATTGGATGAAAAAGAAAGCCGGAGATCTAAGATAAATAAATATTAACTCGAAGACGACTGGAGAGGGAAAACAAACAAACCAGGAATAAAGCATTTTTGGTGCATTTAAAAAGTGCTGACAACCTAAAAGGCTCAATAATTTGCATAGCATAACTTCCATCTTGGGAAGAGAAAAGCATCCACCGCAGGATTCATTTAATATTTAATAAATTAGAAACAGTGGCTGCTACTAATTAGAATTTGCGCATTTACAAATCAGCCCTGATAGCAAAACAAATTATGAAATATATGGGTGTTATGCTGCCTACCAGGGGAAAATAAGCTGACAGACACAGTTAATGGGGTATTTCGAACAACAAGCCTGTCAGAACACATCACACAACTAATCAAGTTAGGTAGAGACAGCGATAGAAACTCTATTTAAAATATTGATATGCCACTTGGAAAAAGCTTTTCCCCCTGCAAGTACATTTACTTAAACACTTGCTTATTGCTCATGAGTCATTAGTCTCAACCCTTTCTGTCTTTGAGAACAGAAAGGTCTGTGATTAAATGAATGGAAGTGTTTTCCGTGTTATCGTCCCATCAGGGCAGATCTGAGTGCCTGCCACTCTTGTGCCTCCATTAGGTGAACAAAATGTATACTGCGGAAACTGTTGGTCTATTTATTATCAAATTATATCCCAGGCCAGCGCTTTTTGGTAACAGCCACAGAATCACTGTCAGGATAAATTGAATTCATACACTCTGAGGAGCGGCGGTTATTTGACGATCAAGGCCGAGATGAAACCAGACGGTGTTACGCATGTAAGAAGTGAACGTCATGTGCAATCATACCTTTTAGAGCTGTAAAGACACTCTTGAGGTAGATGCCTGTGAAACAGCTTCTTTTCAGCGCTGGTTTAGCTCTATGGGTTCTGACATGGTGACAAAGTAGTTCATCTTTGCTGTGTTATCGCACAATTTTAACAATTTTTCTACCTGAAACTGATGGAACAAGGCAATGAGAACTCCTGTCTTTTGGTCTAAACAGGAAAATATTGTCATTGAGTGTGCACTATAAAAATTGCATCAACTTGTATGTTGCCATAAAAAACATATTTCTTGGAAACGAGGAAACAATAACTGCATTTCCACTGTTGGGCCAGTGCGAGCCAGGGCCAGCAGTGTGCCGGGTGGGGACAATAGCCTCGGACCTCAAGCACCGAGGCCAAAATCAGGTTGAGCTTCGACTGTCGGGCTAATATCCCGCCTCCATAGAACAACGTCACGCAACCCCATCATTTCACCAGCTGACTGAAAAATAGCTAGATCGCAAAATGAGCATGACAGAACAGAACTTTTGGCCTTTACTTAAAGACTAGAGCCCGACCGATTTATCGGTCTGCCGATTTTATTGTCCGAAATGAGCCTGTCGCATATCGGTGTATATGACGCAGATATGATATGATTTTTTTTTTTTTTTTTTTTACAAAACATATAACGTGGATAAAATGCTGGTAAATTGTGTAACTACATAGTTTGTCCAGCAGAGCACGCTCCATTGTTTGCTACTGGCGACCCGTGTCACTGTAGTGACACCAGCCAACCCTTTCACTTCAGTAAAAGGTCTCTTCAGACACGGTGTAAGATGCGCACACATTAGCTTCCACTCCACTGACAAGGTATGAAACATGGCTAGCTAACTAATGTAACAAACGAGTATAAGCTCGTTGTGAGAGTAAAGACAGGGACATTTGTTTATTTACTTTATAGCATTGCGTCTCATCATGTGACAACGTAGCATTAAATCACCATTCAACAGACTCAAGCCATCACCGCACTGGTATCTAGTTCTGTCAGGTCCATTAAGTCAAGAACACACAGACAATAAAAATAATTTACAATTTTTATTGAATAGATTGCAAACAAGTTGATGTTCCTGAAATGAAATTTGGTGGTATGGCTCTGTTCAGGACAGCAGCAGCAGCATTAGGGAACGCTCACACAGTTTAGGACTGTGAGAGCTAAAATATCCCCCCTGTGAACAGAGCAGGCAACATGACATAAAGCAAATGCCACATTATGCATAAGGAGGAGCTGGGGAGGTGGCGGGCAGCAGAAGCGAGCAGCAAGCATGTATGAGCAAACTGAATGTGCTTTAAATAGGGCGCCTTGTTTGAGCTTTGGCCATTGAGCAGCGAGGGGAGTTAACCAGCTAATGCAGCTCAGCTGAAGCAGACTAGCTGACGGGACAGTGTGTTAGCAAATAGTATTAGCAGCATCTTGACTACCTGGCCTGCCAGAACTGACGCTGACGCTCAATTTAGCAACTTACCATTAAGACACCTCTTGACTGCTTGTCTGCTGCTGCCTGAAAAAGACACCAGACACGATATTAATAATATCGGCCGATATATCGATATCAACTTTTTTTACTCCCTAATATCGGCATCGGCCCCCAAAAATCCATATCGGTTGGGCTCTATTAAAGACTTGTGATTCCAGCATCGATATTTGACCAATGTTTTACAAAAAATGTTAAAGTGACAGTAATTTATTAATTTGTGTCAGGAGTGCACATCAATCATGCTAAACCAAACTGGTATTTATCATTTTACATAAAAAGAGAACACTTACCTATTCGGTTGCGCCTGCTTCCATATATTTGCAATCACAGGAATGCACAATATAACTCAATTAAGGCTTTTAGTTCAAAGGCTTACACATTTAGAAAAATAGTTGTAAAATGTCATATGTTTATGTCACATTTCTTTAGAAAGAGTGAGCATTTCTAAAAAAATTTTTTATGAAATTATGCAATTTGGAGGTTTAGCGATCCCTCCCACCTCACAATACTGTTATCCTTTCAGCCAGAGCAACAGAGGGAGCTCATGAGCAGAAAACAGGAGTTATGAGTTATACGGTTAACCTCAGTGCATGGTTTTTATGACATGCGGATGCTTTATTCCAGTATCAACAAAGGCACAGGGAGACGGATAAAACATAAAATCAAATCAATGCACAATTATAATATGATTTGTCTATAGGTTCTTCAAGCAAACTCTGGTATTTCCAAAAACATACTGTATGTGTATTTTTTATAGCAATGGTTAGCATAAGTAGCCTTTAGCATCACATATAAATATATTTCTGCCTCAAACGGTGATCAGAATCCCCATCGGATCGCAAGGAAGATATTTCAAACACTCTCAATTGTCTGAAAGTGAGTTTTAATCTGACATTTTTTTTAAATGTCTTAAATGTTGAAGCTAGCTGGCCGCCTGATATAAAACATGGGAAATGAGCAGCAGTGTTGACTGTGTCCTGACTCAGGTAAACTCCATCTCTGTTTATGACCACTTCTCGAGCTCGCTTTGGACCAAGGTATTCGCTGGGCCAAAAACCACTAGCCGTTGGCTCAGAGGAAGCCCAGATGAGGTCCGATCAAGCTCCGGAAGTTACAGTGGAAATGTGACTGGCCCTGGCACACACTAGCACACTCACTTTTGGCCTGACAGTGGAAACACAGCTAATAGGTCAAAATAGACAATCATGGCTGACATGGATGATATATCTCAAAGCTTGAATTAAAAATAAAATAAAACAAAATAAAATAAAACAAAATAAAAGAATGATGATCAATACAAGGAAGCATCAGGCTTTATGAACAGTTTGTCATGAAGTTTGTCCATTACTATGCCCTCTTACAGTTCACGTCTGGTCACGTCATCTGTAAACATCTAAACACAATGTTCCTATCTATCATCACCTACCAGCCCAGCAAAAGCAGAATTTGCATTGTATATCAAAACGGAGCCAAAAGATTAAAGGAGACAATGCCACAACGCATTTTTGTTTCAAAGGCCATTCTTTGACCTCCCGTTGAGACAGATAAAAAGGTTTGCAGAGAAATCCTTATAAAGAAGCAAGTCTGTCCTTTACAGCCATGTAGTGCACTAGTAATATCAGTGATTATCATGTCCCTGAAGAAATATGACAGCACTTCCACTTAAAACAGCAGGGCAGTCGAGACTTGATGGGTGAAGAAGAATACACAGAACCTACTCAGAAAGGAGCCAGACAGAGGACCAAAGGCCAAACTCAAGGTAAACGCTGTAAAGTGAAAACTGCACTTTTGTCTTCTTCAAATAAGAAACCCTGGGTTAGTGCCATATGTCATGAACAATTTCGGCCACTGCTTTTCTGTCAATTTCTTCTTTGATAGTATCACTATATACTGTATATCACTATATATTTCAATGCCTTATCTGTTTTGCTGGCAATGAGTGCACAACTGAAGCTCCACATTAAAGCTGTAACATTCCTGTCTCCTGTCCTGTGTGTCATTGTTGTAGTCCTGTTAGATTTTTTTTTTTTTTCACTGGTAATTAGTGTTTGATTGTCCCCAAGTTGTCAGCTTGTTACCCCTTGTATATATATCCAGTGTTTCCTTTAAAATATATATAACATAGAAATCACTTATTTTAAATAGTAGTAATCTAAAAATTTTAAAAAAAATCAGAATAACCTTGGTGACCATAAGAGACTATCAAAACCATTAACACAAATTTGTAGTTTGTTTATATGATCATATGTCCTATGTAGACTTTAAAATGTTGATGTAAAGTGGGTTAACTCAGAGAACAGGGAGGGTTGGATCCAAGTGCAAATAAGGTTTATTAATGATATAAAATAACCAAAGTAACAAAGAAACAGACACTAGGGAACTCCAGGAACAGATAAACGAAACAGAACTGAGCACACAAAAGTAACAGACTGGGAAGGACAAGATTTGACCGTGAACACATGTAATCTGTTCCTGTGATGGCAAATCTGAATTTTCAGCAGTCGTTACTCCAGTCTTCAGTATCACACAATCCTTCAGAAATCAAGGATGTCAAGGACATCAAATACATTGTTTTTATACATACAGTATTTCATTATGACATTTAAGCTGTAAATCTCTACCATTCACTAAGGGTGGTTTCCAAAGAGATTGCTTAAGATGGATCTGAAATAGGGTCATTTTAAGTCCTTGCACCATCAACACTGAGGCACTGTTTAATTTGACCAATAAAAAAAAAAAAAAAAACTTTCTAAAGTTTCTCCCAGAACTCATCCAATACTTTCAACACATCTGATACAATACAATCCACTGTTGATCCAAAAAGGTGACTATGTGTCCAAGACACACCAGTACGCCTCATTCAGTCATGTGATTATTTTACCCACCCTGTTGAAATAAATCTCTCACACCTAAAGAGAAAAAAAAACTTTCTCAAAAAGCCAGTGTTTTCAGCCACAGAAAGAGAGGAAGATAAAGAGAAAGCAAATGAGAGAAAACTGAAGCAGCAGTCAGGGCAAGTATCTCTTTCACTAAGATCCACTTCCCATCAGAGGTTGATAACTGTGTGTATGACAACTCATGCCACTTTGACAGCTTAAATCAACAGTGAGTTCATTCATAGGTCACTGCACGCATAAACTTAAGTTCCCTTTCGAGGGAACTAGCGCTGCGTCGACGCCGCTTTGGGAACGCTCCTGCGTGATTGCGTCTGAAGCACGTATGTCAACTAGTCCAATGGCGAGAGTGAACATCATGGGCGGATGACGTCATGACCAGGAAAGGATAAAAGCACATCCGGTCTGACCGGCATTAGCTTCTGTGCCTCAGCAAGCGCTCTATGTTGAAACTGTCTGTTATATTGTTGTATTGTCTTTTCACTCAGTATTTCATGGCGAAACAAATGCAATCATTTAAATTGTGTGCTTCTCCCTGCCCGCATTATTTAATGGGTGGGGATACACATGATTTGTGTGTTATGTGTTTGGGAGCGGAGCATGCTATGTCAGCCTTCGAGGTGGCTGACTGTCAGCATTGTGAGAGGCTTCCGCTTCACACACTCCACTCTCACCTGTCACTTTTTCGAGGAAAGTGGCCAGGCTTGAGATCCTCAGGGATCCGTACCCGCTGCTGCTGAGGCAGCACGGAGAAGGCATTCTTGGGGATCGCAAATGGATCTCTCGACGGGGTTAAAGACGGGCTCCGCCCTTTCTCTTCCTTTACCCGAGGGATCTAGCACTCTCTCACCGGTGTCGGAAGCCCGTCCAGCAGCTTCTTCCGCCCAGGGTGAGAGCCCAATGCTTTAGTGCTCTAGTTCGAGGAATTAGATATGCTGAGCATTGAAAGTGAAAATAAGGGGGAAGAGGATTCGCCACCTCTTCTGTATGAGGAGCTGATGGAAGTGATGACTCGTGCCGTGGCTAAAATTAATATTGACTGGCCAGCCGAGAAACAAGGCGCTTGTCCCAAAAGCAAATTAGAAGAGCACTTTTTGTCACAAACTAATGTGTCACCTCCATCACGGGGCCTTCCATTTTTTCCTGATCTGTTGAAAGAATACAGCTATGGGACGATGCCCAGTACTGAACAGACATTAGCCAGCTATCTGGCCTCTGGTTCAGCATTGTCCCTGAAGGCCCCAGTACTACCCATTAAGCCACTAAAAACAACATCTAGCTTAGTGGGGGAAGCATATACGGCAGCAGGTCAGGCAGGAGCATGCTTACACACCATGGCAGTCCTGCAAGCATATCAGGCTGACCTGCTGGGGGATTTGGATGAGAGCGAGGGGCTAGGGCCCGATGCAGTTCGAGAGCTGATTCGGGCCACAGATCTTTCTCTCAGGGCCACTAAGAAGACCGCCAGAGCAATAGGGCAGTCTATGGCAGCCTTGGTGGCCACTGAGAGGCATTTATGGCTCAATCTAGCTGAAATCAAAGATTAAGAGATAGAGCCTTTTTGCTGGATGCCCCACTAGTCTCTTCGGCGACTCCGTAAATACAGTCGTCAAGAGGTTCCAGGAGGTCAAGAGACAAGCAAAGGTGTTCAAAAAATACCTTCCTCACCGATCCCAACCCCCTGGGGCTGCTGGGCTGCTGGGCAAAAATCTTGGGGGCAGGGCCAACACTCTCAGCTGAAGCCTTCAAAAACAGTCTTCAGGTCAACGAAATGGCTGTTCCAGTTACACCAGAGGTCAATCTTGAGAGGCTGGTACCCTTAATAGATTATCTGACAGAGTGGAAGAATCTACAGAATATATCTCAGTGGGTCCTGCAGATCGTAGAGAAAGGCTACAGAATCCAGTTTGGTTCTCATCCGCCATGCTACAACGGGGTGTTGCTCACGTTAGTGCATCCTGAGCAAGCTCTGGAAATGGAGCAAGAGGTGAAAGCTCTGTTAGCGAAGGAAGCTCTAGAGCAGGTGTACTCACCCGACAGAGAATCGTTTTTTACAGCCGAGACTTCATTGTTCCAAAAAAAGGATGGGGGGTTGCGTCCTATACTAGATCTTTGTCAGTTGAATCATACAGTCAAGAAACTCAAGTTCAAAATGCTGACACTCAAACAGATCGTGACTCAAATCAGGTCCGAAGGACTGGCTGTCACCATAGATCTAAATACGCATACTTCCATGCCTCCATCCTCCCTCAGCACAGGAAGTTCCTGAGGTTTTCTTTCGGGGGCAAAGAATACCAATATCGGGTGCTTCCATTCGGTCTAGCTCTATCACCTCGCACGTTCACGAAGTGTGTAGATGCAGCTCTGGCCCCGCTCAGGCTGCAGAGCATACACATTCTGAACTATATTGACGACTGGCTCATACTAACGGAGTCGGAGCAAGTGGCGGTTCGGCATCGAGTTGTCATCCTCACACACGATAGGCAACACGATAGGCCTTGGTAAATTGGTCGGCACTTTAGGGACATAGCCCAGCTTAGGGTAAAGAAATGCCTTGACCATCCCAGGTGCAAATTCAAGGCAGGTGGGAGAAACCGAAAGGGCCTGAAGGTCTCTGACTCTCTTTAGGGACGAAATAGCCAGAAGAAAAATGGTCTTAAAAGTCAGAAACTTTTCTGAAACTGATTCCAGGGGCTCAAAGGAAGCCACAGATAGTCCTTCTAGGACTATAGCAAGGTCCTAAGCTGGAACCCGGGTACAAGTTGCAGGCCTCAGCCTCAAAGTTCCACGGAGGAAACAAATAATCAGAAGGTCCTTTCCCCAGAGATGGGAACGAGAAGCTGCATCGCCCTGCCATACTTCCTGCATTCCTGTGATCGACTTGCTTCAGCTATATCGAAGCTAACGCCGGTCAGAGCGGAAGTGCTTTTATCCTTTCCTGGTCATGACGTCATCCTCCCATGACGTTCACTCTTGCCATTGGACTAGTTAACATACATGCTTCAGACGCAATCACCCAGGGGCGTTCCCAAAGAGTCATCGATGCAGCGTCTTGTTCCCTTCTCAGGGAACTATGGTTACAGTCATAACCTGAGACGTTACCATTTTATAGAGGAAAACACAACTAAAGTTTTTGTTGGGATACATTATTCATTATGTTTTTTATCATATTATTTAATTATATTCATATAATTATACGTTTTTTTATTATTATTCCAAAGGGGGAATTTCTTCAAACTGTGCTACTAATGTATCCACAGTGCAAATCTCATTCATTTATTTAGAGTAAATAATGAAGCCAATGCCCAGAGCAAACACCACTATGTTATACATTTATTTTATTTATTTTTTAATAACAATTCTATCCAGCCTGCAGAACAAGATTTTGTATATAATTCTGATATTTTATTTTCTTAATATTTTATTTTGTATATAATTCTGATATTTTATTTTCACAGCTCCATAATGTATTCTTTTTTTCCGTATTTGGTACAACATGAAACATGTCAATAAAAGATAAAAACACTGTCTTTAAAACATGAAGTGCACTATGAAAGCTTGACCTCTCTTTCCTCACTTTATTTTAATGTGCCCTTGTTAGACATATTGCATGTGTTATGTACTATATTAATAACAGTAAATTATGCATAATTACAAGCAACAAACTCTAACATTAACTATATAATAACATGTTGTTAATTAATATTACTCAGTACGTATTGGTGTTACACTGTAAAAAGGACACATTATATTAAAGTGTGACCATTAAAATTTCAATGTGTAGGAAAGCACTGCTAAAGAAAAGAAAGAAGTTGGCATGAGAGAAGATAATATTATTTGGATGAAAAATTCAAAAGAAGATCAAGATGATCAAAAGATAAGAATACTGACAGTTCAGCGAATAGCAGTAGCAGCAAGCACCACCTGCTGGTAAATTAACTCATTGACTCACTCTACTGATTGTTAATGATCTCTGACATCTTCATGCATTCTATAGTCTACACACTCTCCCTTGATTAGAGCATGGTAATATGGCAAATATACATAATAAACATTCACATTTAAGGGAAGGTAGGTCTGGTAATATTAAAATAAAAGACTAGTGCACAACATTTCACATTATGGCATGATTATGTGAAAATTTATACAGACAACATTAAAGAAATTAGTGAAAAATGAATGTACTTTATGGTCAGAATTTATTTCCAGCACTAGGCTATATACTTATAAATAGATCAATAGCAAACAAGGGTGTTCAAGATGATGAAAAATAGAAAATAGAAAAAAGTTTTCATTTACTTCAGTTACTGTATAATTACATCACCCAGACTTTTTTTTTTTATTATTTAAAAAAATATATCTAAATTAATTTAAACGTGTCTCACAAAAGGGCTGTAATCATGTCTGTACTGCAGGAATTGCTTTTTTCTCTCTTTTTTTTCTTTCAGGTATAGCTTATATCTGTGGAATATAAAATCATGCTCAACTATATATTTTCTTTCTTTCAACATAAGTCTTCAAATAGTCTTTCAAAGATTCAATGCCACAAACCTCACAAATCCATACTCAGGAAGAACTCACCAAGCAGCTTGGCACCTTGTCAGCACAACTTTATTTCTCTCTCCCTGAAATAGTGTAGAAGCTAGCATAACAGAGCTTGTTATTTTGGAGATTTTGGAAATGTCTTAGCACATTTTATGCAATATGCATGAAACTGAACAAACTACTAGGGGTGGTCACAATTTATTCACCTTTTGGAGGTATTTCAGAGTATCCACACATTGAATTGCAACACATGCTGCCCACTTTTACAAATCACAGCTTATCTAAAGAAGTTGTGCTAACAGCTACTGGACATACTTCACTCAAAAACAGCATGAGAGCTGAAACTATGCATCTGGTTGATTTCCATAAAGTGAGGTGGTATCTTGCTGCCTAACCCTCCCAACCACAGTGGGTATATATCTGCTAAAACACTGGCAAAATTGTATTGCAATGCTCAACTCTTTAAAAGCTATCACTTTCAAAGTCCACCTTTTATCCTCTGAGTATAGCAGTCTATACTGTAAGATGAGCTGCTTTAAATTCAGGATGAAACTGACCATTTCTTCCATACTTTGATGTACAACCAGGTGTAACGGATTATTGAAAAAGGGCTGGGACAGTTGTTAGCATCAGTTGTTGATTGGATTTTGAGATGAGGCAGACGAACGTGAGATTGCCGAGGGCGGGGACTAAAGTGGACTAAATGGTTTTGAGAAGTCCTGCATAAGTCACAAAAGAGAAGTCTGTAATTAAAAAAATACATAGTTCAGACATGAAACTCTAACTGAATGCTGATTGGTTCTGATTATGAAAGCTTCTGTTATCCCTCCTCCTCCCCAGCGCCATTTGTAGAGATTTGCTATGTGGGTTCTACCATTTCTGTTTTTTTGTTTTGTTTTGTTTTTACTAAGCTGAACAAATTATTGTATTTGCTCAGCAGCAGCGTAGCAGATCCCGTCCACCAGAATCAAGCCTATGTATATTATATGCCCCATGCAAATTAATGCTGAAACAATTCACTCCGAGAGTTGTCATGACTGAAGTCCAGTTAGGACATTTTGATTAAAATTACGAGGTCAAAGCCTTTTTTTAAACAGATTAAGTGTTCACAATGAGATTAATAATGTACATGCATTTTCAATTTATGACAACTTTAAAGGTACATTATGCAACTTTTGGCCCTCTAGCAGTTAAAAAACAAATCTGCATGTATTTTGTGGAAGAACTTTGTTTGGTTGTGCTTCGGCTCTGCATGACTGTGTGGATGAATATGATTATCCTATACTGCTCATTAAACATTCACTACTAGGCTTAAGAGATGTAGCCAGTTTAGATGGAACGGGTCTTAAGCTGACTATCTGAAAACTTTACTGTAGCTATACCCATTAATAGACACAGTTCCAAATTTCATAATTAAATGACCCTTCACAATAGACAATACTTCAAAATAAACTCTGTCATGGCTCGTTTCCACTGAGCGATACAGTATGGTACGGTACGCAATTATTTCAGTTTCCACTGTCAAAAGTTGTGAATGGTACCAAAATACCGAACCCTACCGTACCACTTTTTCGGTACCCTTCCATTGGGGTACCTAGCACAGTGGTACGGTACTAAAGGGTGGAGCTAGACTCACTGCAGAACGTTGATTGGTTGACAGAGTATCGTCACTTGCGCGTGCTACAAGGGGAATGACAACATAAGAAGCGTCATTTTTTAATATACAGTTGAAATATAATACTACTGTTATTGTGTCATGAAATATAGTTTTAAGAGTTTTTCAGGCGAGAATGTAGTTGTTTAAAGCTCAAATCTGTGGTTTATTTATAAAGATTTATGAAAATTTTATCCAGGCGATCACCGGGTGCTCGGCGCTCATGTACCCCGCCTGGAACAGCCTTTCCTCGGCTTGTCGTTCGGACATTTGCCGCTGACTCTGACGTTTCAGTAGTGGTTAAACATGAGATATAATTCGTCTTGTGTATATCTAACGGGCGATATTTGGTCTCATGAATCTATAATTTGTTCCCTGGCCAATCGTTTTGGCTGAGTGCTAAGTGAAGTTTCATAACTTTATATATTTAAGCTATTTAACTTTACCATTGTAAGGTTAGACTAGAGCGCTGACTTTGTATGTTTGACTGAATTGTTTGCTTTATTTCTTATTGTATAGCTTCTTGTAACTTTTACTTATACTTTTATAATGGCTAATATTGATAAAACTGAAATTTAACAAAAAGAGAATATTGCCTAAAATATACATACAGAGATAACCAGAGTAGCAGAGCGAGCTGAGTAACGCTTTCAAGAATGCGCTGTTCCATTTGCAGAATTACCGGACTCGTGTCCTTATGAGTCATTGTCCTGAGTCGGACTTGGCAAGTCCGAACTTTGTGTACTTGGTATTGAGAAATGCTTAATGTCGGCGCTTGGCTTCTTGTGACAAACATGCCGAGAAGCGAGAAGCAAGAACAAGATCTGCAGTATGTCATCCATTGTTGTTTATGTTGCTTTCTTTTTTCGCGCGAAAATTACGTTGATCGCTTCTTTCCAGCATAGGCTACACCACGCCTATCAAGTAAGGGTACTGTTGGCAGTGGAAACGCTAGCCGATTCATGGTTTACCGACCCGAACCGTACCGTACCGTACCACTCAGTGGAAACGAGCCATTAGAGAGCTACATATGGCAAATTATCAGTTAATTTAATAAATAAAATACCTTACTCACCTGTTGAGTAATAAAAACACCATCTCTGCATCACTTTGGCTGCGTTTACACTTGGCATTAACATGCGATCACAGTGATCCAATCAAGCAGATCGGATCATAAGCCAATCAGGACACAGTGCGTTTACACCTGTCCACATCAAGTGGCTTCTGTATCTGGATAACAGATCGGATCTCGCACAAAAAAAAAAAAAAAAAAAAAGGATGGCTCCGGTGCAAAGTCAACCTGAAGTGGTGGGTTTTCTTTTAAAAACAGTTTTCAGTCGGGGAACAATTTACAAATCTCGCAAAATTAGGAGGATGAAGACGCTGCAAGTACTAATAAAGTGGATAGATGCCGTAATGGAAACGGTACAGAAAAATGTATGGGTCCGAGAACGTTGCCAGTTGTGGTGGGAAAAATGGCGTTCTTTACAGAAAATGAATAGTTCTGCAACTTTCGGGTGTGAAGGCAATCATTTAAGTATATTTGCGATGTACTTCACACTCGACTGTATCGCAAGATCACACAGCTACGTGCAGCAAGTCCTGGAGAGAGGAGGGGGCATAATGACAGTGGAGGGGGGGTTTGTGTGACGTCCACCTGTGAATGCAGACACGATGGCTGGATTGCGTTTACATTACACTGAGATCCGATCACAATGTATCCTCGACTACCTCAGAACCTAAACACGCTGATTGGATAACATTCTGATCAGGAGCGCGTTTATACTTCTCTTTTCAATGTATATGTGGACAACATCTGGATACATGTTAATGCCAAGTGTAAACGCAGCCTTTTTCAACATTTCAAATCCCTCAATTCTCGCCATCTCCGAGAAGCCAAGCCAATCTTGATTACGAGCTCTGTCGTTTTCTCTTTTTGCAAGCTCCTATCTTTGGCTTTAAAAAAAAAAAAATAGGTGATTCCCCAGAGGTTTGAGATTTAGCATGGTTGATGTCAACCTTTCTTGCTCATGCACCTTTAAAGTCACCTATTATGCTTTTTTATTTTACATTCCCTTTAGTGTGTAATGTAACAATCTGCAGATTTACAAAGCACAAAGTCCACACCAAAGTTTTCCTTAAATGCCTTGTTTGCAGCCTTGTGATTAACCTATGTCACCATTTTACACATTTGCATAATGTCTGCCTACTGGCTCCTTTGACTTGTCATCAAAAAAACATTTGGGTATGTGAATTCACAGTCAATGAGATACTGTTTTTTCAATGGCAAAAAAAAAAAAAAAGAAAAAGTATGGACTTTCTATGGTAGTAACAATACATATACAGTATAATACTGATATAATACTGTTCACAGCTGCTCATGAAGCCTCAGAAGCACAAACACAGTAAGGTAAGTTGTATTCTCTAAGCAGCTGACCAATCACAACAGACTTGGCCAGCTGACTGTCACGGATCAGTCCAGGGAAGAGGAGAGGTAAGGCAAGGATCTATTTGCAAGCAGTACACTTAATAAATTACCAAAGGAGATAATCCACATGACGAAGGAGCATAATAATCTAACAGAGAAACACAAATGCAACAGTTTTGTAATTTAACACAAAGACAATGACCAATAAAAGACAACTGAAACATGGGGGTATTACACAGGATAACAAGGGGCTAACAAGGCACAGGTGAGGATAACCACCGGACTTGGGAACCCAAAACTAAATTATTAACTTGTAAATGAGCATTAAAGGGGCCCTTTAGAATGACCTCATTTTCACTGATTCACATTATCTTTCCCGAAAGAACCTGCAGAAGTCTTTTGTGAGAAACTCTTCAGTAAGTTTAACACTGTCTTGAAGTCTTCCAATGAACATGGATGAGGTGATTTGGAATGCTGGCTTGTAGCATGATGAAATATAGTAATACAGTCATTAATACAGAATACTGAGAAAACATACCAAAGTTTTTGGTGGGGTTTGCCCCCCTCTGTGCCTCTCCTGATTAGAGGCAACTTAGTGAAAAGGTTCTTCATATGCAAGTGAAGACTTGAAGACTTTGGAGTTAAATAATCAAAAATTCACTTGATTCTGTTGATGGATTTTTTGATGTTTCGAAATTCAGAGGTATCTTTTTCCTTTGAAAACCACGAAAAAAGACGAGGGAGTGAAAAAAAAAAGAAATCTTAATGAACATCAAACATCAAGCTTTAAAAGACATGGAGTCAGGGCAACTACAGGGACCTCACAATGTTTCTCTTTTAAACAGCTAGGGAAGGGCAAGGGGAGGAATCACACACAACATTAATTTAAAGGGCACATTTATTTGATTAGCAGCCATGGAGTGAAGCCCTGGAGAGAGCGAGCCAGTCCTGATCAAAAGGGGAGGGCTAGGGCAATAATTACGGCACGAAGGTCTCTCTTCACTTCTCTTTTCTCAGGTGCCACCCTGGCAACAACAGGAGGGAGAGACTGAGGCACTAATTAAGCACATGACCAAATGAGAACTGCCACTCCAACACTGCAAGGAGATTCGTAATTCCCTGCCGTAAGGGATTCACGTTTGATACGGATCGCATGTGAAAACATATATGGAGTCAGGAAGTCTACTCTACGCGAGCACACACATAAAACGCGTAAACGCGAATGCTTGACCAACGCAAGGGTCTCGCTGTACATACTTAATGCACACTCTTGCATTACTATGGCAAACCTGACTGCTCAAGGAGGCAATCATTTTTGGAGGTTGAACTGGATGTTGTTATATAGACATGTTTGAGTTTCTTCAAGATTGACTTAGAAAAAAAATAGTAAAAATATTTTTTGTTGCACATATTTTTTGTTGCACATTTAAACTTACTTGGAAAGATGAAACATAATTTGCATTTATTATTTTTCAAAGTATATTTAGACATTATCCCACCTTAAGCTATGAAAATACAAAAATATTATAAACATGTTTCAAACAATAATTTGAACAAAAAAATATATATATTTCTGTATTTTATGTGTAATTTTATTTTCAAAATGTAGGTTGTGGTGTCATTTCCACCGAATCAAACTTTTTTTCTAATAAAGGATCAACTTTTTTAATTAGTGTATTTGTTTAGCATGGAAACAACAGTGAGAGTGAAATATAAACAACAAGGTAAGTTTCCCTTGTGAGCAGAATATTATTATTGTTGCATCGTATATTGTTGCATTTTATTATTGTTGAATGTTTAATATGCTGAAGTTTAAAAAGATATTTGATGCATAATTGTAATTGTGAAATAGCAAGACAAAACGTCAACCATTTTATTCCAAAGAAGTTCATGTCCACCACAACACAGAATACATAGGCTAATTCAATATAGAAATGAAACTCTAGTCTAGAGGGAATTGTCATTACTCAGAAAAAAAAATAGTATATACAAACCTGTTATATCAGGTTGTCACGTTTATTTATTTAGCGCTACATACAATGCAGATTTTTCAAAGCAGCTTTACAGTAATAAATTGGGGAAACAGCGTCAAAATTGTAATATTCTTCAATAATTTGGTTAGAATTACAGCTTTACAGGAGACAATATAGTGTCATCATTTAGCTAAATT
Organism: Abramis brama; assembly: GCF_963993115.1. Lineage (NCBI taxonomy): Eukaryota > Metazoa > Chordata > Actinopteri > Cypriniformes > Leuciscidae > Abramis > Abramis brama. Next base: position 19,510,808 of record NC_139973.1, read on the forward strand.
CAATTCAATTATACACATATTCATGTATACGCTGCTGAAGACTGTTAAAGGACAAATGAAATAAATTAGTGTGAAAAGTTAAGAGATTTTATTTTCTAAAAGTGCCCATAGTTGAATAAACAGATTTGTTCAGCTCTCCGCCATGACTGCAGCTAACCCTAAAGAGAAAGCTGAGCGTAGAAGCAGAAAGCTATGCTAATGTAATAATTATGTTTCCAGAAAATGCTAATGCATGCTCTGCATTCACGTACACTTGCGCAGAGCATGTCTCAGGCCTTAGACTTTCCCGCTCTCAGAGTCACAGACGTGAACATTTTCGAGTTGTTATTTCTAAGTTTTAGAGTGTGACCTGAGCTGTTACAATGATGACTCTTCCAGTCTTCCACTGATAAGTAAAATCCTGCCTCATGCAGGTGAGACTGTAAAAGGCATCATTATCCTGCCCTGACAGAGAGGTGAGGGACGTGGAGAGGCACATAGGTTATCAGTGTCTGGACAGAGTTTAATTTGTGGCTTCCTGGAACTGCAAACAGCAAACCCTGAGTGAGTAATACAGTCAGGAGCTGACATCAGGCTATCATGTTCATCATTCCACTACCACTGACAATGACACAAAGTTCATCTATTATTAATGCAGAACCTCATGCTCAACAAATTGCAGGAACTGTGCGAGTGTGTTTGTGTTGCGGAATATATGTGCGCGAATGTGTTCTAGGGACAAATAAACCAACTCCTCACACTTCCTGTACATCTGCACTGTTTGATACAAATTGCTCTGATTGGATTGGCGAGGCATGGTAGGCCAAGATGCCACAACTGCACTGGTCTGAGCCCATGAGGAAGAGCATTTTGTCCTTCATCACAGAACTGTCTTCAGGCCTCTCCCCCGCGTGCCAACATGTCAATCAGCCATAATTGCTATCCTGGAGGAACAATATCAGGCCTTGGAGCTCTGACCGCACGGATTCCTTGCAACACCTAATCTGTTAATGAGAGCCGCTCTGCTATTTTCAGCCCCACCGCAGACAGAGACGCCATCACCGCTGTCGAAGAGGAGGAGGAGGAGGAAGAGCCCACACGGCTAACGGTGACAGCAGAGGACAAGAGGACCGACGGTGCAGAGAAATGCACCATCTAGAGCATAAATGCTTCGTTGACCCAATACTTCGTTTGATCCGCACCTCTGCAACACTAGTCTCTCACACAGGGCAGAGTGGGATAAGATTTGTCTTAACCCTTGTGTGTCCTATTGGACATTTTTGTCTTATTCAGTTATGTTTTTTTGATCATTTTCCCTGTGATAATGCCAACTGCATACATTTTGGCACAAGTGTGTATTATTATTGGAATTTCACCCTCATTTCCTTTAATAAATCTAGTTTACACTTTTACAAAAATGTCCCCATTGAAATTGCAAGTTTTAATCCCAGGGCCATTTAACTATAAAATGATGCAGTCTTTGTTAATATGCTTTCAGTATGTTGGCAAGGCTTCAAAATGAAAAGATTTTTACCAGATGGTGCCATTTTCTCAGGTTTGGCCTATAAAGCAAATACTTGCTTTATTCCTGTTTTCTGCTTCTGCATATTTTACAGCCAATTAGATAAATTATGTAAGGAATAATTGACTCCGGGCCATTGAATTATTAGAAAAATAATGCACACCCGAGGTGGTAATGCGGCCACGAAGCGAAGCAGAGTATTATTTTTCTAATAATTCAATGGCCCGGAGTCAATTATGCTGCTACACTACAGTTACCACACCTCAAAACATTGTTCAGATGATGTATTTCAAGATGTTTGTCAGGTGTTTGTCCTTAAAACTTTCTTGTGTTTGGGACTAATTTCTTACGCATCTAATCCCAAGCCTCCATTGCTAATACCAAAATGTCATTTTAGAGCTAGTAATGGAGACTTCAGCCAATGATAGCAGACTAATGCAGTTATTAATGCAGTTATGAGATATATAATATGTGACCCTGGATCACAAAACCAGTCTTATGTTGCACGGGTATATTTGTGGCAATAGCCAACAAAACATTGTATGGGTCAAAATTATAGATTTTTCTTTTATGCCAAAAATCATTAGGATATTAAGTAAAGATCATGTTCCATGAAGATATTTTGTAAATTTCCCACTTTAAATATATAAAACATTTATTTTTGTGAATGGATGCAGCACTATCGCCAATAGAAATGGACAACTTTAAAGGCGATTTTCTCAATATTGCGATTTTTTTGCACACTCAGATTCCAGATTTTCAAATTGTCCTATCCTAACAAACCATACATCAATGGAAAGATTATGTATTCAGCTTTCAGATGATGTATAAATCTCAATTTTTAAAAAAAATTACCCATAAGACTGGTTTTGTGGTCCAGGGTCACATATAATACATAATAAAACGCAATTTTGTTGCAAAAAACTTGGAAATAATTTTATGTTTTTATCCTATTGATTACTATATTTATTTGCTTGGTCAGTGTCATTGTGGGTTTTGGTTCTTTTGTTGTTGTAGTATAAGGACCTTTGAAATAACTGAAATCATTTGTCGAGGTGATATGGAACTGTAATACGGTCAAGACCTGCCTGGAACTACTTTAGCCGTGCGTCTCCCTGAAAATAATTGCACACTTTATAGAATGTTCATCAACCAATCAGAATCAAGCATTCAACAGCCCCCGTATGCAGCTATAATGTGTGTTTTATAATGTGCTATTATAAAAAAAAATAACTATTTATAATGTGCTATAATATAATAGTGTGTGTGAATATAATAGTGTGTGTGAAATCACAAATCCAACCACTTTGTGTACCAGTGGAGCTTTGCTGACATCTAATGGGAAAAATGTGGTACTGCGCCCAAACAAAATCTTACTGAAAGCTAATTTTTGGAGATATCAACCTCAAATTTGGAACACAACTTATTTAGATTTATAGCAGTTTTAGAGTTCAACATGTTTCATAAAATATATATTTGATGTAAAATAATGTTCAGAAATAATTTTCATTCGCTAACTTTTTAATCTTTTTTTTTACTTCAACAATAATCTGCCAAGGGTCTTCTTTAATTAAAATGAGACTTAAGCTTTAAATTGTGCTTACAAGTTTCACATTTTTATGATTTATTTATTTATTTATTTACACATTTTTGTCCTCTATGGACCTCAGAGTTACTTTTTTTTAATTGAAGCACAATGGTTAATCTAGGATCCTGCATAGGATTTTTATATTTAGGAGAGGGCTTACATACAATATCTTAACATTTAAAAATAAATATTTTTCAAATTGATCTGGAAAATAAATCAAAAATATTTATCAGGTGATAATTTATGCACATTAGATTAGTTAGATTATTTAATGAAGCATTTTTACATTGCCAAAAAAAAAAAAAAAAAGTTCTAACTTTGAGGTAAGTTGTGTTTGACTAATAGTTTTAGTAAATTTTTCAGCCATATCAAAAATACAAGTAGGCCTATATTGGCTTTATCCACATCAAAGAAAATAATCAATCATTTCCTAACAAAATTATGCATTGAATACACTTCACAATTATGAAAACTTTGTGAAAGATAGCAACATTTTATATTTATTTCCATATGTATTTATATTTGTTGGTTGTAATAATAATTCCAAATAAATATAATAATTATTTTATTTTATTTTATTTTATTTTATTTTATTTTTTATTTTATTTTATTTTATTTTATTTTATTTTATTTTATTTTATTTTATTTTATTTTATTTTATTTTATTTTATTTTATTTTATTTTATTTTATTTTATTTTATTTTATTTTATTTTATTTTATTTTATTTTATTTTATTTTATTTTATTTTATTTTATTTTATTTTATTTTATGTATTTTGCAATGATTCAACTTGCCCCATGATATGGCACAGCTTGTCCCATACACAGGGCAAATTGGACCATTTTTTTTGTCATTTCTTTGTCTAATTATTATAAAAGAAGACAGATTACGCAAACAAGTGCCACATCTTAGCCCACACGCTCATGTTCACACACTCAAGAAGTCTCTTCAGAGTGATGCCCAGAATTCATCTGATCTTTGAAGGCCTTTGAATGCATCTTTTTCTACTTGTACTTCTGTGATCACTGGATATTATATTGTTTTATCAACTTATTCAAGATAAAACGAATACGAGATGTTTCTGTTTTTCTTTCACTCAAATATTTATAATAGTATATTTAAAGTTAACATTTAAAGCTGTTTTTAAATCAACAAATCATTGTCTTTTAACAGCAAAACAATTGTATTAAATGCTTAAAAAAGAGAGAAAAGGCACTAAAAGGATGAAAGCTGACGGGATCCTCAAAGCTTTTGCTTTCCAACAGAGGAATAAGTACAAGGCACATAAAGGAGCTACACAAACAATCCTTAATGGAACAGATACAAGGCTTTTTAATTATCTAACTCAATCAGCGAGAGACCAGTGGATCAATGAATCCCCATTACACTGGCCGCTGGAGCATCAAGACAGGGCCAGTTTACATCAGTTCAAACGGCCAGCCAGGCTGCAGCTAAGTGACAGATTACTGTTTGGGGCTAATCTGAGGCAGTCACAGTGTTTGAACAGAACACATCTTTAATTCAGGCGGTGAGGCGAGCTGTGGGCTGCTGGCTCTGTCACCAGGCCCAAACAACGTCCCTGAAATATTTATGGCCCCTGACCTCACGCTGGACATAATGTCATGTGATGTGGGAAATTTGGGTGGAAACGTGGTCATTTTTATTCCACAAATTATAGGCTTTGGTGAAATAATAAACAGTTAGTGAGTGTTTTATGGCTCAGGTTTTGCAAGTTGGCGTTGTTGTTTTAAAGATTTATTTTTGCCTTTTATTATGATAGGACAGTTAGTTGACAGGAAGAGAGAGAGGGGGATGGGATCGGGAAAGGTCCACAAGCCGGGACTCGAACTCGGGATGCCCGAAGCACAACTGCACTATATGTTGGTGCGTTGCCCATGGGGCTATTGGCACCGACAAGATGGCATTGTTAGCGCCCCCACTTTTCACATATATAAAGCAGCAGTATATAAAGACAACAGTGTGATATATTATTTAAACAACAACAATGTGATACATTTAACAACAATGTGATACATTTAATATACATTCCAAATGTTTGCATTAGACTACATGTGTATTCAGGTTTCAGGCCATAGCCCATTATGAGGACATGTCCTCAAAATTCATAACATGAAATAAACATACTAAACAATTTTTTTATTAAAAAATGTAAAAATACAAAAAGTTTTCTGTGATGGGTAAGTTTAGGTGTAGGGGCTAGAAAATGCCATTAGCTCCGTATAAAAACCATTACGCCTATGGAATGTTCTCATAACGATAGGTGTACTCTGTGTGTGTGTGTGTGTGTGTGTGTGTGTGTGTGTGTGTGTGTGTGTGTGTGTGTGTGTGTGTGTGTGTGTGTGTGTGTGTGTGTGTGTGTGTGTGTGTGTGTGTGTGTGTGTGTGTGTGTGTGTGTGTGTGTGTGTGTGTGTGTGTGTGTGTGTGTGTGGCAATTTTTTGCAGCATTTTAGACAAGACACTTATCAAAGATTTTTTTTTTTTTTTTAAATCAAAAACCCACTTTAGAGTTGGTACGTGAAATGGCATGATGCCTGCATAGTGCCCCGCTGTACAGTATTTTTATGCTCTGTGTGCATGCTATTAAGAGGTGTTATCTATACCATTCTCGATTAACAATTGCGATTGAGGGAAAAGGGGAAGTAGGGGGTCCAAAATCATCAGTAAATAGAAATTGACCACCATCTGTGTCACATCATCTACCTCATTATGGAAGGCTGATGACCATTGATCTTTCTCAACACACTTTGATCTACAGAAACAGGAGGGGAACAATCTCATTTCCTCTCGTAGGTCAGGGTCACAGTCAGAGCATTTGGGAACTAAGAGAGCTAGCGTATACATTTAAAAAAAAAAACATTTAAAATGTACCTGAACCCACTAAACATGAAGAACTGTGCAGGCTAAAACATGTTTGAAATATGAAAAGATAATATTAAGGGGGTTTTAAATGGAACCCCTTCCTCTGAATACCCTCTCATTTCCTGATAATATTATGAAGCCACACATTGTTTCTGTGGGATTAAAATTACCCATGGAAATAGGTCATCATTAGTGTGCTTGTGCAATTAGCAAAAAGGCGTGAAATGGTGAAGAACAGCTGTGCCGTGGCTTAGTGTGGGATGCGTCTGGCAAACGATAAAGGATGTGCGATAAATAACCTCATTTCATAACACCACATGTCAGCTGGGTTCATTTACAATCTCCCATCCAATATGACGCATACAGACTAGACATGCCTCTCTTTCATCAGAATGCATTATGCCAAAAACTTTCTGTTGATTCTAAGAATTTATAGCATGCCACTGATTTGAATGGAAAGTGAATTTGGTTTAAAATGGCATTAATTGTCATGTGAATATGGCTTGGAAATATTTGCGATTTCATCAGTCATTGCATCACCTTCATCCCCAAAGAGGATTTGCTGTACATCTCCCTGTGTTTCGGGTGAAGAGAAGGCTGTCTGGGATAACTGCAGTGTCATTTATTTTCTGCGGCTCCGATTCCTCGAAAGTTCACGCAAACCTATTCTGGAGTACAGGGGATTTTAAACTAATTGACTGTGTAGTGTTCATTCTGGCGATGCACCGGACTAACTTCTAGCCAATTTATGTTGCCTAAAATAATGCACATTTTAAAGAGGTGTTTTTGGACATGGTTCATAAGAAGCCCATTAATTAGATGCATTTGGGCCACACTTTATTCAGACAGCGTGAAAGAGCTGCGTGCTCGCTTCTCACACTCTCCATAGAGGCCCGTTGTTTAATTGTTGGCAATTCACCCTCTGGATCATATTTTCGACGAGAGAGACTTGAGTTTCACTGTGTCGATCATGTGTGGAGAGCATTTTCTTCACAACGGACTGGAGTCCCAACATGTCGATCATGTTTGGAGAGAAAGCAACTCGATATATTTGTGCAGAAAGTGAACATCCACAGGGTGCAGTTCGAAATTTCACTCGTTCGGTCTCTCTCACCTCCCAATTAGTAAGCATAACATACAATAATATTGTTGAGGGATTAATAACTGCTCTGTAGATGGCAATAGCACAGACAGATACCCAAACAGCCGATCACGCTGGCACCTTTCACGTCTCATTTCCTCTCTCTGGAGCCTTGGAAAGAAAAGAAGACACTGACAAATCTAAAATGAGAGATAAATTAGATTCAGATGTGGCTGGTGTTTTGTTATTATGATGAGGTTGGCCAGTATCATATTTTCCACGTTTGAAATAAGGCAGTCTTGTCTAGGATGGAAAGCTTAGGCAGAGGAGTCGTTTGTCATTCGTTTCCGCCACATAATTATTTTGGGTCGCGTCGATTGAATATCTGATTCAGCTAATGAATTCGGAGGATTAATTTCACTGCAACAAGGCATCAATTGTTTCCAGTAAAGGGATGCTGAGTGCAGGGATGCCGCACAGTGTTTTTTTTGTTCAGTAACTGATCATATGCTGTTGTGTACTAATGGTGTTTGCAGAGGGCTGCATTGATCTGCAGGCTCTCTACTTTGCATTGTCCAAACGATATCCGAGATGCCGATGAGTAATAGCAAGGTACTGCCCCCTCTCTCCACCACAACAATATGTTGTGGCCAGGTACTAATAATTCTGGATTTGCAAAGTGAGTTTTATGGGACTCGGTTCCACTGTGGGCTGCTGGTCTGAAACCTCAGCGGTTGATGGTTGTGTTGTTTGTGTCACTTTCCATCACTAGCCTAGAAGAGCAGCTTCATTGGCTATGACATAGTAGAACGAGAGAGAGAGAGAGAGAGAGAGAGAGAGAGAGAGAGAGAGAGAGAGAGAGAGAGAGAGAGAGAGAGAGAGAGAGAGAGAGAGAGAGAGAGAGAGAGAGAGAGAGAGAGAGAGAGAGAGAGAGAGAGAGAGAAAAGTTCACGACATTCACTTTGCAGCAGGAAGGTTACAGACAGCACTGTATCCATTTGAATGAATAAGTAAATATCCATGTTTCAAAAACAGTCAGACCAGCAATTCAAATAAATACTTGTATGCTTCTGGTCACCACAGCTTCACCAAGTACAACATCCTGGAACAATAATAAATAAAACCCTTTTCCATGACTTTATTCCCATCAGAATCATTAACTATGTTTTCCATGGGTCTACACATTCCCATGACAGTAGATTACCGTGTTTTTACCTTCTAGAAATGTATTAAAAGTATGATCCAAGTGTCTCAATGAGACTGTTATTATTAAACACTTGCTGTTGCATATTAAATTAAATATATAAAATTAATATAAATTATTAAGTAATAAATTACAAAGACAAAAAGTTGTTTCCAGAATGGCACTGAATAATATTGTCATTGTACTAAAGATAACATAATTAATTTAAACATTTATAAAATATTTACGTTAATTAAGTTAACAGCATATATATTTTTTTTGTACCCTCTTTTAATATTAGATGCATAAGTTGATTTGTATAGCATTTTTTTATATATATATTTTTTTATAATAAATATAGTTTAAGAAGAGTTTTACTTTACAGAGAATATTCCCCAATAAACTGCAGTGAGTAAGATACAAGACAAGGCAAAATACTAGACAAAAATACAAGCTTCTTGAACGTATTGGGCCACAGTAAATGAGAGATAGAGTTGCCTTTTTATTTCTTACTGTTAAAAAACTAAGGCTACTCAGTTTTTCTGACCAGCGTGTATAAAGTTGAGGTGTTTAAAATCATTACGTATGTACATTAACTTTGACAGCCCTAAAAAAAAAAAACATTTAGTAAAATCACTGTTTTAATGCATATAACATTTGTTACCCATGTAGAAGACAAAGAAAATAGTGTTTTCTTTTGGTTAGAAAAAAAACTGTAAAAAAAACTGTAAAAAAACATCAATTTTGTAATTGAATGAAGGGAGGAAATTGCACCGAAAGGACAGTGGGAAAAAAAAGAAAAAAGAGTTTAAAAAAAAAGATCAAGGACAAATAGCTTCCAAAAGTAAACAAACCTTTTAAATTCAGTGCAATACAGGCTCACTAATAATTATATTGCCTATCCCAGAAATATGCTTGTATTTCATATAAATTAGCATTGCTAAATTCTATAAATATTACAGACATCCACAGTACTAGTTCTTTATGAATAGATGTTAATAATCATAGGAACTAAAAAACTCACTCCAGTCACATTTCTGGTCAATTTTTCAGCTCTTCATGACCCTGAATGTGCATTCTCAGACAGACAGCCCACATAATCCTGTTATGGTTAGAGCCCAGGATACACTCAAATACAAACCAGTGGAAGCCTGTTAGTAATGAGGAAAACACTTGAATTCCTTGGGCATTGGAAAACGTATGCTACTCTGAAAGAAATTAAGGAAAGCAGGAAAAAAACGTGGCTTACTATCACTTTTTAGATCTATGTTGGATGTTCTAGGGGGATGAGATCTGGGTATTGAGCTGATTAAAACCAGTGGAGTATCTGCAGACTTTCCCTGTTAATTAAGGGATATCACACAAAATTAGGGGAAGCACGCTTCAAGGGGCAAGACACCCTTTGGAGTCTCCCTGTTTTTACTTTCCTTTGATTACTGTTTACAACTGTTAAGGCCATTTCACGCCAAGAATGATAACTATGATAACGATAAAGATATAGTTTTAAATCATTCTAAATGTAAAGGACTAGCAGAGTCCAGACTACAACTAATGATAACTGCAACAATAGAGAAATGATATCGTTGAAGTCACTTTCACAACGATTTTTTCAAAAAATATTGACAGCCAATTAGAAACCATCCTGCTTTAAAGAGCTTGAGCATTGGAGATGACAAAATTGCAGCAGGTTTATAATAAATGGAATGTTATCTTTTTTAGTTATTGGTGTGAACAGGCCTTCAGGCCAAAAGGGCAGTTAATGAACATTACTGTCAATGGTGGATTCCACATGAATCTCCAAATTATAATGTACAATTAAAGCTGTAATGTATTTTTTTACTGTGAAATAAAAGGACAGTGGAAAGGGTACCCAGGACACTCTCAAGGCATAGAAACGCTGAATGAAACATTATGTGCAATTCATATACACTGTCCAGGAAGAAAATGGTTTTAGATTTCAGATACTTACTGTTATTGCATTTTCATTTCCTCCCACAGCAAACATTGTGCACTTATTTCTACTTTGTGGAGTTCATAAAATCCAAACAAGTGTAAAGTTTGGATTTGAGAATATTGGATCAGCCCAACATTTCTTTATAGCACTCACCAAATTTATGCCAGGAAAGTGTAGGACTTATTTCACAACCACAAGTTTACAGGTTTTTATCACTGGTGCAGATCGACAGCCTCCTTGCTTCTCTAAAAGACAAAAAGAAAAAAGAAAACAGTACATTCCACTAGCGTATTACATAAAGAGGTTTCACCGCAAAACTAACCAAACAAAACTAACCAAATTGTAGCTGGTGTCCTTAAATAGGCCAGATTTGCAATGGCTATTATAGTATATAAACTGACAGTACAGTATAATTTTGATGCATGTAGTACAACTCAGTTTAATGTGTAAAAAACATTTGCATCGTGATTTTTTCGTGATTTGTGTTTTTGGAACACACAAGTTACGTTCACACTGTCAGTTTTTTGGATTGACAACAGCATGTGAGTCAAGCCAGTGTTCTCTTACCAGTAATCATAGGCTGCATCTGACATCGCATACTTCCCTATACTACATAGTAGGCGAAATTCACAGTACTCATGTACTCAGTACATCAGTACTCAGTACTACTTCCGGCGAGATTCTGAAGTGTGCACACAATGGACACTTTACTATCCCATGAGGCCACAGGAGAGGATTTGTGAATGGCAGTGAAGTGACGTAGGTCACTCGATAATGGCAGCATGGCGAGTACGTCCGGATTACATTCATACTACACACACTCATATTATATAGAACATACTTTTTTAGCGGTCGTGAAGTAATTACCCTTTGGCGATAGAAGAGGCGGATGAGAGTGGAGAGGATTCTCTCCTCCCACCGCTCTCCGGGCCCTCTTCGGACCCAGAGATGGAAGAAACTGCTCTTTTATTGAATATTTGGGTACCGCTGACGTCAGCGGTGGAACACAAACAAAAGGAAACACAAGATTTTCCACCCGGCCCTCTTCCGGGGGAGGGAGAGGTGCAGTCACCATCTCCTGAAGAGCAGTCCCATCCATCTCCTGGTCCAAGGGCCGCTTACCTTTGGCTTTGGCTTTGCCGCCCCTCTTGCCGGGGGCCGGGACGGGCTGGGTGGCCTGCCTGCGGCTGGCTCCTCAGCGCCACTTAGGTGGAGGCTGCTGCGGTGTGGAAGCGAGGGCAGACGGAGGAGGACGACCTCAGCGATGAGTAGGCTGAGATGCCATGGGTGGTTGGGTGGAGGCAGCAGCTGACCGCCGCGGCAGAATGTGTGTTTAAACGCCTCAGTCTGCTTCTGTACAACCGAGAACTGTTGCCAGCCACCGCCACCATTTTTGATAATTTTCACAAAATTTTCACGGTCCCCAGAATATTTTGTTGTATGAATATCTGAACATGCAAAACCCAATTTTTTTAGCTTCATGCATTCCTTTTTTATCAACACTTGAAAAAGTTTCATATAAAAAAAGCAACATTTTAAGCAAAAATCTGAGAAAACATGCTTCATAAAGAAACTTGGCTAGTTCAGACTGAATAGATTCTGAATAGATGCCCATTAGTGCTTTACCATATTGGAAATCATAAAGTATTCTATAAATAGTCAAGAGGTGACTTGACTATAGTGACAAAATCATGTTTTTGTCAAAGGCTACATCTGAATTGGATTCAGAACGATGATCAAAACACCCCCAAAGATCATCCTGGGTCGACATTTTATTAAGTAACATTAGGCAGTTTTGATTTATATGCTGTTTATTTTTGATGATCACATTATTTTACATATGCATATGCTTACATATGATTTAGCTCGTTTCTGCTTCTTCATCACTTGTGTTTTGATCCGGAGATTCAGTCCTCTTTCAGAAGATGCCTAATAGCGCCCCCTACCATATAACAGGGAAAACATGGAAAGCCCTAAATTTGCCGCAAAACTTGAAGCAACTTTAACAAGTCTACATTTGTGTAAATAAAACAACTGTGATTAATAAAAGCAGGTATTACATTCAGTGTGGCTAACCTACATTCTGTCCCAAAGGCATTTAAACTGGTGGTGGAATGTATGCTGCTATGTATCTGTACATGAGAATACATCTGTGCATTGCTGTTAATTAATTTTTTTATTGATAATAATAACTGAATTGTGTCCCAATTTATTTTGTTGCAGCCATGATTCTGTGGAAAAATCCATGTTTCATGTATGTTTCATTTCTAACATTGCTATTAAAAAACTTGGTACACTCCAATTGCTTATATCAGCACATACAGTACAAAAATTTGATGTTTCTTAGTTCAAAAAGTGGACAGATTCAGTCTGAATAATAAATGAATGGTTTAGACTGGGTTTTTACCCATTTCAGTTTAAGATTCGTTGCTTTATTATAACATGATCAGAGTGTAATATTTGTTATTCTCAAAGATAGGACATTGAAATGGGAAATACATTGTGTGTCAATTCAAAAAACCATTGGCATACAGTATGATGCACTCTGACTTGCCCTCCCCTGTGAGCCATGCGTTTGTCTGCTGCGATGCATGAGCCATTGTGAGCATGGCAAATGTTATACCAAAACAAACAGCATTCAGGTTACAGGCCAATCGATCTCCAGTCATTAGCCATGTGCGTGTGGCGCCACTGGATGACCAGCAGAGCTTAGGGGTAACCCAACCTGCCTTTAATGAGACAGCACCCCAGCAAGCCACAGATAATTGATTCTGGTCAAAAAGGCTTTGTGTCACAGGAAACGGGACAAAATCTGGAGGCCAAGATGGTCGCAAAGATTTAGAGCAAATTGATAAGAGCTCAGGACAGGACATAATCTATTATTCATTCCTCTGAGCTGACATTCCTGGAATATGTGGGACAAAAAGTTTTTTTTTTTTCTATCTAAAATTACTGGACAGAAAACATTTTTATGCATTGTGAAGCTGGGTGAAGCACTTTCCTCGCTAACAAAGGTAACACTTGAAATATTTTCAGTGTGACATACATCATTCATAAAGAAACGTGGCTAGTTCAGACTGAATAGATTCCCATTAGTGCTCTACCATACCCATAACTCTCAGCTTGTCTTTGCCTGACTATGTAGAGCGCACGGACACACTGTCTACTAATAAACCCCGAATGGCAATGAAAAGGCGCATAGAACAAACTGTCAGACCAAATTGGAAATCATAAAGTATTCTATAAATACAAGTTGTGTCTTGTCCTCACCTAGCCTAATTTATTCAATTTTCTACATGGAGTTAGTGAGTCCTCCTCCACATTAGGGCAGTTCATTTACAGTAGGAGTCTAGTGAGGACTGGTACATTACCATGGGGCAGAAGCCGGATCTCTAATAGACGGGAAGAGAACTGGAGGGCAGTTCCCGCTTGTGGAATACTGATGATTAAGTCTGTCCTGGGTCCTAAGAGGAGAGTAAGTGCTGAACAGCCAGCCGGAGTTGGAACACGCTTCTGCAAGCAGGCAGTGTAGAAGACTCAATGAGATAATGATGTATCTGTCCTCCACTAGAACTCTAATCATGTCTCACCTCCAGATCAGGCCTTTATAAGGTCACAACTAATTCGCTGCTAGGAATTAAATATCCTGTATTGTTTTAATGAAGGTAGCTTTTTTTTAAAGAAAAACAGAGAATAGGAAGACCCAGCAAGCAATTTTGCATTTAAAAGACGTCCAAACACAGCCCTGACGTCTAGGCTAAATTTGGGTTGTCAGTGAAAATTTTATAGACGTCTAATCATAGCCCAAGAATAGACTAGTCATCAATTAGATAACATGTCAAAGAAATGAAACCAAACACCTTGTAATCACTGTTGACTTTGCTTACATGATGGAATCCCGCAAGTTATTTTGGCAAAAATGACATGTAACCAAGTTCAAGGTTATTTTGGCAAGAAGTGGGTTATTCATAGCTGGACTATATTGTTAACCTAGATGGTGAAATGACGGCTATTGCTTGCTGGGGAGGAAGGGAAAGAAAAAGGATAGGCGGAGCACTTATCTCATGACTTTTTTATGTCTGCTTTTTTTATATCTAATTATACGCAGGTCAAGTAAGGAATAATTGACGACGGGCCGTTGAATTATTAGAAAATAATGCACAACCAAGGTGTAACGACCTTAAAATGCTCTTGTGTGTAGGACTAATTTCTTATACATCTAATCCCAAGCCTCCTTTGCTAATTCCAAATTGTCATTTTAGAGCTAGTAACAGAAGCTTGAGAGAGAGATATTAAGCATGTATGAATTACAGTGTTCGGCACCCACATCTATACAAATAGCGAAACTGTAAGTTTATCTGCTCCAAAAACAGTGCCGTTATTACCTTGCTATTGAGAAATGTCATGTGGCTTTTAAGTTGTTCAACTATATTACTGATAAAAACGTCAGATCAACTACGAGAACACGTTTCTGTGTCCGTACTGTATGTGTGTACGTTTGAGTGCAGAGAAAGCGGGAGAAAGAGAGTATGTGATTATGTGTATACACTCACCTAAAGGATTATTAGGAACACCATACTAATACTGTGTTTGACCCCCTTTCACCTTCAGAACTGCCTTAATTCTACGTGGCATTGATTCAACAAGGTGCTGAAAGCATTCTTTAGAAATGTTGGCCCATATTGATAGGATAGCATCTTGCAGTTGATGAAGATTTGTGGGATGCACATCCAGGGCACGAAGCTCCCGTTCCACCACATCCCAAAGATGCTCTATTGGGTTGAGATCTGGTGACTGTGGGGGCCATTTTAGTACAGTGAACTCATTGTCATGTTCAAGAAACCAATTTGAAATGATTCGAGCTTTGTGACATGGTGCATTATCCTGCTGGAAGTAGCCATCAGAGGATGGGTACATGGTGGTCATAAAGGGATGGACATGGTCAGAAACAATGCTCAGGTAGGCCGTGGCATTTAAACGATGCCCAATTGGCACTAAGGGGCCTAAAGTGTGCCAAGAAAACATCCCCCACACCATTACACCACCACCACCAGCCTGCACAGTGGTAACAAGGCATGATGGATCCATGTTCTCATTCTGTTTACGCCAAATTCTGACTCTACCATCTGAATGTCTCAACAGAAATCGAGACTCATCAGACCAGGCAACATTTTTCCAGTCTTCAACTGTCCAATTTTGGTGAGCTCGTGCAAATTGTAGCCTCTTTTTCCTATTTGTAGTGGAGATGAGTGGTACCCGGTGGGGTCTTCTGCTGTTGTAGCCCATCCGCCTCAAGGTTGTGCGTGTTGTGGCTTCACAAATGCTTTGCTGCATACCTCGGTTGTAACGAGTGGTTATTTCAGTCAAAATTGCTCTTCTATCAGCTTGAATCAGTCGGCCCATTCTCCTCTGACCTCTAGCATCAACAAGGCATTTTCGCCCACAGGACTGCCGCATACTGGATGTTTTTCCCTTTTCACACCATTCTTTGTAAACCCTAGAAATGGTTGTGCGTGAAAATCCCAGTAACTGAGCAGATTGTGAAATACTCAGACCGGCCCGTCTGGCACCAACAACCATGCCACGCTCAAAATTGCTTAAATCACCTTTCTTTCCCATTCTGACATTCAGTTTGGAGTTCAGGAGATTGTCTTGACCAGGACCACACCCCTAAATGCATTGAAGCAATTGCCATGTGATTGGTTGATTAGATAATTGCATTAATGAGAAATTGAACAGGTGTTCCTAATACTCCTTTAGGTGAGTGTACATAATACATAATAAAACATAATTTTGTGGAAAAAAACATGGAAATATATATATATTATCCTATATTGTTTACTAGATTTATTTGCTTGGTCAGCGTAATTGTGGGTTTTGGTTCTTTTGCTGTTGTAGACTGTGAGGACCTTTGAAATAACTGAAATCCTTTGGCGAAGTGATATGGAACTGTAATGCGATCAAGACCTGTGTCACGATTATGTTCTGTTTAGTTCGTTCCTGTCATTTCTCTAGTCTCATAGTCTCTATGGTTACTAATCAGTTAATCTTCATCTAGCTATTCCCATTTAGTTCCCTCATGTTTTTATGTGTATAAATACTTCCTGTTTGGTTCAGGTTGTTGTCGGTCATTGTCTATGTTGAAGTGGTTGTGTTTATATTATTCTCCAGCGAAATCCTGTGTTTCTGTCGGTGGATTTAATAAAGACTGTTGTGTTTATTCTCCTTCATCGTGAGATGTATTTACACAGCCAGATCGTAACAACCTGTCTGGAACTACTTTTGCACACCTTAGAACATTGTCAACTAATCAGATTCAAGCATTCAACAGCCCTGTAGTATAACGACAAATATGAATGTCCATGATAAAGAAAAAAACATGTCTTGTTTCTAGAAACAAGACATGTTTCTAGAAATGTATTTATGTTTTGTTTATTATGGTTTTGAAAAACTTTAATTTACAAATTTCAGTTTAATGGCTCTTGATTTAACAACCATTTAAAACTGTCATGTGATGAAGTAAAAGGTAGTATATATTTCCCATTGAGTTTGAATAAATGTTAGTGTACACATCATTATCTCCCAAAACAAATTACATTTATTTTTAAATTCATAAAATAAAATAAAATCTCATTATTCAAGAGACATTATTCAAGTCATTGTATGTATAAATTGTATTTGAATATATTATTGTATTCATCCCCCTTTTACAACAAAAACATTAGGCCTGATATTTCACTGGTGGGAATGAATGTCTATTTGTAATGAATGTAAAAGCCAGAGTACAGAAGTAGGCTTACACTGCCCAATACGTTCTGAAATTACAGCCTTTCCACTGTGCAAATTAATGAAGTCGACAAACACTGGCCAAATGTATGTGATCAAGCTTTAACGAACATCTGTGATAGTACAGGGCTCTGAAGGGAATTCCTCATAAAGGGGCCATATGACTAAATTTATGTTTCTTCCTCCTATTACCAGACCTTTAAATAATAGAGTAAAATAAATAGCATCCATTAAAATGATCGCATTGTGCTAACTCAAATTGTGTTTATTATGCTAATGGTACATGAAATTAAGAAAAAGACCTTGATGTCAGGAGAGTTAATTAATGGACTTTCTGAGAAAGCGCAGAGAAGTAATTCATTTCGTGGGTAAGCGAGTCTCATTTGCAGTTGCATGGGTCCGAGCACTGCTGATTGCATGAGTTATTCTTACAGATATGCCACTCACAGTGAATTTCCTTTATTAGAAATTACCACCTCATTATATAAAGCAGCTAATTAAACATAATATAGCCCTGCAATGACTCATTAATACAAGGCTCCTGTACATAAGCGGCGCACTTTGACTTCAGAATTTCAATGTATCTCCATACTTGAACCAACAGTGTTATTAAAGACACTAAGTGGGAAGGTAACACTTTTCCCCCAATCCTTTTCATCATTATTTTTAATCTAACTACCATTTTTCTTTACCAGGTGCACCTGTTATGGTTTCAGTTCATATTCACTGAATTTGCACAGCCTTGCTAATGCACTACACATCTGTTCTTCAAGGGACTCATAATCAAATTCACCACATATCAAAGTGAGGATACTGTAATTATAGCAATGTAGGACAAAACAAAGGGGGGTGGGAAACTATCCAGGCCACTATATTGAATCTCAATCACACTAGTTCTAATTTTCCCCTTCCTATACAAACACACACTTTATTCCACCACTAAGCCCCATAATTCATTGCTAATTAGAAACGCTCCAGAATACACAAATGCTCTGAGAGAAGGGGGAGATCATCAATCGAGCACTCTAAGGTTTTATTCCAGTAGCTGTGTGTGTTTGTGAGCACAAGCATGTCAGAAAGACATACATTCATTATGCCACTAGTTGGCAAACAAGTGACTGACTTTAAAAGTAAGTCATTGAATCATCCATTCAACCAATTTGAACCAAACACATTGATTCATTATGAACGATGTGTTACTCAGAGATGCTGGCTGATTGATCAGGCTTTGTCATCTTTGCAAATGTTTTCATTGCAGAGCAAAAATAGACCTGCAATATTGAGTCTAAATTGTGTTACTCAATATTAAATTCTTGTTTATAGTTGTATAAAAGGAATATCATACTTGTCTGAAAAACATGGCTCATGCCTATGACCACATATAGGCATTAGGCCACATGGCTCACTTGCTGTTATGATATTACGTAAATAAATATCCTTTCTTGGCCCTATTGCTCTTATTACAATTAAGATTATTCTTTTGTAATATTACCTATTCATATTACATTATCCCTATGTCTTAATAAGTTTTAAATGTGTCTTGCTGCTATGGTTTTAAAAGGATGGCTCACCCAAAAATGATAATTCTGTTATCATTTACTGATTTTCATGTTGTTCTAAATACATAAGACTTGTATTAGTCTCAAAACACAAATGAATAACAAAAACGTTTATACAATGTTATAATTTACTGACTTTCATGTTGTTCTAAATACATAAGACTTTTATTCATCTCAAAACACAAATGAATAACAAAAACTAAAATCCATATGAATTGCATTAAGCAAGCACTTTTGAACTTCCATTGACCATATTTGATGTGGTATGTGCATTTAACAATATTTATGTTAATAAAAACATAAATTAAATCTGTTCATGATCATATATATTCAGAAAACTTAAATATCTTTGTGTTTCGAAGATGACTAAAAGTGTAATGGGTTTGGAACAACATGAATGTAATTAATGACAAAACTATTTTAAGTATAAACACATTTTAAAAAAAAAAATATTCCAATGCAGTAAGACAAAATACACTTGTATAATATTATCTAAAACATGTTTTAATATCTTATGCAATGTTGTATCTCAAGTACATTTTTATTTTAAAAAGTTTTAGATATTAGTATTTTAGTTTAAGTTTTAACTGTAAAACAAGACAAAGAAAATGCCAAAGAAAATGATTTAGCTGATGCTTCACACCCAAGACAACTTATTATAGTAGAATAGACTCCCTGGAGAAACTTTTTCCTCTCTCAGTAACCTTTGCTTTTTGCACAAACCAATGTAAGAGGAATTACTGGGAAAACACTGGTGTAATTCTGAGTTTGTACTGCTGTGGTTTAACATACACATGTACTTAACCTATGATTCATAGCTTTCATTACTCCTGGCACAATGCTAATTAAACAAATATAGCTGGTTCATATCAGCCCACAATATACATGTCACATAATTAGAAGTGTTCAATACAACATGTTCAAATAACACTCCCATCCCAGGCTCTGTTTCATGAGAAAACATTCATTGTCCATTATGTGAATCCACAGGAGAGGGCATAGCCTCAGTCAAGCAGGCGGTTCGAGAAAAGGCCTCTTGGTGGAAGTTCAACTCTCTCTGCTTGTGTGTAACACAAAACCTTCCTGAAAGTCTAAAGATCTGACAGTGGCTTGACGTTGAGCTGTGTTAATTACTGTAATGGCACACATTCTCATTAAGACATTGTTTATGTGTCCTGGGGCCTTGTGGAGTCCAAGTGGCGGTCTTGCTCACTCGTATGCCACCGTGTTGTTTTGCTCATTGCGACGCGATGGCCTCGTTAGTGTAGACAGCTGTTCCTCCCAGCCAAAGACAAGGCCGTGGAAGTGAGGGCAGGCTCTACTGGGTCAGGACAAGCAGCGGCACAACTTGGGAAAGGGGAGGACATGCAAGTGTGTGCCCCCGCTGCATCAGAAATAGCAGCGTGCCACAAGGTGGGCTAATGTTAATGAGTAATCGGATGAAGAGGAATAGGAAGAGTGTGCCCTAGGACACATTATTCACACCACCCCCTACCCTTATCCAGACACCCCCTTACTAAGTCCATGTGGCAGGCTCCCACAGGCCCTCACCCTTTCCTAAAGCAAACATGCATGCAACCAGAATTGAGAATTGACGCCAGAAGCATCAGCTGTGGAATTTGTATCTCACACACACATTTGCACATACAATGCCCTCAAGAGTAGCCAGAAATATTGTTTTTACGAGATCCAAACACATGAATGATCAAGCGAAGTTTGCACTCTTAGTTCCAAAAGGGGGGTTTGCAGTGATACTATAAAATAACCATTTTGAGTTCCCCAAAGAACATTAAGTAAACAGTTGTGTGAAGGACATTTTAATAATCTGAAAAACCTTTTCACTATTAAGAACCTTTTGGGAAACCTTTTTAAATACAGAAATGAAAATCTTAAAATAAATATAAAATATAATTAAAATGATATACAAAAGCAAAAGCATTGGATATTATGTTCCCTCGCCAAAATGCAAACAAATCTGGGAAGAAGTCTCTTTCACTCACTTCCGTCTGCTGCTCTGAATGCCAATCAGCATGTACCAACCTCCATTTTTAGAAGCTGGTATAGTGATCCAACCAGATGACGGCATATATCTGCTCTCTCTCTCTCTCTCTCTCTCTCTCTCTCTCTCTCTCTCTCTCTCTCTCTCTCTGACTAAGAACAGTAATGAGGCAAAGCAACACCCCACCCACAACCTTTGGATTTCATACACTTTCAAACTGTGAAATGTATGTTCAATTAGAAATTTGTAAAAAAAAAAATAATAATAATAATAATAATAAAAAGTATTATCAAAGTTGATAGTACTTAAATCTACAGTCTGTCAGTGACCATATGGGCAAAAAAAATAAAATAAATCTAAATCTCTAGTTAGTGCACATGCTATTTAATCTGAGTGTACTAACTATAAAGCTTTAATTTCACTATCATCTCTAGGATCTAGCTGAAATTGGTATTCTTTGTTGGGCGCCCTTCTGTTGCTGCCACAGAAAGCCTTTGAAAAACAAATTCAACTAAATAAAAGAGAGAAAGATTAATTTGTCATTAAGGCAGCACCTAATTGCAGTCAATTCTGAGCAAACTTAAATTCAATTAATGCTCATTAAAATGAATATGCAGTGCGTTTCCTCGCCATCATTGCTTTGAGCTCGCAGATGAGAACAAGGGAATAACTTCATCCTTATTAACTAGAGGGGAGTTTATTTGGCCCTATTGTAGCCAAGCCACTTTGATTTTGGCACAGATCGAAGAGAAGAGCAGCTGGAGGAGAAATCAAGTTGAAACCAAGCCTCAGAAAATTGACGGAAACGTGAGCGTAATAATATTTAATAATTAAATTCGCACAAACAATGTCGGGCAAATAAAGTAATCTGCGAAAAAAACACGAAAATGTCATTTGCATAATTGACACTGGTCCCCCCTCACCATACCGTCATCCCCATGCAGCACACCCCTCCCCCCATAAATGAATAATGAAGATAATAAAAGATGTTGCTAAAATTGGGCACAATAACAGCAAAATTTCATCAAGGCCCCCGCGCTCTGATTAATCTGCTCTTGCAAATCAGCACAGCGAGGAGAGAGAGGGCGGGAAGCGCGTGATTAACAACGCCGGGGACCGTTGCGCTGGGCACTCTGCCCTGCGCGCGAGCCGCCCCTCCGCGCGCAGCTGCTGCGCTCGCGCTGTCTGGCGGTGCCGCCGCCCGGAGGAACACGACCAACTTTCCGCTGCCGTAATTTGTAATGTCGTTAACCCCTCGCGTACCGGTCCGTGGTTTAAAGCCTCATTAGGCCCTTTCCCGTTTCGTATTCCACCTCGAGCGCACCTCTCGCTTAAATTAGCCGCGTTGTAGCCTACCTTAGATACAAATGAGGAACCCCGAGGCTTTTTTTGCTGTTTATGTGGGGGTTAGCACTAGCATATATTGTCCCCAACTCGAGGCTGATTCTTTAAATGAGTCAATGCGTGTGAAATGGAAACTAATTTAGGTTATTACAAACTGGATTACAGTTCGTTTGATGTTTTGTTGGCATTTAAGATTATGTTATATAAAAGTGGTTGCACTTTTTGCACTGTCTAGTAAATCATGGAGACAGTTGAACGTTCTTTCAAAAGTATATGGTATTTAACAATGTTCTCAAAACATTAGCATAAAAATATCATGGACCATTTTTTCCTCAAACATTTTAGGTGGATGTTCATGTTTTTTTTATATATATATATATATGTTAGGCTAGTTTGTACTTCGAACATTCGGAAACGTTTCTGTAATGTTTGCAAAATTATAAAATAGAACGTTCCCTTACCTTTAGCATAACCAATAAAAGAATAAAATGTTTAGAGAGCATTTAATGGAAAAAAATAGCAAACCATTTTTATTAGGCCTACATATTTTTGTTAGCTGGGTAGGTGTATCCCTGCGCACATCCTGATTGTGCAGAGTTAGATGTGTTCCTTGGCCAACAAATTTTATTGATCCTGGAACAACATTCCTGTCTGAAAAAAATAATCCTAACCATATCCATATAACTGTAAACCTAACCCTACCCATAAGTTATCCCTATATTCAGTGGGAAATTATGTGAATAATAGAAGCAAGGTTGTATAGGCCAAAACTTGACATAAACTGTAAACGTCCCTCAATTTAATTGTTGATTGCAATGTTTTTCCAGGATCAACAAAGATGTTGCACTTGGTAAAATCAGGTTCTGCTATCCCTGCCATTTAATTTGATGAACAAACACAGCATGAAGCCATAGGCTACACATAGCCTACCTCCTGTGTGAATGATAAAGGAAATATGACTCGACAAGTGTTTCTCTCCCTCCCTCACTTGGTCAAGAAGCTGACACATACTGCCATTTTTTAGATAATTGTGCTCATTTACTAATGTTTACCAGGAATGAAAAGCAAGCAGAGTCATATATTCTATTTTTTATAATCCTAATTAAGTTTGTCTTTAATAGTCAATTAGCTTGATTAAATTCATAACTGTGAAAAACAATGTAATGTTGCTGAATGATAGGGACTCAACTTGAATCTGCTGTATGTGAAAGTAGAAGCGTAATGTCCTTTTCTTGGTCGTTGTCCATCACCTTTAACACTATTTGCATATTGCCCTATTTTTAATGTATTTATTCTTAATTACCTCGCTTTACAAGGACATTTCTATTCTAACGTCATTTTTATCCATCATCATTTTCTATTAGTGCCATTTTTTGTGATTAAGTGCTGAAATTATCGTTAATGGTTAGTTGGTAATTGCCATAGCAATAAGGTTGAGTTATGCATTTAGTATCAGATAGATACCGAGCCCCCCTTCTCTCTCCACCCCATAATCAAAAAGACAACAAATGAAAAAAACAACAGATGGGCGATGAGAGCACTCTCAATGTGCGAGTTCTCAGTTGCCATTCGCCCAAGTGCTTAAACACACATTCAATGTGATTAACACAGAACACACATTCAGAGCAGCTCCATGAGTCAGATATAGAGGAATTGGACTTCAAAAGAAAAACAAAATCACTTTCACTCTGTTTTTTTTCCTCCCACTGATCGTCAGTCTGCAATTTGCTACGACAAAATATTTAAAAGC
Organism: Abramis brama; assembly: GCF_963993115.1. NCBI lineage: Eukaryota > Metazoa > Chordata > Actinopteri > Cypriniformes > Leuciscidae > Abramis > Abramis brama. The sequence goes on from NC_139973.1 coordinate 19,534,434, forward strand.
GTTTCAGATGTTCAATAAGCCCACATCATTTCCTTGAGATATTAATAAAGATATCGATGTGACAATTACACCCAATTCCCTTCTAAAACACAGAGGTTCAGAGGGAAATGAACCTCCAGTTAAATAAAAGACATTCTAAGTGATATTGTAATGTCATTCAGCTCTTTCTTTTGCGCTTTAGAGATAAAAAATACTAATGGAAATGAATTGTTGAAAATTGCGAAACAGTCAGTCAGTGTTTAATTCAGGAAAATATTCTTTCTAAAGAATAAATGGCTATTCAATTTACCTCTGAACAGTCAGTGTTTTAAGAAATAGAAAGTCCAACAAGTAAAAATCTCCTGTCTGAATACTGTACGTAGTGAGTGTTGTTAAACATTTGGACATACAATAACATTCAAAAGGGCAGTAAGATTTTATGGTAACGCTTTATTTTGATGGTCCCTTTTGAACATTCTGTGATAAGTAACTTTGCAACTACATGTCAACTAAGTCTCTTCAGAGTATAAGTAGACTGTCAGCTTAATATCTTCTAACTCTTTATTGTGATGGTCCTCCAACAGACACTCTACTGACTATAAGTAACTTACTGCAAGTACATGTCAACTTATTCTAACCCTACCAGTCTACTAATACTCTAATGAGAGTGAGTTGTCATGTAGGTGCAACGTTACTTATAGTCAAAATAAAGTTTTTTTATTCGCTTTGGTATTATTTTCACAAGCAAGGCATACATTTTTAAAACTCATATTAATATCACAACAGATCATCAAAAACATTTCAGCATGTTTTCAACTGTGTTAGTACACAAAATCACAAAGTATCCTTTTCTCAACACAAAATAATTGTTTCATCAATACTATAAATTCACAGTAACTGCCTTTCATAATGCCATTACTATCAAACTTTTCGTTCAGTTTAATACATTTGTCTATTATTTAATCCATCTGATCTTAATGGTTAATCAAATAATAATTTGGTACATCTATAGATTTCTATAGATACAGATTCTATAGATATAGTTTCTACTTTGTTTGCAATTTCTGATATGGATAACCAAATGTAATGAATTCTTTTTACATTACAAGCGATTTATCTTTTATTGTACCACTATATATATGGGGTGACTGTGTGTCCTGATAAACTCTATATTATAGGGTTAACCTATGGGTAGGTTTAGGGGTAGGGCTGGTGTAAGGGAATAGAATATACAGTTTGTACAGTATAAAAATCATTATGTCTATATGGAAAGTCCCCATTTAACATGATAACACAACATGAGGGAGTGAGTGTGTGTGAAAGATTTGCAATTTGTGAACATAGAGCAGGATAGAGTACAAGGGAGAGGAAACAGTCAATGACTATATAACATCGATCAGAGATGCGTCAGAAGAAGGGAGACAGATGGCATCAAATACAGTGCTTTACATTACAGTATATGCAATGCGATGCTTTAAATAGATTAAAGCAAAAAACAAACGTATACTGGCCGCACAATGACTGCTCCAGAAAAGTATTTATTGCAACGTTTCGTCCATCAGGTCTTCGTCAGGCCCGTGTAAGTAACTCATGGCTTAGAGCTGTGCAGAACAATCTTAGTGTCAGTAACAGTGTGACCCTCGGGCCTCTCTGTGCTGTTATTTCTTCAAGCATAGCTGACCTCAAGTCTGTCCATTGTGGCATTAACACCTTTGACATCATTAGCACTATAATCCCTCCACTCATTAGTATATTAATAAAGGCTATGAACATCTGTGAGGTTCATCTGCGCACAAAGCACATGTATGAATGACACATTCCCTTATTTAATGACAACAGTCTCCCTCAAGCACCCAGCAAAGATCACTCATGACTTAATATTCCCGCAAGCCAGCCAGCGCCGTAGCCTTTCTTGCAAATTCCGTACAATTAGCAGGCTCTTGCATAGCCGGAGACATCATTTGATTTTAACCTCCTCTGTCCAATTAACAAAATGTAGGTTGGAAAATAAATGGCAGACGCCGGGGCAAATTAATTATGTGTCCTGCAAGATGTTATAACCAGCGAGCGAGCGAGCGTGTGTGTGTGTGTGTGTGTGTGTGTGTGTGTGCGTGCACCATATGGCTTGTGTGGGAACGGACATCATTTGGGGTGCAACAGTGAACCCCCTGGATGTCTAGCAGATCTTCTCAATTGGATTTCTCACTTTCTATTGGACTACATGCAGAAATAGCCTATTTTGAGTCTTTAAAGAAGAACAACATTATATGTTGTTTGTTTGGTGAGTCTGTGAAAGTTGCTAGCAATTATGAAAGATTTTCAAAATATGGGTAGCCTACCATTATATTCTTTGTTCTCATGTGTCCCAAAATTCTCTCTCAGCAATATAAACACTTCAACCAGTTGGAGTGACTCGCTGTGCAATATCGCCCTCTAGAGATTAAATTGGAAATGAAGTAAACATTTTATGTGTACATATACAGTTAAACCAAAATGTATTCAGACACCTTCAACATTTCTCACATTATCACAGTTTATTTGCTATAGTTTAGAAAATGGTAATAAAATCAAAGTCAGAGTTATCAAATCAGTTGATATTTCCTTCTGTTAGACTGTCTCACAAATGAATTAGGTTGAATATCTGTCAGCTGTTAAATGAAATACAAAATTAAATAATACCAATTTAGGTCAACCAATTACCAAGCAATGCTTAATATTGTTCAGTCTGTGGTGTAAAAAGGTCGCATTAGCGATTAAAGAAAAAACACTTAAACAATACGTGGTCAGGTCAAAGTGTAAATAATTTTTGGTCCCAAATTTTTATACATTTTACTGGTAGTCCACTGTATGAAGAATTTTGGGGTATAATATTATTTCACAGTTTACTTTATTTTGCTATTCTCACTTGAAATGAACTATAGTGTCCTTCACCCACTAGGAAAAAAAAAATACATCTGGTGTCTGGATAACTTTTGGTTTGACTGTATATTTTTGTGTGTGTGTGTGTGTGTGTGTGTGTGTGTGTGCGTGTGTGTGTGTGTGTGTGTACTTGTACAACTATCTTTGTGAGGACCAGTTTGAGTTTTAGACCATTGGAGTGAGGACAAAGAGAGTAAAGTGAGGACATTTTGGCCGGTCCTCACTTTCTGAGACCCCTTCAAGACTTGGTTTTAGGGATAAGGTTATAATGAGGTGTGTGTGTGTGTGTGTGTGTGTGTGTGTGTGTGTGTGTGTGTGTGTCGTGTGTGTGTGTTTTTGTTTATATTACATTGTGGGAACCAAATGGCCCCACAAGGATAGTAAAACCTGAGATCACCTCCATTGTGGGGACCAGCCAGCGGTCCCCATGAGGGAAATGGGTTAATAAACATACTAAATGATATTTTTTTGAAAATGTAAAAATGCAGAAAGTTTTCTGTGATGGGTAGGTTTAGGGGTCGGGTTAGTGTAAGGGGACAGAATATACAGTTTGTACTGTATAAAAACCATTACGTCTATGGAGAGTCCCCATAAAGATATGTGCGCCTGTTTGTGTGTGTGTGTGTGTGTGTGTGTGTGTGTGTGTGTGTGTGTGTGTGTGTGTGTGTGTGTGTGTGTGTGTGTGTTTAACTCTAAAGCATAAGAGTTGTATTTTTATTGCATAATCAATGTGCATCCATTGAGGCTAAATTAAACAGAACAAACTAACAAAACAAAAATTTTAAGAGAGAGGCCTTTCAGAGCTTTGCCTCGGCATGGAAAACATAAAAATGCATTAATTCCCTTGGCAGCTGAATGCATTGAAACAGATCTGCCTTAGTCTAAATATTTGATGCATTTTTTGGTGGTCTGAGTGTGTATAAACATGAGGTGTGTTCTGTGCGTCATGGCTCAGGTGGCGGATTTGTAAGCTAGAACTCATGAATGTCACAACATCCTTGTTCGTACACTGGCCCGTACTGTGCTTGATAAACATAACTACTGCCATCTGCTTCAGCCTGCAAAAGGAAATGGAAGAGAAATCTGTGATTACACATTGTGTTCTCAACCATTTCAAATATGACAAATATAAAACTGGAATGAAACAAGATCAGAAAAACAATAGCTTAGTCAGCCCACCCAAGGAAATAATTCATCCTGTTGAAAAGCTGATGGGTCAGTGACAAACAAGAGGGTGCACAATAAAGAACAATCTAGTTCAAAACATATGTGCTAGATGTTGTGTTGGATTCATATGGTTTTCAAAAACTTTTTGGGAAACATTTAAATTGAATGACTTTAAAAATGTAATGTGGTTTAACCAGCTTTTTTGATGTTGTTTTTGGGTTTTACAAACATCAAATGTTTCCCATGTCATCCCATGTCTGGGAAATCACACCACATGGCATTTTACAACATGAAATAACCTTGCCTTGTTATAAAAAAGTCAAGTAATTAGATATTTCAAGAGATTTACTGACCTTGACAGACACTTGGGAGGGTCTTCATAGGTTCTCTTTCTGATATCAAGTCTACATGACTTTGTTGGTCGCACCACATGACTCTTAGCTCAAAGTTTTTTCAAATATTAATTTGTTAAAAAGAACTAGAACTATTTTTGTAAAAAAAAAAAAAAAAAAGAAGAAACATTGTGACGAAGAGCATGCCAAACATTTCTTTTTTTAGAATGACATTGCCAACATTCTTCAAAATTTCTTCAGAATACAGAAATGTAAGGTTTGGAATGACATGAGAGTGAGTAAATAATGACAGAATTTTTGGAGTGAATTATCACTTTAACTCATAACTGCTGCTACAAATTGCCAAAACATTAGAAATACTATGGCAATAAAAATCTATCTATCTATCTATCTATCTATCTATCTATCTATCTATCTATCTATCTATCTATCTATCTATCTATCTATCTATCTATCTATCTATCTATCTGTCTGTCTGTCTGTCTGTCTGTCTGTCTGTCTGTCTGTCTGTCTGTCTGTCTGTCTGTCTGTCTGTCTGTCTGTTCTAGATTTTAATTCTAGATTTATGGAGCATTTATATTAGCAATAATACTATCACACTATTAATAATACTATAATACCAGTATGCATGTCTGTCATTTACAATAATAATACATTTTTATTTTATATTTAATGTAATTTAAAACAGCAAAAATTAAAATCAGAAAAAAATATAATTTTTAAGAATAATCATTTTAATGATTTTTTTTTCTTCATATAAGTTGTATTCTGACATTTTCGAAAATATCAAAAATATCTTAATTCATTTCAATGTAGAATTTAAAAACATGTTCATCACAGTCTATCTGTGAGGCCTGAGGTTAACACTGACACGTCTCTTAGTTGTTTCTTTGTAAGCTTATAAACACATTGTAAAGTGACTGATGGACATTGAACGCTCCTTTCCGTAGTTAAAAGTTGCTGTTATCAGATGATACATAATCATTTGTCGGATTTTATTCATGTTATTAACTCAAAATTCAAATAAGAAAAATCTCAATTTACAGGTAAAAAGAAACATGAACAAGGGGCTTTATCTGGTAAGCTAAAGTTTGCTTATTTTATTTATGAGCATCTGAGGTGTCACGGGCAATTATTTACATTTGTTATTTGCTCTGGTTAATATGGAGATTAAATTAGGTGCTGCCTCCTTTAACCCTGACATTGACAGCTGTCATGTTTTAAAGTTGATCCCTCATTGCACATTCATAGGGGATTAAGGACTGAAAATGGCAAACTGTTTGAATGTGCATAAAAATGGATATCTGTGATAAGCTATGGTTAAATGAGCTGGGAAAATGGTAATGAAAACCTTTGAATGAATTGTCAACACCTGCTGGGGTTTGAATTGCTTTTTTTCTTATTGGTGGTTATTTTGCTTCATCTCTTTGCCAGATGCACCATGAATCTGAATCGAAATTGAATCAATTTCATTTGCCACATGTAAAAGAAAAAAGCTAAACAAAGAGCTAAACAAAATCGCTCTTCGTATATATATATATATATATATATATATATATACAAAGAGCTATTTTAACTAAAAGCTCAATTAAAACAGTGTTTTAAGTGTTTTAGTAAATGACATCCTAATGTAGTGTAACATAGTGTGAGTTCAAAAGTTTAGAAGCATAAAAACAGATCTATTTCACATGTGGTGTTTGCAGAAAGCCACTTATTTATGCAAAAAGCATGCAAACTCTACATGAAGAATAACCAAATGTGATATATGTGACCCGGGAGAACACGCATACATCTCACACTCTTCCTTCCAGCATACTGTAATTGATCAAGATGAATGGCTTTAATTGTTAGGTACAGATACCGTCATAATCCTATGTAGGCTGGGTGTACATCAGTTGGAGCAACTTTGTCTTAATTAAGTGTGCAGGAAAACTAAAAAAAAAAAAAAAAAAAATATATATATATATATATATATATATATATATATATATATATATATATATATATATATATATATATATGAAGAGTTCAGATGCAAAAGCCTCTAAGTGCCTTCTGAAATTTTCTTCTAGAATGATCATTTTTATCAAGCTCGTATATTTAAGTTCAATAATTTCACTTAAATGGCAATGCAAATTACCTATTAATTATCATTTAAGTGAAATTACTTAACTTAAATATACAAGCTTTATAAAAATGATCATTCTAGAAGAAAATTTCAGATGGCACTTAGAGGCTTTTGCATCTGAACTCTTCATATATATATACAGTGAGGAAAATAAGTATTTGAACACCCTGCTATTTTGCAAGTTATCCCACTTGGAAATCATGGAGGGGTCTGAAATTGTCATCGTAGGTGCATGTCCACTGTGAGAGACATAATCAAAAAAAAAATCCAGAAATCACAATATATGATTTTTTAACTATTTATTTGTATGATACAGCTGCAAATAAGTATTTGAACACCTGTCTATCAGCTAGAATTCTGACCCTCAAAGACCTGTTAGTCTGCCTTTAAAATGTCCACCTCCACTCCATTTATTATCCTAAATTAGATGCACCTGTTTGAGGTCGTTAGCTGCATAAAGACACCTGTCCACCCCATACAATCAGTAAGAATCCAACTACTAACATGGCCAAGACCAAAGAGCTGTCCAAAGACACTAGAGACAAAATTGTACACCTCCACAAGGCTGGAAAGGGCTACGGGAAAATTGCCAAGCAGCTTGGTGAAAAAAGGTCCACTGTTGGAGCAATCATTAGAAAATGGAAGAAGCTAAACATGACTGTCAGTCTCCCTCGGACTGGGGCTCCATGCAAGATCTCACCTTGTGGGGTCTCAATGATCCTAAGAAAAGTGAGAAATCAGCCCAGAACTACACGGGAGGAGCTGGTCAATGACCTGAAAAGAGCTGGGACCACCGTTTCCAAGGTTACTGTTGGTAATACACTAAGACGTCATGGTTTGAAATCATGCATGGCACGGAAGGTTCCCCTGCTTAAACCAGCACATGTCAAGGCCCGTCTTAAGTTTGCCAATGACCATTTGGATGATCCAGAGGAGTCATGGGAGAAAGTCATGTGGTCAGATGAGACCAAAATATAACTTTTATGTCATAATTCCACTAAACGTGTTCGGAGGAAGAAGAATGATGAGTACCATCCCAAGAACACCATCCCTACTGTGAAGCATGGGGGTGGTAGCATCATGCTTTGGGGGTGTTTTTCTGCACATGGGACAGGGCGACTGCACTGTATTAAGGAGAGGATGACCGGGGCCATGTATTGAGAGATTTTGGGGAACAACCTCCTTCCCTCAGTTAGAGCATTGAAGATGGGTCGAGGCTGGGTCTTCCAACATGACAATGACCCGAAGCACACAGCCAGGATAACCAAGGAGTGGCTCTGTAAGAAGCATATCAAGGTTCTGGCGTGGCCTAGCCAGTCTCCAGACCTAAACCCATAGAGAATCTTTGGAGGGAGCTCAAACTCTGTGTTTCTCAGCGACAGCCCAGAAACCTGACTCATCTAGAGAAGATCTGTGTGGAGAAGTGGGCCAAAATCCCTCCTGCAGTTTGTGCAAACCTGGTGAAAAACTACAGGAAACGTTTGACCTCTGTAATTGCAAACAAAGGCTACTGTACCAAATATTAACATTGATTTTCTCAGGTGTTCAAATACTTATTTGCAGCTGTATCATACAAATAAATATTTAAAAAATCATACATTGTATGGGGGGCACGTGGTGGTTACACATGGTTTGGCACTGTAAGGACGATCAGGTCCTTCTGTCTCCCCAACGCTATCTCACGACCAATTCGTACGAATCCGTATGAGTGAGTAAAATGTGGCTAATTCGTACGACCTCACTCATACGAATTCGTACGATTTGTCTAAACCCACACGATGGGTAGGTTTGGGTTGAAATTCCCAAATTCATTATTGTAGAGCCTGTAAACTGTTAGCATGTAATGATAATTGTATATGGTTAATTAAAAAAGCATAAAAACATTCCTTTCCCATTTTATTTAAACGTTTTATGGTTTTAGTTTTAGTAAACTATAATAACTGCATGCTCCTGAAAACTCGTTGTCATTAAAGTAGAGAGGAGAAAAATCGAGGAAGCATACAATCAATGTCTCATTGCTTAGGCTACATGTCAGATCTACAAATTGTGTTCTTTATGTCACAGATATTGTCACACGTGTTCTTTATGTTTGTGTGATCCATCTGCCCACACATCGATTAAGGGATAGTTCACCCAAATGAAGCCCATACAATTGAAGTCATTTGGTCACCAAAACCGTTTGGTTACCAACCAACGTTCGTATCTTCTTTTGTGTTCCGCAGAAGAATTTCTTCTTAGAGATTACAATTTACCACACGATGACGCAAAACACATGGGAATAAGTATTGGGTCCATATGACGTAAATATATAATTCATTCATGGCTAAACGTTCTGATGTCGTTTAAAAAAAGAGAGAGAGGTTTGGTTGTCGTTGTTGTTTAAATATCATGAATTATTAATTCATAAATTATGAAACAATAAAAAAAAATAGGCTATATGATGGTGTTTTGGTTTGCATGTTGGTCGCACAACATATGACATTGATTTTGTGGATATTGATTTGTTAAAATGTTTTATATAACAAAAGATTATGCCACACTATTTAATAAGATTTTATATTCAAGAATTTCATTCTTCATTCATAATAATAATAATAATAATAATAATGCGAAGAATATAACAAATAAGAAGAAAAAGTTAGAACTAAACCAGATATGTCTCACATTGTAATTGTTATATTACAATGTGCCACTAGATGGCGATAAAATACATGGTAATAGCCAAATGGAAGAATTTTATTTAGACCTCTAATGGGAATTTTGTACCAGAAGGACTGCTATTCCCAACACTGAAATGAATACAGTATTCAACAGTATTATACTCAATGCATGTGATTTCTGCAGTCTGACCATAGTGTGTGTGTGTGTGTGTGTGTGTGTGTGTGTGTGTGTGTGTGTGTGTGTGTGTTGTGTGTGTGTGTGTGTGTGTGTGTGTGTGTGTGTGTGTGTGTGTTGTGTGTGTGTGTGTGTGTGTGTGTGTGTGTGTGTGTGTGTGTGTGTGTGTGTGTGTGTGTGTGTGTGTGTGTGTGTGAAACAACTACTGAGAATGACCAATATCATTTCATTTTTTAATGATATAAATTCCATGGTTCTTCAATGTCCCTTTACTATCAGCTCTGTGTTGAATATTAACCCTATACTGTACTGTCTCTCTCACTAGTGAGAGAATCCCTCCTTCACATATGAGTCATGACTCATGACTCAAAGCCACCCTGCTCCCATTGCAACATAGATAAAAAAATAAATAATCAATTGCTATTATTACCCCTATAAGGTAGAGTCAGGTTTTACTGGTTTTCCCTTGTGAACGCACAGAGCATTATGCTTTTATGGTAATGTTCTCATCACCATACAGCTGAAAGCACCTTATAACAAGCACCTTATATTTATTAGAACAGCAGTTTTAAGGTAATGCTGTGCTTTTAAGGCAATGATTCCTCGTGCAGTACAACAGGGAGTCTTTTTTTCTGAACTGTGCCATAGAAATCCATAATACACTGTCATTCTAAATTAGGAACTCTTGGGATGCTATTGCCATTTCATGCTTTAGTTTAGTCCGATGTCTAAACCCCTTTACTGAGCTTATTGGTGTAACCTATTATAAAAGCAACAGCAGATTATCATATGTGATAGAGAAACACATGGTCTAACACAGGAAGCCCAATTGTTACCACAGGAAGTTTCTAGCTCTTAGCTCTTTGGAAGCTGGGAAGTCAGAAAGCCAATGGTGGTTATGAGGTTTCAAACAGGAGATGACTCCTCATGGTATGAACCGAATTCAAACCAAAGATAGCTCAGAAAACAGAGGAAAAGAAGGCTGTACAGATTTATGAACAATGTACAGAGCCATTTTAATGATCTAAACTTAAAACATTAAATAATGTAGGGTTCATTAATAAAGAGGAGAGGAAAATTAAAGAAATTTGAATCCGCAAGCTCGCAGTCCTTACAATGGGTGCATTATTCTTTGCTCTTATTTCACTATGCAGCTGTCAAACCAAATGATTTACATACATACTATATTTGTGCCTTGGCTTGGTTAAAAACTTGCTGCAGAACAGAAAAACTGTTGTTTTGTCTTTTATAAAAGACATTTAAGAAATAGGATAAATAGGCTAATAGGCTAGGCCTAATTCACATGTAAATGTGATATTATAATTTATAACAATAAGTGTTATTATAATGATATACTTTTATATTATATTAAATTATTCTAATAATATAATACAATGTAATATAATATGTTGTAATTATATTATATTTTTATCAAGCCCTACAAATATGTTGTGCTTAACTTAAATCCCTGTATAAATATCATAAATAAACAATAGCCTATTTGTTAACTAAAACATATTTCTACATTTCTGACAGGTTAAAGCCTACAGAATACACATAGCCCCACCTAGTATCAGCCTTGTGTAAAAATGTAATTCCACAAATTTGGAATTTTGCCCCTGTTATAGACCTGTGTGTTTTTGTAATTATCAAACATTAAAGCTCTGATATAATCTGATACGACGCTCTAGTAAATATACAAGAATGATTTAAGCTCTATATTTGGCAGTGTGCATGGACACTCATGGGAAAATGCTTGCGAGTTTCTGATCACATGACTGGAAGTGTAGGATTTGACTCCAGCTGGGAGAGCAGGGGAGAGGAGCGTGTTCAACAATACACGCATTCAAAACACTCGCATGTCCACGTTCCTATTCGTGGATCTGTCACGGAAAACTATTGCATCGATTTCTTGAAACTTTTAAAGCTTTTACCCAATTGCTTTTTATACATCATTCAAGGATATTTCGGCAGCGTCATGGGAATTGGGAAGTTTACCGGCTGCGCTATGGAATAGCTCAAGTCGTGGATCCGATGTGTTTTCTTCAGTATCAGGAAATACGAGCTAACTTGGAGAGAAGTGGAGAGGTTTAACTTCATACAGACATTCCTCCTTTTTGCTTCCTTTGAGTTTGATTCAAAGTTATTAAGAGGCAAGATGGCGGCCGATTCCGTGCAGGTGAGAGAATTATTTTATCTTTTATTTACTAACCGCGCGCTTCAACATCAACACACTTTGATCTCAACATCCATGTTTTCATCTGTTTACTACTTTAAAATACACTTATCTTAAGGATTAGATAGTGACTTATAACTGTGTCTGAAAGGGTTAAATGTGGCCTAGAAATATTGACACAGAGACCAACTGTTGCTTTAATCCCAGGCCATAACTATAGTTAAACTATCCGTTTTATTGTAAATGCAGTGTATTGTATAACGATATTGTATTTACATAACTCCAGTAGCATTCAGAACAGCACTTTACTTGTAGCTACTTATTTGTGCTGGTTCGCTGTAACTTTTAGCTTTTAAATGATGATGATCTTAACTTAGTTAACGTTAGTTTCTTTCTTTCAACGGCATACAGTTATGCTATTAACGTTATTTGCTATGTTGACTGTTTGAAAAGTAAAGGAGTTTTCTGTGTGCATAGGCTACTGTCTAAAATTGACTAATAATGTCCTTTCCTTCTTTCTAAAGCCATAAGAGCTGTTTTCAGGAAGGAAATATTAAATGATTAAAAACATTTAGCTAAACAAGTGAATTTGTGCGCACAAAATAAATGTAAACTGGAGCAGAACCCCTCTTTCGTGTCTGTGTCGTGAGGGGAAAATCTGGAGTAAAATCTATTATTAGTAACATATCCTGAATTATTCCACCCTGGCAACTCCCTGAAACACTTCTGAATTTACTGTGAGGCTATGTCAGTGTTTGTTTGCCTGCTTTTTATGAAATGCGTTTCTAAAAACGATGGAAGTTACTTCAAGAAAATGTAGTAAAATAAAACTGACGTCAAGAGCAAAACTGAACAATATGCAATGTTTGATTTTGTTGGGAGTGAGGGAAAAGTATAAACTGGCTTTTTGCGAATGGAAAGTCAGATGTAAATTAATATTTTGTCTTACGTAAGGGTTTTAGTCCAGATGTTGATGGTCTTCACATGGTAATCTAACCAAAGTTTGTGTCTGACATAGATTTGTTTATTTCTTGTTGTAAGGCATGTTCCATCAAATATAATGCCATGTTGTGCTGTTTTGGCTTTTTGACTAGGCTAATTAGCTAGCCTAAACCCTTTACATTTATTCATTCAGTTTATGTGACACATTGTACAGCAACTGTCATTGTAATGAGACATGTTTCAAACCTCAAGATAGAAAAAAGTACAAACAATTAATAACAATCAGTAAAGTAGTAGTATAGAAAGTAAAAATCATGCACTTGCTAATATGATCCTTTTTTAAACTCCAGTCATTTTGTTGATTTGAGAGAGAATAGTTTGATTGCTGTGTTTGGGTTGTCTCCTCCCCATCTAATTGCAGTGAGGCACAACTGAACCCCAGCAAGTTAACTGCTACTCTTAGTATAAATGTTCAGAGGTACTCCGGCGGGTTGGTTTTGGCTGGAGTGTGGGACAGGTATCCTCTTTGGCATGGCCCTTATCTGGAGCCAAATCACCAGTTACTGAAGGAGAGAGTGGCATTAGCTCAGAAATGCCACAGTTTTTGGGTGGGAAGTTATTTGTAGAGCTGAGGGAAGAGGATGTAAGGATAAGCTATTTATTTAGGCTATAATTTTTTTTTTTTTTTATATATATACATTTAGCATATTTCAAATGTATTTAAATAGTTTTGATTAGTTACCAGCCAACAAAAAAACAAGCTGTGCACTGTTTGACACTACAATGGTATTCAATTTTTTAATTATGTTTTTAAGCGGTTGGGCCATGTACAAAATGTCAGATGAATGTGTTTAGCCATGACGTCTCATTGTTTTGTAGTACCTTTGGTTTTGGTTTCAGTCTGTTGTGCTCTGGCTGCATGCAGTCACGTAATAGGCTGCAATGTACTGCCCAATATTCCATTGCAATCAATTGCAAAATATAAATATAGCTGTAGGTAACAGTTTACAGAATACAAATGCTATAGGAAGTTACAATAAAGAAGTACATGAAATAGACTTCTGTGTTGATAAATGTCAGAGCAGTCAAGTTACAGGGTTTATGTTTGTTTTGTTTCATCTGACTATATAACAATTTAGCAGTAAACTTAACTTTACCTGACAGAATTTGAAGACTAGATGTGTATTTGTTTCATATAGTTTTCAGTTGTTGATAATATTGCATCTATATATATATATATATATATATATATATATATATATATATATATATATATATATATATATATATATATATAAAAATCTAAATGTACTGCGTGTAAAACTTGTATCTTAATTGCATCCATAATATTCAAAAGCTGTAGCCTAATCATTCAGGGTTTTTTTATTTTTTTATTCCATGACTAAAATCTAAAAATCTGTTAAAATCTAAAATCTTTTAAAATAACAGATCCACTGGGTGACAGTATTCTTTAGAAGTGAAATGCTGTGAAAAAAAAAAAAAAGATCAAGGCTTATGGGTCAACCTGGTGCCAAATTTGTTCCCTATGAGGAGTAGGACTCTCATGTAAATAAGGTAGCAAGGTTGAACTGTTTGAATATTTAATATTTATGAATGATTGGTTATTAATTAAATGTTGTTTAAAATTATTATATTTAATGTGCTTATAATTGGAAATTTAAGGTAAACATTTAGGTAAAACATTTAGGTAAACATGCATCCCATCCATCAATTAGCCTCAGACTGTTTAAGAACCGTGTAGAATGAGCAAATTATTTTTGCATGTCAATGTATGTCTGTCCTTTAACCCTCATTTTTACTTGCCAAGTCAGCTGACATAACACCATATTCACTTTGTTTAGGCTAATCTAGTTCTATAAAGCATGACGTATCCTGAGTGATCCGTGCCGGAGCACAAGGTCTTATGTATTTGCTGTGAGTGTGAGTTAACACGTGGTAAAGGTAATGGAGCAGATACGGTAGTGGGTTAGAGGAGATTCTTTTCACTGCTGTTGGTCCGGGGGGTCATGGTAAAACCATAATAGGATGAGCTCTGAGATAAAACTAAAAGGGTAATTCTCAAACCCTCATTGGCTCTGAGCTCATTCATGACTCTCCCTTCTGTGGGTGGAGTCTCAAAGAACTGGCCAGTCACTGATGATGTCATGGAGTTCCCAGCATAGTTCTGTGAAGGTCTTCACATGTTGGAGCTCTTCTTGCTTCCAGTTTTTAACTTGGTTTTTGAATTTCTGTACAGTTTTCATAATCACAAAAGTAAATCTGAACATGGACACTAAAACTTTGTGATATTGTAAAATAATAAAATATATGAAATGCATATTTATATATTTTTTAAATATCTTTTAATTGCTGTGTTTGTTATTATTTTGTTTATTTTTACTGTAAATTGTAGTTATATACATGCAATAATATAACAATAATATATAGTAATAGATAGCAATATTAACCTGAACGCAATGCAAAATAAGTATTTAATCAGAGCTTTGATTCACTTAATCAGTGAACCAAACTCTAAAGCAATTTTTCTGTTTTGTTTTTTTAAAAGACGACTCATGCTCACCAAGGGTACAAAATTTTAGATGCATTAAAATCATTGTCATTTTCTTATAGAGAGGAACTTAGAATGTCAAAAAGAAGATGAATCTTCTGTATAAGTTTCAGGCTTTCTCTCTCTGTTAACATCACTATTGTCCAGTATGTGTCTCATTGAAACAACTCTGACCGCACTGAGGAACAGCCGTTTCAGAGATTCCGCTTATTTAGATATTTACATATATGTACATAGGCTACATATGGAATATAAAATGTCTAGTTTAAAAGGTTAATAATCTACCCGGTTATAATAAAACAAATAACGTACACTAAACAAGTGCAATACTTAGCAGGTGAGCTACTGAGCAAGTTTACTATTATCAGAAGAAAACCATACATTTGGAGCTGGTTATGTGATATTAAACGTATTAGTTTACTAATCATGCACAATGGTAGAAGTGTTTTGACTTTTAATGTCATAACATAGCATTCTACAAAAAAGAAAAAGCACAGAAAAAGTCTTTATTAATGGATCATCTGCCCCTGTAATTCCAATAGAGTAAATGTTGGTGTTTATTTATTTATTTTTATTTTTTTAGTGTTCATTTCAGCTGGAAACTGCAGTTTATTTATTTTTTAGGTTTGCAAAAAGGCACGTTTTTCCAATGAACCTGGGTTGGAACTCTCTCTTTAACATTGTCAGTGACATAACATTACTCACACATTCTCACTTGTCTGACTCTGAAATCTTGTACAGGTAAATGGTACACTTTCTGCCTCAGTGTGTCACAGGCCATGTGTCAACCTGCTGTTTGCTGTATGGGAGTTTATGCAATGTGGCCAATGTGTTCCCTGTGAGTGGATTTGTTCCTCAGCCAGGTTCTTCTCACAGGGTGGGGCATTTGTTACTGGAGAAAAATCCAACCATAGACATGGCCAATGTCCTTTTATTCTTTATTTCTTCCTTTCTTTTTTCATGTACATTTGTATATGTTATGAGCATATGTCAAAACTCTAGAGCAGATGCTTATGGCTAGTATGGCTGCACAGCTTAATATGGTAGCGTTCATACAGCGTTCTGTTTTTTACGAGTGCCCATTCTATAACCAAACTGACACCTGCACATTTGCAGGGCTCACAAACGCATTCTCGACAAACCCGTACTAGTTGTCCGGCACGTCATAATGTGAACTGTGTAATCATTAGCAGTGGTGTAGTGGTAAAAAAAGAGGTGGGTAAACTATAAATTCTGGTGGACCACGACGTGGGCACCCGGTAAGGTGGGCCACTGCCTACCGGTGTATGTATATCCTGATGACATTGCTATAGGCTATCATTTGATGGTACTACCAAGGGTATCACTGGTTGTTCCCTCATCATAGGTCACACAATCACTATTCAATTCATACATTAATCTAAGTTCTTGTTAAAGAGACTCAAAAAGGAATAATATGGTTGAAATCTATAAAGTTTACTAAATGACAAAACAGAGAGAGATCAAAAATATTTATGAGAGATCGAGAGGGAGGCTTATATCCAGGGCTTCCAATGCAATGCACTTGTGCATAATGATTAGTGATTTGGGATTATTTTCATAGTCGATTAATCTGTTGAATATTTCCTCGATTAATTGATTAATTTTTTGGTCTATCAGAAAAATGTGGATCAGTGTTTCCCTGTAGGGAAAAGTCTTAAACCTGGTGCAGGATTCCCTCTGAATCTCTTTTTGACATGCTCCCTACATTAAACCAGCTGCCTGTAATGAATTAAAAAATCCCTTTTTTGCATTGTTTTAATGATTTCCTGTTGCGGCTGCGATCAAGTTTCATTCTCGCGCAGCTTGTTTAGTAACTTCACGAGCGTGTGTTTTCTGCTACGTGTGTGCGCCGTTCTCTTTGTTCCGTGTGTGTGTGTGTGTGTGTGTGTGTCGGCGCGCTGCGCTCTCTGCTCCGTGTTTGTGCTACGCCTTCTGCTCTGTCGTTAACGGCTCAAATGCTCGAATCATGTACCGATCGGCGATAACGCACTGGAAAAACAAAGTCCGCTCAAATAACGTGAAATTTATTGGTGGATAAACGCAATGTAGAGGTGGATAAACGCACTTTGGAGGTGGGCAAACGCTATTTCCGAATTTTGGGAGGTGCGTAAACGGCGTTTACGTGCGTTTAGCCTCCACTACATCCCTGATCATTAGGGATGCACTGATATGAAAATTTTGGTCGATACTGATAATTCTTTATTTTTGAAAGCCGATATCTGATATTGGACGATTTGTGAGAGCAAAAACAAAAGTCTCAACATTAAAAGCAATGTCCCAAGCACACAATTATAATGTTCTCATTATTATTTTATGAAGCCTATATGTTGCACTTAACTGTATTTTTCTTTTTTTAAGTGATTCCAATAATATTTTAAGTAATTCAAAACCATCAAGGCAAAAGCTGAAGGAAATATATTCGCCAACTTTTCTTATCAGGCAGACGATAACATTAAAATGAACCTATATCGGCCAATACCGATATGGTGGCCAATATATCGTGCATCCCTGATAATCATGACGGGTTTAGTTTACTCACAGAGACGGATAAATTATTTGTGTTCATCCGTAGATCCACCGAAGCTGCAATGGTGCGATGTGTGTGTCTTAAAGGTCCCCTATTATGCAAAATTCACTTTTGCATGCTGTTTGGACATAAATGTGTGTTGGCAGTGTGTGTACACAACCAGCCAATAGTGATAAAAATCCACTCACTCCTTTTTTATTAATCCCCATAAATCATAAGCAGTGTCTCCCAACGACCTGTTTTCAGAATGCTGTTTTAGTGACGTCACTAATACAGGCTCCGCCCACGAGTGTTGACAGACACTGCCGTTTCAACATAGACCCGCCCTGATCGAGTTCACAGCTGCTGCACTGACGAGAGTGTCTCCCAAGAGTTGTAGGTGTTGTGTGGCTGGATGTATTAATCCACATAGCTCTCTCTATTTACTCCCGAAATCTGAGGCAGCCGCTGAAGACGAGGTGGAATTATTTAGTTTTTAAAGAAAATGCTCCCTCAACTCTACCGAAATTTGTTTATGTAACGTTACTTGCGCACTTCTTATAACTTACTGTGTTTACTCAGCTCTTACGGTGATTTTCTGAAGTAAAACTGACGCTTCATCTTTTGTGTGATGTACAATAAACTTTATTAAACTCATCAGTATATGTTTGATCATCATTCGGACCTGGTCCGAAACAGCAGACTTGTAGGCTATTAATAATGGATACATACAAGCAGATGACAAATACGTTATAACCGTAATTAAACTACTAAACTATACCTGTTCCATCTCTATACAGCACTCTGACTCTGTAGGCATTATTGTCCGACTCGAAATGAACACCGTTACTGAGAGTTTCTGATATTATCATCATTCCGTGAGATGAAATTCATATGAAATTGTCCTGAGAGACTGAGCGCGAGCTCGTGAGGCTCCGCCCCCTGTGTCGTGCAGCAGCAGCTTATTTGCATTTAAAGGGCACACACTAAAACAGCGTGTTTTTCTGAGCCCCAAAAAATGACAATTTAAACGTGCTGTAAAAAATGATCTGTTGGGTATTTTGAGCTAAAACTTAACATACACACTGGGGACATCAGAGACTTATTTTACATCTTGTGAAAAGGGGCATAATACGGGACCTTTAAACATACTCTGCACTTGGTTACTACGCATTTAAAGTCCTTGTTGGTTGTTTAAAATAGGATGAACTCATTTATTTAATAACACTGTCAGTTGTGATTAAAACTTCCTGATGTTGTGGACATCACCATTTTTGAAACTGTTGCTGAATGCGGTTGTGAGTCCTGAAAATGTGCAGGCTCTTAAGCGGCGCTGCCATACTAGCCATTAGCATCTGCTATAGAGTTTTTTTTTTGTGCAAAACATGACGGGGTTAGGGATGAACATAAACAGTGCGTAAGTAATCAATGTAATCGATTACATTGATGCATCGTTCCAGCCCTACTCATGACCCTCAAGGTCCAGTCACATTTACAGTTGTTTAAAAAAAAATTGTAACAGAAATTTCAATAGGAATCCACATGAATTTTGTGTAATGGCTAAAGAGGTTCAAGTTGGTCGCTTGGTTTCAAAGTGACTTCAATGTGAGCTAGGGGTGCACGATTATAGGCTGCATATTTGTAGTGTCTGCGTGAGAGCACCCTCTGGCGTTCAGATGGAGCAGCATTTACTGATCCAGCCGTGCTGCGCATAAAATAATCGCAGCCTTTGCCAAATCGTGTGCGGTTTCATTGTGATTAATTGTGCAGCCCTAGTGTGAGCTGTGCTGATAATACACAATCAACCTTTTTCCTTGCGAAATTTCAGCCAAATTTGTGACCGTAATTCTAAATCTACACACAAAACAAGCAACTTTCTCATGTGGCCAGATTTAATTGAGTATTTTGTGTGGTTCTGATTGGTTGAATTTGAGGAAGGAGATTTTTAAAGCAGCTGGAACTGCAGCGTGCCTGTTAGTCTTTGACCCTCGTTATTTTAAGACCACCATGACCAAGTTGCCGTCATTTAGCAATAGCTTAACATAAGGCTAATCCGGCATCAGCCATACCTTGAATGGAACTCTTCGCTGCCAAAACTAGCTTAAACGCTGGATTGGTTTCACATTCCTCATTCACAGGCTGTCCTTGTTGGAGCTGTGTGCTGCTTTATAGTTTTACATTTGGAGTGGGAATGTATATTTCAAGAGAGTTCTAAGTCTCTTAAGATTGCTTGAGGGGTTTTTTGCTATTTTTTTGCTAATTTCCATTTCTTGGTAAGAACCAGTTCTGTAGGCTATTGTTTGGTTTATGGTCATTAAACTATGCACACGTTTTTTTTATTTTTTTTATATATGATTAATGTGTGACAAGTTGATTGAGTTTTGATTGAGGGAGTCACAAGGAATCGTTGGCGAGTTGCCTAATTCTGTGTCAAATTCCACTTAAAAGCCTAAAATAAAAAGCTTAAGCATGTATAATAACTATTAGGGCTGAACGATTAATTGCATTTGCGATAATATTGCAATATGATAAAACGATATTTAACCACAAATGCTGCAATTACACTCTAATCACGTGATACGAGAGTAAAGAAGTCTGCAGAGGAAGCATCAACTTGGCACTTTACGCATATAGGCCTGGCATACAGGAAAGAACAGTTTGTTTAATCTATCTAATATTGTGTTGTTCATACTATACAATAGGGGTGGAAGGAAAGATTCTCTCTCCAACGATTCTGGATCGATCCTGCGCTTAGTTTTTAAACCGCAGACGCTGCATAGCATTCAAAACACCCGTATTCTGCTTGCTTCTTATATTAAAATTAGAGCTCGACCGATTCATCGGTTTTACCAATATATCGGTACCGATAGTTGTTTGGTGGAACTATCACTATCGTCAAAAGTCCATACCGATAGTTTTTCTGGGATGTTTGCCGTCGAGGCTGAGATGACTAACATTAGTAGCCTAGTGGCTGCCTCAAGCAGTTAAAATGAATGATAAAGGTAGGCTACAATTGTATTGCTCATATTAATACATGCAGTAAAAATGTATATTGTATATTGCATAATGCATAGTTCATGAAAACTAGCTAATACATTCTTGTTAACAAATGGGACTTGCAAAGTGTTACCTATGAAATTTACATATGTTTCTAGGTTATAGCTAAAGAAACACATTTGACGTAATTATTTTAATATTTTAATGTTTAAATTATTTTCTGTAGAGTTCGTTCTGTAGAACTTCTCATTTCAATATATTCATATTTATATATTTATTTCATTTAGCACATTTCAGTTCAGCACTGTTTTACTTGGAGTGTTACGTTTGTTTTTAATCCAGTATCCATTTTTAAAAATATCGGTTGAATAATCGGTTATCGGCATGTACGGTCAAACCTAAATATCGGTATTGGTAAAATCCACTATCGCCGACCTCTAATTCAAATTCTAAAACTCACTGACACAAGGCTGCTTTCAAATTTCAAATACTCAAGTGCGCTTTGTGAACGCTCACACATGCGGCTGTGTGCGATTCTGTGTGGTTAAATGTACTTGTGTTTAAAAATACTTTTATGACGTGAAATTAATGTAAACACAGGCAGTTATGTTTTAAGGGATTAACCAGACAGGACAAACCATATGTTATATTTCAAAAGAGATCTGTGCATTAGTGTGAAATTGAATGCATTTTGTCAGATATCCCGTAAAATTTTTTGATAATGATCAATTAGTGCTGGGCGGTATGACCAAAAATTTATATGACGGTATATATTTTTTTTTTTCAAGTATGACTGGGTGTTAACCACATTTTCTACTGATTGAGAGAGGAAATACTGCAGTAGATTGACTTAGAATGCCCTATTTTACTGTCATGAGTCAATATTGAAGGAAAAATTCCACACTAATATTAATACAGGTTTGCAAGGCTGTTTACAAAGAAACAGCGGTTTCCCTGGCAACGGCTGTAGACAAACAAACGCAGTGCTCATAAACGCTGCTTTATCAGAAAAGATAAATTAAGATTTTAAATGAAAATAACATCGAAAATTCTAAAGAGAGTCAGTTCCCTTCAAAGATAAATTCATATAAAAACACCCGCGCTGCGTTTTGACTTTGAGTCGCGCAGTGCTCATGTTTTTGTCAAAGCCTTTTGGAAAATCTATTTGTGGCGGGCAGTGTTGATATTGTGAACCAATGTATGGGAAACACTGTAATATAATTTGACCGCTATCAATTATAGTTCTAACTAGTGCTGGGCGGTATATCGATTCATACCGAATAACGCTGTTTATTTTTGTTATGATATGAATTTTGAAAATACCGGTGTATGTTGCTTTAACAAAGTTTGGAACGGTGTGTGAGAGGGGTCGCTTTTCACTGTTTCTCTGTGGTGAGGAGGGCACAGCCCCTAGTGTTACTAAGCGTGGCGGTGAGAGAAAAATAAAAGTGTGACGGTGAAGATGGATAGGTTAAACTATAATTGATAGCTGTCTAATTATATTACAGTGTTTCCCATACATTGGTTCACAATATCAACACAGCCTTTTGGAAAATCTATTTGTGGTTGGCATTGACATCGTTGAATAAACATGAGCACTGCATATTTCATAGTCAAAGCGGGTGTTTTTATATGAATGTATCTGAAGTGAACTGACTGTCTTTAGAAAAGTTTCGATGTTCTTTCAATTGAATCTTTCTTTATCTTTCCTGATAAAGCAGCGTTTATGAGCCCTGCGCTGGTTTGTGTACAGCCGTTACTGGGGAAACCTTTCTGCCGCTCCTAAAGCGCCTCCTGCTGGCACCTCTTTGTAAACAGCCTTGCAAACCTGTATTAATATTAGTGTGGATGTGTTCTACAATATTCATTCATGACAGTAAAATAGGTCAATCTACTGCAGTATGTCCTCTCTCAATAAGTAGAAAATTTGATCAAACACCCAGTCATGCTAAAAAAAAAAAAAAAAAAAAACGTCATACAGTATACCGTGAAACCGGTATCATTTTGAAAAATACCGTGATATGGATTTTTGGTCATACCGTCCAGCACTAAGTTTAACCCATCCATCTTCACCGTCACGCTTAGTAACACCTACAGCTGTGCCCTCACCACCGTGCAACAGTGAAAAGAGACCCCTCTCAAACAGTGTAGCGTTGCGTTCCGATCGTTGTTAAAGCGACATACACCGGTATTGCGGTGTATTAAAAATTCATATCATAACAAATATAAACACCCGTATTCCATATGAACCCGTATACCTCCCAGCACTGTGATCAATGTTAATTATGTCTTCGATTAATCCAAAGAAAATATTTTTTTTTTTTTTACACGCACGTATACGGACTTTGAAGTCAAATACTTCTTGTTTTTCGAGAATGTTGCACTCCTGTTTGTCATTGTGCACGAAACTTCACGCCAATAAATCATCAGGAATATTGCTGACTTGTGCGCGTCTCAAGCGCCCTCTTTACGTTCGTCCTAATACCTGTTAGTTGTCCGTGGATTTGACCATATTTGGCGTTTAAAATGGAAACGTCTTTAGACATGGAAAATCGATTTTACAATCGATTCAATGAACACTTATCTCAAAAATTTAACAGGATTTTTTCACAAAAGTGACAGCCCTAGTGTGTATATATCAGTGTTTCCCACACATAGACTAATTCGTGGCGGTGCGCCACAGAATCAACACCGGCCGCCACAAATTGCGTTTCGTTATAAAAAAAATTGTTTACGCTATTTAAAACACGCAGCGTGTTCATTCAGCGGCATTTCCTTTCCCTGCTCTCCCTCCGTCTCTCTGTCACTCACGCGTCTCTCTCACAAGCGATTTTGTCTCGCCAAAGCCTTATTTGATTGGTGAGTGATGTAGATGACTGCTGCGCTTGTGACAGGGTGACAGTATAGGGCTTGGGCGTCGTGACGTCATACTTGGCGTGGCGGCCATGTTGATGGCCTCGCGAATGTAAACATACAGCAGTCGAACGAGGAGAAGCAGAGTTGGGAGAAAGAAAATAAAGAAAAAAGATATTAAAGTCCCGAAAAGGATGTGGAATTTACGGGGATACGTTAAATAGGGAAGCCAGAGACCAGTAACGTTATGTGGACAAAATCGGCAAAAAAAGTGTAGTTAGTAGCTATCAACCCTCCCGTTTTTTCCGGGTTTCTCACGCATTTGAGCTCTTTTCCCGCTGTCTTTCCGTTTTAGTATTTTCCTATAAAATATCCTGAAAAATGAAAATTTCAACATTCATCTTTCTGTTGCTATCCCTCTGCTGACAGCAAAAATTCGTACTACAAAACGTACTACAGCATTAACTAAGCGAGTTGTTAAGCTAGATCTAACGTGACTTTGCTTACAGATTGGCGTGAAATCGTGCTCTCACAATAACCACGCTGTTATCTTAAAAAGGCCAATATCACGCTAAGGTTGCCTTCAAGTAAGCAAAACGATGCTTTGAAAACATCTGTTTCGCTGGAAGGGCAAGGGGGTAGCAACAGGACAACAGTAACGTTACAGAGACTGACAGGTCCGATGGAAGGGCTAACATTAATGTTATGAGAGAGTAAGGTATTAAAATACGGGATATTTTACAGGAAAATTTGTCCACATACTGGTCCCTGGTTTCCCTAACGTATCCCGGTAAATTCCACATCCTTTTCGGGATTTTAACATATTTTTTCTTTCTCCCAACTCTGCTTCTCCTCGTTCGACTTGCTGTATGTTTACATTCGCGAGGCCATCAACATGGCCGCCACGCCAAGTATGACGTCACGACGCCCAAGCCCTATTACTGAAATAACGAGCAGAGAGAGAGAGAGAGGCCCGGTCACGCGCGCGCGCACCCTCACCGTCTTCAAACTATCTTGCTCTCTCTCGCTCCCTTGCGCATATTAATCAAAATCAATTGAGAATTGACACGATGATAATAGATCGGAAGACCTAAGTTTCATGTGGAGCATTCGGGTATTTCATCTGCTGGGTGTTGTGCAAAAAAAAATAAAAAATACGTTGCCTTATCTTCTCTGAAAAGCGTTCCGCTCATTCAGATGACATGAAAAACACTTTCAATAAACAAAACAAAACTATGATGAAATGTTTTCTGTGTTGACAAATCTTGTGCGATGTCCTAACTGCCGGTGTTGTGCCGAATTTCGACTCCCTGCCAAATTATTACCCCCCTCGTTGAAGTCAGTACCTGATTGCCTAATCCTAACCCCTCCCCTAATCCTAACCCCTCCCCTAATCCTAACCCCTCCCCCACAACTAATCTAAACCTACCAATACTAGGGGGGTAATAATTTGGCGGGGGTAGAAATTCGGCACGACACCTGGATAATCACACAACGTGTACAAGTCCGCTAATGACACGTCCGATTCGCGAACTAATGATCTCCTTTGAACCGATTCAACCAAAACAATCTTTTAGTTTACTGTTTGCGGTAAATGCAGTTGGGTTGTCGAGGTCAAAACTCTAAATAAGATGTGAATCAATAAACTTACTATAAATAATGTTATGTCATTTTTACTCTTACACTGAATATTTGGATTTTGTGAAGGTGTGAATCGTTTTTGATTAATATTTAATATAATAAAGTTATGTGTAACAGATTATTAACGGATATTATTAACGGAGATTAATAATCCCCCCGCCACAAACTGATTTATAGTCTGTGGGATATATTTTTTTAATTAATCAAAGACATTTTGATCATTATCAAAATTTGTTGCAGCCCTCGAAGAATCATGATGCATTTTTTTATTCTACCCAGTACTGATACTGACATTATTTCTTCCAGATATGGTCTATAGCTTTACGATTTATAGACTGTTGCACTTAAAAGCTTGTGGTGACCTTCCAGACGTTTATACTTCCCTTTTTTTCAGAAAGCCTCTAGTTTAAATCACACCACTTGTTTTTCGCTCTGTGTGGCCACATCTAGTTGATTTGAAGCAGTTGGGCTCCTCGGTCAGTGATCTGTGTGCGCTGACCCCACCCTGCTGATAACACACGCTTTGAATGCCAAACCCCATGTTTGCTGTGTCTCTATAAATCTTTCTCAGGAGGGGTCTTCTTATTCACCGCGCAGGCATGTTTGTGTGAACTTTGAGAATACAGGGCAGGCCATGCTGTTGTGAGAAGGCTGTGAACCGACCTATGGTGGAAAATTATTCTCAGTTGAACTTGTTTTGATATTGACCTTGCAAAAGCAGTTTGATGTCTAGTTGTGTTGGATGGATGCAGACAAACCACCCTAAAGACTGTAAATGGCTTATAAAGCATTATAAATTAGGGCTTTTCACGGTACCAAGATTTCAGCAGTCGTCGGTACCAAAAACAGTAAAATTTTGGTTCTCTGTACCAATTTAGGTACCAGAGCAAAAACTGTTGAATTAAGCATTTCCAGTTTCCGATTCAAACGCGCATTTTAAATACGGTTGTCAATCCAGAAACTTTGAAGTGTACGAAACACTAAATTTGTCAGATTGTGAACAGGTGATAAATAATAGGGATGCACCGATCCGATACTCAGTATCTGTATCGGCTCCGATACTGCCATTTTTGGCGGATCGGGTATCGGTCAGACAAGGCCGATCCAAATCCGATATTGTGTGTATACTATTCAGTGTTATTGTTAAGCCCCACAAAAGACACACAAACATTATAAAGCACCATAAGTTTTCGCGCACAATATTATAAGTGTTCTGAAGCCATTATATAGTATAATGTGAGATATAAATTAATATTTAAGTCCTTAAATTCAAGATCACGTAAACGTTTCCCTCAGCTGCGCTGTCAGTCATTCTCCATTCAGCACTCAAACAGCGCGTCGCGTTCGGTTACGACAGTTAACAAGATGAAAGTCTCTCCAAGATGATTCAATGTTACTATTATTATACTTGATCTGTAGATAAAGGTCTATGGTTTCGCATAAAACAACTTTATCTTGCTGGACTTTATTGCTGTACCTCATGCCTACTTTCTAAGGGTGTCTGTTAGATCACAACACTGGAGTAAAGTCAGGTACTATTTGTTCTTCACGCGCACAGTAACTGAAATTTAAAACTGTTAAAAGAAAATGCTGAATAGACTATTGCATAGATAGATACTGTATAATACACTACGCATCAATATGTATTTTCTTTGTGCTTTAAACTTTTCAATGCGGACTCGACGCGCTGCGCGCTGTGACTCGTGTTGCTTCAAGCGCATCATTCTGCGCTCTGGATGCGCATAAGCGCTTTGTGCCGCACTGTATTGGAGCCTTTCATATTATACAGTGACGCAATGAAACATTATCAATAGCCGTTCTTGTTCTGTCCTATCTATTATGTTGCTACCTCATTAAACAGCTGTGCTATACATTTAAAAAATGTCTCAATTTTATTGTAGGCTATAAAATAATTTATATTTTTGATTTTTGTTGTTGTTTTTCATGAATGTATTTTACAACAATACAAAGAGCAATGTGTAAAGTTTTACCAGATTTAGTGTTACACTTATTGTCTCTAATTTGTTCCCCACTAAACATTTTTTTTCACAAAATGTTCAAATTTTATACAATTATTGTGCACTCGTGATTTTTCTAGACTAAATTTTACTGCTGAATTATCCACTAATCTAGTTTATAATAGCATTTATGTCAGATTATGATCATATATTTTTTGTTGTTGTTTTTCTTTTTTTCAGTTCTTATTATCAGTTCAACACAGAGTTATAGAAATTCTGCTTGATTAAAAAAAACCTGCGCTGGTATCGGTACGGATCGGTATCGGCCGATACTCAGAATTTTTGGTATCGGATCGGTTCTGAAAAAATGGTATCGTTGCATCCCTAATAAATAAAAAGCAAGACAAGAGCCATCCATTTGTAATCATTAAGTATGTCAATCTCTGAAGTGCATGCTCTGCACGCTTGCAAAAACCTATTAAATAATCAAAAAAGCAGTCGCAAATGGGACCTATAAAGCAAAATTCATTGTGTACGCAACCACTCTATAATGATGAAAATCCACCCGCTCCTTTTTCTTAAAAAAATCCCCATAAAACCTTAAGTCTCATTGCTTGAAAACGGCTTGTTCTATGTGCGTCACATTGGCCAGTGGTTCTCAAACTTTTTTTTTGTCGTGCCCCCCTTTAAACCTTTTAAAAAATATGCCCCACCCCCCCAAAGCAAATTTAATAAATAAAAACGGAAAGATTTTTTTAAAATGCAATGAAAAACACCTGCAATAGTTTCACTTTGTAATGTCATTATTTTTGACATTTGTTTTTATATAACAGCAAGAGAGAATAATACAGAATATTAACTTTTAATTTAAATAAACAAAAACATTTAAATATTTCAGTGATGCTTTGGATGAACAATATATAAAAGCGCAAATATATAACTGCTATTGACAGCGCCTCACGTCACAAACTCAGCTTCTTGTTCGTCTTCTCACCGGAATACGCACAGCAGCGGAATTGCTTGCTTGTTCACAATCGCAGCTTGTGATTCGGTCCGCTGAAGATGTGCTTTTCTATAGAGAGCCTAAGTCCCTCCCCTCCGCTTCCAGCTCATGGGACCTTATTTCGGAAAAAATATGTATGGTAGTCAATGGCGAGAGACAACTTATCTTTTTATTCCGTTTGAACTGTGCCCTGAATTACACACATGATGTTTGTCAATTTAAAAGATAATTATGAAAGTCAAGAAAGTCGCAGTTTGTCATAAAACAGAACAGTAACATTTAGGGCCCGTCCACACGGAGACGCGTTTCGCTGTATACGTAGGCTATACATTTTTTATCGTATTGGCGTTTCGTCCACACGGATCCGGCGTTTTCGGAGACTGAAACCGCTATTTTTTGAAACCGGGTCCCAAGGTGGATAAATCTGAAAACGCCGCCCTTGCGTTTTCGTGTGTACGGCCAATCCGTACATTTTGTGAAACGATGATGTCATCACCCCACGTGTCGACTAGTCAGACACCGCACGTAACAGCAACAACTGCCGACGATATTCTTGTATAAAAATATACTATAATGCTGCAGAAGAAGCTATAGCCTACTGAGCCTATTTTATTCTTTTATTTATTTACATATAGCTATTCTCATTTTACTTATTTATTTCTATTTTGTTCATTATATGGTGCTGGTCTGTTGTCTGATTAAGACGATCGTTGGGAATTATTCAAAAAACGCACTAACCAGCAAAACATTCCACTCCGACATTAAATTTATCTGTAGGCCTATTTGTAGCCATTAAAGAAAATGTATTTAGTTTCATATTTATGCTTAAATAATGTTATTTTTTAATTTCATCAATGTTGAAAAGTGAACGAGTAATCATAAGATATATCGGGAGACATAGGCCTAATTTTGACCCCATTAAGTTTCGTTTTGTATAAAGCCTTTCTTTAAAGTGAATTTCGTTTTGTATAAATTGTATCTTAATTTTAATCCATGTTTCATCAACGAATTGCCTGGATTTAATAGCAAATAGCAGACAATCAAGACATGGACGTGCCGGCGCCATATGTCTTGCATTGCTCGTGAACTGGACTTGCTGTATAAATGAACCGAAACTCAGAAATATATATATATATATATATATATATATATATATATATATATATATATATATATATATATATATATATATATATATATATATATATAGGCCTATTTAGAAAGCTTGAAATAACTTTTAAACAACATAGAACAAAAATTCAAAATGAAAAGAAAGTTAAGAAACATATAGCTATGTAGGCTAATCCGTATCAAGTGTGCATTTCTCTAAATGTCACGGTCATAATACTGCGAAGGTGGCGAGTCAGCATCGTCAACTTCATCTTTGCAGCCACACAGAAAACACTAGTTTATTAATAAACAATTAAAATATCTCCTTGCTATTTTTGACACATTCATATTTGATTACTTTTGCCGGTTCTTTGTGCAAGCTTTATGCGTCCGCTATATGTCATATTGCGTCCGTTCATATTGTTCAATATTTTCAATATAAGTTATAGGTAAAAAAAAGACCTATAAAAGAAAAGAAGCAGCTACTGTGCCTAATATTATTGTATACAGTGCGCACGGTTTATCCATAGGGTTTATGCCATTGAAAGTAGGCTATAAGAAAGATTTATGCCTTATGTGCGTGCTTCTTCTCCGCGTTTTTTGCCATCTCTGTGGCAGAATTAAAGCGCCACATACTGGACTGGCATGTATAGTACATCGTTTTGAGTCGGTTTCAGTGGTTTCGTGTGTACGCAGATATTTCTTGAGACGACACCGTGTTTACGGATTTTTTTTTTTGAACGAGGAAAAAAAAACATCGGATAGGGAAAGCTCTGGCTTCGTGTGGATGTGGCCTTAGTTTTATGTGAAAATCGCTCAATGAACTACATCTCTCGTCTCGCACTATGTAAGTCACCAACATGATCTCTTATGTGTGCAGTCTGGTACAAAACACTCAGGCATGACGGCGTAACGTTACGATTATAACGTAAGACTATAGAAAGACAGACGTTAGCTTCAGTAAAGTTAGCTTCATTCATTGAGAGAAAAGTAGTCTCGCGTAGCCAGACCTTCAGACTGACGGCTGAAGGTCTGGAATTCATAGCAGCTTTCTTTGGCCAAGGCCCGCCCATAAGGCCGTTTGACCGACATGTCAAACAACCAATTACAGTTCGTTTCGTTCAGTGTCACGTTTCGTTGCGTGGAAATGTCCCCACAACAACAGATCGGCGTGCAACCATAGACTGCAACAAGTCAGTCAGCATAGAAAATCAAAGAAGGAGAAGAAAACAAGCAGTAAGTCATTGATCTGTTTGTGCACGTATAACAACAATTGCGTCTGCATTACCACATCTGATCAAAACACCGAGTAAATCAGTAGGAAACGCAATTACACGTCTGCGCTTTGTTTCCAGGCGGACCGAAAATAAACGCGACACTCGCGCCCCCCGGAAATCCGATAAAATTCAACCAATCAGATGACGACTTCGACATTCCTGAAGTGTTTCCAGTTAAGTGTACCATATGCATCAGACGTTTAGCCAACGTTCCGTGGGCGTGACGTCTGAGGCTGAGACTAAGAGAAAAGCTATGACGTCACATGTGCGCCTTTTGAGTTTGTAGTCTTTGTAATTACGTATTACAACATGTAATTACGTCTTATACCTCAACAGTTTTACATCAAACTGCGACTTTCTTGACTTTAAAATGTATCTTTTAAATTGACAAACATCATATGTGTAATTCAGGGCACAATTCAAATGAGATCAAAATATTTGTTGTCTCGCGCCATTTACTACCATACAATATTTTTCCGAATTAAGGTCCCATGGTGTTCCACCAGAAGGGGAGGGACTCTCTATAGCGAGCAACTTCTGTCGGGCTTGTGTTCCAACAGTGACAAGACAACGGTCTGAAGAAGAACGATTCGGTGTAATTGCCGTTCGATGCCGCTTTATTAAGGCAAGAGCACTAACCAGTATTCACGCACTTGAACGCCGTTGCAACGACAATTTCTTTTTTTTCTTTTTTTTTTTTCTGCTGATCTCCCGTGTTTCATAAATGAAATCTGTTTACAGAAATTACAACTATAAGTAAAATAATACCTCTTCTATCTCCATGCAGCATATATTTTCTAGTTAGGTAGGCATCCTGTCACTTTGACACGAGCACCTGTAGCCTACAACAATTAATAAGTGAACATGATGCAACATGTTTGTGTGTGTGTGTTGTATAGCGCATAGCGAACATTGCAACTGTATTTGTGAGTGTGTGTGTTGCTCATCCATCGCTGGAAAACAGCTGAAAAAACTCAACTAAATAATTAAATCAAAAAACATTCATAAACTTCCTTGTTTATTCTCATAGTTGTTGCTTCTGCCGGAGTCTCTCCTTTATCAGTGTCCGACTCCTGGTCATGCGTATAGTGCTGAACACCACTATTTCTTTGACAGTCATTGTTTCTCCTGATTTCTTATTGCCATAGTTATCCAAACCTGAGATGTAAAGGCTCCGTCCTATTCTGGAAATGGGGTGGGGAGCAGCAGCTCATTTGCATTTAAAGAGACACACATAAAAACAGCATGTTTTTTTTTCTCCCAGCCATAAATTGGCATTTTCAACATGGTATAATAAATTATCTGTAGGGTATTTTGAGATGAAACTTCACAGACACATTCTGGGGACACCTGAGACTAGTATTACATCTTGTAAAAATGGCCAAAAAATAGGTCCCCTTTAATTGTACAAGGAATCTATTATTTACATTGTTTACACTTTGGATATAATGTAAGGATTCATGAGCATGCGGCTTGCATAGAACAGAACAAAACAAAACCTTGTGGGTTTTCAGATGTGTTAAGCAATTTCTAACTAACTTGCTGATTCGCACCTTTCTCTGACTTTACATGGCGTTCACGTGCTCAACAGATATGATTGTGATTGGCTACAAAACCTCTATAGTAAATAAAGTTTTTTTATTTATTTGTTAAAATAAACATTACATTCTAAACCTAAAAACAACTGATTGCTTACCATTTTAAATTCTCATTTACTGAAGTCTGTGAAATTCAATGGACACTTGCTTGTTGTCAGAATATGCAAAATGGAAATGTTCTAACATTTACAAATAATTATATAACCGTAAAATTTTAGTTATGCGCTGAGGAAAACTTGTCTCAGAAGCATTAAATGGCACACACATCTCTCAAAGCCCAAAAGGGGACGCTGTATTAAACACTTATGCTTTTGTTTGAAGCACTTATAAGTAAGCAATAAGGTACTCGAGACAAGTGCTGTATTGTGAATAAGTAACAGCTGAAGGCCGTTACTTATTAGTTACTTAGGGGTTAACAACAAAACCCCTTCAGCCGTTACTTATTCACGATACAGCACTTGTCTCGAGTACCTTATTGCTTTTATAAAACGGTTACCACACAATACAACTATTAAAGCCGAAAAACATGTATCTATGCAACTTTTATGAAGTAAAATCACTAAAAGCCTTCCTTCCGCTGGAAAAAATAGTCCCTTACCATAAACAGCAACAAAAGTTACATACATTATTTCGCCAATAGATGGCAGCAAAGACCGTCTTTATGAGTGAGTCAGTCAGTAGAGAAGACTTTTACATTGAAAGGAATCAAACTTGTGAACACGGAGAAGGAAGACGCAACTGACAGATGACTACGGGCACGGAAAAACCCCTTAACTGTTAAAAGGACAAGATATTGCAGCGGACATTCAAACGGATTTTTTTTTTTTTATGAATATGACTGACCTGAAGGAAAATGCTAAATCTACTGTAAATGCAGGTACACTCGATTACTCAATCTCTCACAATACTCTACTATTAGCCTGGCAAGCCAGACCTACATCAAGATGTTGGGTCAGGCAACTCACCATAGACACGGCTCAATCCGAGGGGCGGGATAAACGGCTGTCTTTCAAAATCCCTCTGCACGCAATAGGACAGCGCTTCACCCAACCAGAGCGTTTTCCCAACAGCGGAGCTAACGTTAGTTGATAGATTCAACTTTTGCCATATCTGGCTGGCAAAACTACGAACACATCTTCCTTTTTTTAAGAATGACTTAAGTGCTGTTCTATGCTCTTTTCTCAAAGAGAAACCTAACTCCAAGTCCTCCAGAGTCGCGGCCAAAGCCGTTTCGAAAGTCTGTTCGCCAGCAGCAGCAGCCATTCTTTGTTTTCAAGTGGCAGGGAACCGTCGCAACTCTGTCGTCATTATGTTAAGCCCGCCCCGCCTTCTCTATACACGACTTGATTGGCCTGACCCAATTTAGGTTTTTGCAGCTCGAAAGTCAATGGAGAGTTGCTAGACTGCCCTGGCTGCAAAATACATTTTGCTGCCGCTAGGGTGCGTCTAGATTTCTAGGCTACTCTAATATAGCTTCAATGAACAATATCAATGAGATCAAACATGTGTTTAAGTTACTAAGAGTGGTTGCTAGGGGTGTTGTGTAGTGATACATAGAACAGTTGGGTGAAGCGGTCATTATCGTGAATAAAGCACAGCTATTGACCAATCAGAATCAAGGATTGGAACTAACCGTTTTATAAATATAGGATAAAGCGTTCCCATGTTTTAGATAATTTATAATAAAAAATAATTAAAAAAAATAAATAATTATAAAATTGTTTTCAAAATCAAATAAAACCAACTCCTTCTCTAACTCCAAACTAGAATTCTTTAAAACTTGGTACATGTATTTTAAAACTAGATTTTTTTTTATCTCAATCATGTACACTCTTGTTCATTGACCCTTGTGCTTGTCTGAAGGTGTTTCATTGTTCTTGGGAGCTCTCTGGGCCTCCTCAAGCTGATTAGCTAGTGCTTTATTCCATTGCATAACAACCTGAACCGGATCATTACACACCACCGTGTATGTTAAAGTGAATTCCCATCATTCTGCAGTATAGAAGGATATTACTCAGAGAATGCAAACCACTTATTATTTTGAGAACTTGCCATTACGTTGCATCTTGAGAACGATGCTACATTCCAGGATGCATTCCATGTCTATGAACGCTTCAGATAATTGTAAACATTTCTGCTATCTCTTTCTCTCTCCTGCTCCTCAGGGTGACACTCGGGGTCAGATGGTTTCGGAACGTCTGGGTCTCGGCCATAATCTGGACCTCTCAGACACTATGGTCCAACAAAAGTTGGATGAGATCAAGGATCAGATAAAACGAGAGATCCGCAAAGAGCTGAAGATCAAAGAAGGAGCCGAGAACCTGAGGAAGGTGACCACAGATAAGAAGAGTCTGGCTTATGTGGACAACATGCTTAAAAAGTCCAACAAGAAGGTGGAGGAACTGCATCAGGAGCTTCAGGAACTGAACGCACACATAGTGGTGAAGGACCCAGAGGAGGTTGTAGGTATGGCTGACTTTACTCCATCTCCATCCATGTCTCTTTAGCTTTTGTATATTGTATATTTGTTTTTAATCACTGACAAAAACTTACCAAAAGTTGTTTTTTTTTTTGTCATATTTTTATGTTTTTTGTACTAAATCTTATAAATTCCATGTGAGAATTTTAATTGAAAAATTAGTCCGTTAATTTAAACCGATAGACTGAACCAATGCATGGAAATGAATCAAACCTACCAACTCTATCACAATTGTTTGCTACTAAAGTTCAAATAAATCAAAATGCTATTAAATCTCATGTGCGGCAAGGGCAGATTGCAAAACTATTTTGGCATTGTCTTTAAGAAACCATGTAGCTAACATGGTACCATGGCAATACCATGTTTTTGGGCTGTGGTAATACCATAGCAGTCATTGAACCTTGTTGAGGTACATGCATATAACATATAAACATATAAATATTGTTATCATCAGTATAATGGTATGCATTCAAGTACCATGTTATTAATGTCGAATACTGTCACTGTACCTTGGTACAACAAAAACACTTTTTTGCTCTACTGTGGTAGTACAACCAAGGGCTTTGTTTCCAAAACAACAGTTATCCATGGATGTTACTCTACACTGTAATATACTCTTGAAAAAACAAAATCACAACAAAGACCAATGTTAATGATTTGCCAGGGGTTTAAGGGATTAACCAAAATAGATGGTTTTATATTTGCCTTTTTACTTATACAAACAGCTTGCTTTTTAATTTTTATATTGTTTTTTATTTATACCATCAGCCGCTTACTGAAAGAACACTTTATTTATGCGGCTGTCTTTATTTCCCTTTGAACTTTATTATAGATAATACTACAGTAGTATAATATGACCTGCCAAGTTAATCATAAATTTATTCAAAGAAGCAATATGGCAAGAGTGTCTGTCTTTGCATCTCTGTGTCTGTAAGTGGTAGTGTTGTATTTGGCTCATGGCATTGTGGTGTGACATATTATAGTGTGACTTTTTGTGGACTTGAAATGATGAATGCAGACTCATGATTATAAAGCTGTATTTTTTTATATTTATTTTTTTGGCATTGCTTCAGGGGACTTCTGTTGCATTTAGAATCGTGTCTTTAGTTTCTCTGTAGATGCATGCATTTGTTACTGTCTCACCATCTGTATTCCTTGTTCTTGGTTAAGGCCAGCTGTGTTCTTGGTTAAGGCCAAAACGATATCTATATACCGTCTACACCAACGGTTGACTCTTGTTTATTCTAAGTGCACTTCAGTTATGTTCCATGAACATAATTGCATCACATGTTTTTAAAGTAGGAAGTATTTTGATTGTTTTTATTGTTCATCTATGAAAGTGATTCCAACAGTAGCCTATTGTTCCTCTGTATTCTTATTGTTATAGTTTTGGTGTGGACCGAGTGGACTCCCAGTTAGAACGATTTTTAAAACTTTGTTTATAGTTATCTTTATAGAATTTGTTCTTGGTGTGACTGTGAACAGATCAAACCAAAATATTTGTTGACTCTTTTTAGGTTTTTCAAATCAATGTACGTTTATGGTATGGTGTGTTTAAATGCATTTTCTAAATGTTTAAATGTATGTTTTTATTGGTCTGGTAAAAGCAACCTGCCCATCTTCAAGAGGGTGAGGGCGATGGAGGGATTAGAGCAGAATTAGGACAGGAAGTGTCTCTATCCTGGCACTTAGTAATGGGGAAACCCATGGCAAATGTGAGGCTTTTCCTGGTCAGTTCTACAAATGCTTCATGAAAATCACTGTACTGTATGTTTATAAAAACCACAATATTAGGCTACCTTCTTTCATTTTTAGTCAGATGCATTAAATGTCTCTTAAGGCCTGTTGCATTAAGCAGGTTTTAGTTCCTACCCAGGTAAGTTTGAGTTTAGTTTGAGCAAACTTTAGTTTTTCAGGCTTAAGAAGGTGGATTGGCTTTAAGCCAAGTTCATTGCTAATTTCCGCTACACTGCTTTCCTGCTCCGGAGCAGATTTTATTCTGGGTTAAAGATAACCAACCAAAACTGGACCAATCAGCTGTGAGACATATCTGATGCAATAAAGCATCAAAAAGTGATAAAAGTGACTTTAAACCATTCAAGCGCGAGACGACTCTCGTGCTGTTTTGTGTGCTTGCGTGCATGTGTAAAAGTATAGGTTTAAAATCATCTTTTCTATGAGCGCGCTTTGCTTGTGTGTGCAGCACAGAAAACAGTGCGCAAGTGGTCTCGCGCTTGAATGGTTTAAAATCATATTAGAATCACTTTTTCTGTGTGCACGTTTTGGATGTGTGCAGAGCACAGAAAACAGAGCGTGAGTCATTTGTGATTGAATGGTTTAAATCACATTAAAATGTTCCCAGGAGCCGATAAGCGGAATCGGAATGTCTGTTTCTTATCGAATAGCCGGTTCTTGCAAATTTGGAACTGGTTCTAAAATGGAACCGGTTCTCGATACCCATTCCTACTTGGCACACATGAACAGAAAACGCATGTTCAACAAATCTGATGATAAACACTTTGACACAGAAGCATGTGAAATGATCCACTATTAATCACATTTAATGTAAATGTGCTGGATATGGCTGATAAGAGCTTGCGTTTATTGTTGATGAGTCTCTCACACCAGCTCAGAACACGAAGAGAATCCAGCGCACCTTTCACTGAAGTCTTTGTTAGCATATTATTGATCAATGTGTTTGAAACGCAACTGCAAATACAGTTTACATTCGCTTTTCCTAATTTTGCATGCACATCATATAGCCTAACAGTTCAAAATATAATGCATATTTCAAAGATGCTGCTCTTGTGATGTATCATATAAGGTGTGATGTATCATATAAGGTATGATGAATCACACATCATTATAAAAAATAAAAATAAAAAAAGGTGCTCAAAATGGGCATGATGCTTCTGTGTATCTACAATGCATGGTGCGAGATGCATGTTCCAGTAACTGTTTACATAATAATAATCTTAGCACACTAGTAGCTCCAGTAGTAATGAAAAGATTTATCTTGAACTCTTTCTTGGTATCTAGCATGTATAAACCTTATTAAACAATTTAATAATCAATTAAAAATGAATTTATTATTGATTATTTGGATATTTGGAGATGCGACTGTAAACAGCTAAGATAAAAATCAATTACATAATCTAATCCTAACTAATGCACCCAACGATTAATCGTTAAAAGATCTATTAAACCTTTGACAAAATCACAGCGGAAGATTCAAATCTGCGTCCATGCTGACGATGAGCCAGAGAGAGCAGTTATCATGTAAAGTATTGGTATAAAACAGCTTCAAAAAAAGTCTTTCAACCACAGTTTTGTTATTTCTGTGTAAAAAATATATTCATATTATCACAGAAGTACTGGGAGAAAAGTTTATAGTTTGGATATAAACACATCTACGGTAGCGATCAAAATCACCTTTTGAAAGTAGTTTGACGCATTGTTACGCTACCAGGTAGGGCTGAACGATTAATCGCAATAAGCCATCTCGATTTAAGTGCCATTACATGTAAAGTGCGATTAATCGTTCAGCCCTACTACCAGGTGGTGACAACTGACTTAAATTTATTTTATTGAATCATTCATTCAAGAGATTTGTTCATAAGCACTGATTCATCTAGTAATTAGGCTAAACTATTTATGAGTGAGTCATTGAATCATTCATTCAAACTTTTTATTTTATTTTATAATTCTTATTCAGAATTATCGAACATTTTAAATACTCTATAGCCAATAACATTTTGTAAGAACCCCTCTAGTAAATTACATGTTATTTTGTTTAGTTGTCTGTTCAGAATCGTGATCTCTGTTTGAAAAACAACGGGATTATCTGCTACATTCTAATATCAGGTACCGATTGAATGTTGTTTCAAGCATGTACACAGCAAAAATGCATATAAATAAATCTTTTTTTTTTTTTGCATATAAAAACTTATTTAATTTCCTCTTATTTTTACAATTTTATATGATTAATATCCACTCTAATGGAATGTTTATAGCTGTGGATGTTTAACCTAAGCAGTTCCTGAGCTATAAAATGCCAAGTTGTTGTGAAATGTCAAGTTCACATTTTGCACAAAGGATTTTTTTTCTTCACATTTTTAAAAGTATAAATCAGTACAATTTTCATACATTATAAATAATAATGTGAAAGAAGGCATATAAGCCTCTATGCATAAGTTTCTTTCCAGAACATGTAAAATGGGAGAAGCGAAATAAGTATAAATGGTGCAAGTGAGCATATTCAGTAGTTCCAGAAGAGAATAACAAAAAGAATGAGCATGTCTTAGTTTATTCAGAAATATCCCAACCATTTATACAGGAATGTTCTGAATTCTATTATACTCTCTTGATGAGTTGCTCAGAAATCTAAAATCATCTCTTTGTACTCAGGTGCAGTGAGTAAATGCATGGGAATTCCCAACATGTGAATCAGGGAGTCATCTGATCCAAGTCAAATGATTTCAGATTGGTGAAAAGATCAGATTTGTGCATTTAAGATGGATTTTAATGCTTTTAAATAAGACAGCCCTATGAGTATCATTGATTTCTGGTTACATTGGATGTTAATGTGTGTGTTTATTAGTGCATAGAGATTTAAAGATTTGCATTTGTGTGGACACTGGGCAGTTTTTAAATCAGCAAGCTCGAGATAAGCGACAGTGGATTTTGCTTATTTTAAATGTGTTTGTCATTGTGAATGGCCACCAGTTTTAAAAAAAAATTTGTGTTTAAGGTATTCAGGTTATATAAGCTGCATGGCTAATAATTAGCTTAATGCTATTTAAAACTGTAGATTTAGTATTGCATGTCACATTGTATTTCATGTCAGCTATCAGTTGTTTTGGTGACACTGAATTTTATTTTTATTAATATTAATGTTTTGCTTTAGTCCTCTATATGTCATGACAGAGCTATATGTCAGAAACTGGGCTTCCACCTTACCTTTGCAGGTGTATATAATTTGTGGTTAAGTGTTCTTGTCAGGACATGAGTGGATGATCTCCTCATTCTGAACTTCAGCTCGTCATAAAACAAGCCTGAAGAGTGTGTGTGTGTGAGAGAGAGAGAGAGAGAGAGAGAGAGAGAGAGTTTCAGAGGAACAAAATGACACAATTAGCCATTTTTCCTTTAACTTGATCATGTTTTAAATCGTATGTGAATTTGAGTAGTTTTAGTATTGCTTGTTTAGGCAAGTTTTTCATACATTTCATACTGACTATCCAGTTTTTCCCCGTTCTTTCAGTTTTTCTCCTAAGGTGTTTTCTGTTCATGTTTATGTTTGCTCAATCTTGTGCAAGTCTTTCCATGATGGCCTAGTTGTTCTCACAGAGAGTCTTTGAGAAACTGGCACACTGTCACCTGAGAGAACATTTGCATTTTTCCTGCCTGCACAAGTCCTTCACTGGGTGTCATTACATCACTGTCATTTTTGCTTATTACACAACTCATCATGCTAAAGTTAAACAAAAACCACCTTCATAGTTTTTGGCTACATGTTTTAACAAGTTGAAATTTTGGCTTGGAGGTAAAATGTTCTTTATCTTATAAAATACCATAAGATAATTATAATAGTATTGTTTATGTGTTGTCACAACTCTTATCTCCTAAAGTTTATTTATTTTTTCTTCTTCTTCCTCAGATTAAACGCTAATGTCTGAGGTGCTTAGATTAGTGTAAAGGATTAGTTCACTTCAGAATTAAATGAAAATGTACTCACCCCCACGTCATCCAAGATATTCATATCTTTCTTTCTTTAGTCGAAAATAAAATTAAGGTTTTTGAGGAAAACATTCCAAGATTTTTCTCCATATAGTGGACTTCAACGGTTATCAATGGTCTGAAGGTCCAAATTGCAGTTTCATTGCAGCTCTACACGATCCCAGCCAAGGAATAAGGGTTTTATCTAGCAAAACAATCGGACGGACATTTCACCCATTGAGCATGTTTGGGATGCTCTGGATCGGCGTATACGACAGCGTGTTCCAGGTCCTGCCAATATCCAGTAACTTCGCACAGCCGTTGAAGAGGAGTGGACCAACATTCCACAGGCCACAATCAACAACCTGATCAACTGTTTTGTACTGCGCAAGGCAAATGGTGGTCACACCAGATACTGACTGGTTTTTGGACCCCCCAATACTGTAAAACTGCACATTTTAGAGTGGCCTTTTATTGTGGCCAGCCTAAGGCACACCTGTGCAATAATCATGCTGTCTATTCAGCATCTTGATATGCCACACCTGTGAGGTGGATGGATTATCTTGGCAAAGGAGAAGTGCTCACTAACACAGATTTAGACAGATTTGTGAACAATATTTGAGAGTAATAGGCCTCTTGTGTACATAGAAAAAGTATTAGATATTTGAGTGTGTCAAAATTCTCTATTGCCACCCTGCCAACAACGCTGTTGAAAGATTTATGGACGCTCTAACGTAGATCGAATTCTTGGTCTTGTAAACCCTTGGGAAACCCGCCACAGCAATTATCTGGTGGGAAATGGGCAGTAATGTTGGGTCAGAACCAGTTTACACGTCTGCGTTCTCTGGAATCCTCTCAAGAGGAGGACTTCTACATTCTGATTGGTTGTCGCCGAATCGCACCATAGCTTATTACCATAAAGTTGCCCTGACTTCAACTTTCCTCGATGCCCACACCGTCCAAGACACGCCGCGCTGCTCGTAACCAGCTCACATTGAAAATGAATGACTTCCGGTTACTTTGACGCTCTCGCCGGCGGCAGTGTGAAAACACAGTTATACCTCGGCTGGGATCGTGTAGAGCCCTTTGAAGCTGAATTGAAACTACAAATTGGACCTTCCAACCCGTTGATAACTGTTGAAGTCCATTATTTGGAGAAAAATCCTGCAATGTTTTCCTCAAGTACCTTAATTCCTTTTCGACTGAAGAAAGACAGACATCAATATCTTATTATGACATGGGGGTGAGTAAATTATCAGGAATTTTTTATTCTGAAGTGAACTAATCCTTTAAGGCACTTAAGAGGCCATTAAACAAGATATCCATAAACAGAACTGTATATTCCATCAGTTATATTTCTGGATGGATATGTATGTGGTTCAGGTTGACAGAATTAGCTGTAATGTATGTGGTTCAGGTTGACAGAATTAGCTATAATGTGAACTGGACCTTTTGCCGTTTAAAAGCCTGGCTGTATGAGACTACCCTTTAAAGGGTTTAAAGCAAAAACAGGCAAAAAAATTAAGTTAATCATCCTCAGCTACACTTTGTTTGTTTTTCTGTGTAGTTGCTTGTGGCTTACTATCGTAAGAAAATTATGTTGTGCTCATGCTAGCTGTCCTGCATTTAGCATTTTCTACCTGCCCTGAAGGATCGAGTGTGATTTCGGGTGCATAATCTTGGGTGCATTTCCTGCCCATATGTTTGCAGTCGCTGTAATTTCTACAACATTTCAAACATGCTGTATTTATTGTTGTTTTAGTGCGTTATTAACTCTTTGATGTTGATTTGTGTTTGTTCAATGTCAGAGTACCCACTAACCCCAGACACCCCCAAGAGTGAAGCCCGGACGTCCACCAACAATAGCCGACTGGCTGCTCTGAAGAAACAGGCCGACATCGAGCTCAAAGTGAAACAGGGAGCGGAAAATATGATACAAATGTATTCCAACGGCTCTTCCAAGGTAGTAGCCTGCATTTAGAGAATCTGTGGTGTGTGGATTGTGTGGTCTAATGTATTTGCTTGTGATAAGAACAATCATTTTGATGGACATAAATTCTCTGGAAAGAATGGCCAAGATGGTTTTGTTTTGTTTTGTATGACTGTTACAATGTGCAGTTGTTAAAAAAATATGCCCAATTTTAAACAGGTTTACTGAACATTCCCCCTTTTTAATAGTTCTACAACAAACTCACAGCATTAATTGAGCCAATGTTGCAGTGTTGGTACTGATGGAGCCACTGTGTTTACATTTTTCAGTTAAATCAACCTTCAAGTGGCAAACTTGTAACCTAAGCCACATTAGTATTTTTAACAAAAGAAGAAAAATTGGTTTTAAGCCAGTGTTTCACAGTAGGAAATATGTTTAGATTTCCAAAAATGTATTTTTCCATCAATTGTAATAATCCAGTCTGACAACAGCCGGTATGCTCCACAGAGACCTGATCTCACTATCACCGAAGTCCATCT
The DNA here is from genome assembly GCF_963993115.1 of Abramis brama. Classification (NCBI taxonomy): domain Eukaryota; kingdom Metazoa; phylum Chordata; class Actinopteri; order Cypriniformes; family Leuciscidae; genus Abramis; species Abramis brama. Next base: position 19,577,129 of record NC_139973.1, read on the forward strand.
GGGATTACATGAAGAAACAGCAAAAACTGAGACAGACTAAATCCAGAAGAACTGCGGCAATGTATCCAAGACACTTTAAGAAACCTACCTGCAAAGCTACCTGATAAACTATGTGCAAGTGTAGCTAGGGGAAAAAAAACACAAAGGGTGGTCGCGCCAAATATTGATTTGATTTAGTTAATAATATAAGTTAATTGATCATATTTATTTATGACATTATTTTTGAAAGCATCCTCACTTTAGAGCATTTTCACACAAGTGCCTAAAACTTTGCTCAGTACTGTAGCTTTGCCGGTGGGTCTTAGAGCAGTTTTTCTGGATTTAGTCTCTAATTTTTTTCTGTTTCTTCATGTAATCGATTATGGATTCTTAAAAAATACTAACGTGCCTAAGACTTTTGTACAGTACTGTATAAAAAAAAATACACTTCAGGTCTAAATTAAACTAAATACTGTACTTCACTCTTACTCGCAGAGAAGATAAACCGTTTGATCTCTTAAAGATCTTGTGAGAGATTCATCCCAAGAAATGAAAACAGATGTTAGCAAATATGTTCTCTAAAATTAGATGAAATCTCCTTTCCTTTTTCCAAAAGAGGTAAAGGAAGCCAGACCAGACTCATTTATACACATATGCCAATGTCATGGTAGTAACCCCCTAGGGTGCAGCTGACATTAAGGAGAACTGGAATAGAACCGTTCAGTTATGTTTCTCCACCCTCCCCCTCAGGAAATCAGTGCTGGTTACTGTACATGTAGTGCGTCTCATTACATACATGTTGTATCAGCGGAATCCATGGTTTGATTTGGTTTTTGTCTGGAGTATCCGACCCTCCTTTCCTGCCTTTTATCAAGAACGGTTAATTAAAGAGGCTCTATGGCTAAAATTATCATCTTGGACTCACAAAGGAGTTGTGTTAAATCAGCACAGTCTTTGTGGGCGAAATATATGGAGTGATAAACACAGGGAGACAGAACAAGGGACTCTGACTCATTTCCAGATGTATGAACAGTTTAGTACCCTCCAAAAAGCTGTCACGAAAACATGCTCAGCACTGCGGCACATGACTTAATTTGACTCGCACTGATTAAGAGATACTCCTACGTTTCTCTTGGCCCGCAAATGCTCTGTTCAAGAACTTTTAAAGTCATTTTTGCGCCACTTGTGGCAACAAATCAAATTGCATGCAAACAAAACTCCCTGTCTTTTAATGCTGGGACATACGGGTAACCCTGTCCCAAACTCACACCATTGGTTAAGCTAATATTAGGCCCTGAAAAAAATACACACCGGTATGTGGGTTTTGTCTGGTCAGTCAAAATTAAGTGGTGAGTCCTTCATGCAGGTCCCCAGCTGCTTTAGACATCCGGAGGAAAGGCCTCTAAGGTAACGTCAGCCTTACAGGAAGTTCAGTCCATAGAGACTCCTGACTCACTCACATTCACTAGATTTAAATGCTTGGTGTGACAAGGAAACATCCCTTGACACTTCAGACAAACGGCAAGGTTTTCATTTGTTGGTTTTACTTTAATAACTTTTAAATCATAAAAGTAAGACATACTAAGAATATGAATTAATGAAGGTATGATAGGTCATGTTTCAACTATGATTATATGCACAATACAGCATGGCCTCAGATACTTTTTTTTATTAAACAGTTAATACATATTATACAATTTTTACAGTTGTCCAAACTGACAGGTGTTTAAGAATATGTTTAAGGGGATTTTCTAGGGCGCCTCAAAAGGGATCTGAGGTGCAGTTTTCACGATACGGTTTTCAACTAAAAACTTTTTATGCATTTTGGCTGTTCATTTACATGACAACAGCGTTATGGAGGCCTGAAAACGCAAACTTTTGAAAATGGGTTTTAAAGTGCAAGTTTTTGAAAATGATAAACTATCGTATCCGTGTAAACTACAAAAGTGTGAATTTGTGAAAACGGTGACGTTATGCGCAGTCGTATTACGTGTTCGGTCTATCACGTAGTGTTTTTTTACTTAGTGACATCGCCAACTACTAGCCTGGTGTGCAAAATACAGTGTTTTTATTTGTTTTCGCTGATCTGTGTGAACGGGGATTATTTGACATTGTTGTCTGAATAGAAATTGAACTCAAGTGCATATCTCCTTTTATATTCATATTTGAAGGTTTATAAACTATGGTTCTGCATATTTTATTCCTCCTTTTGTTTCTGAACTCCTCTGTTTTTACTTTTCTGCTGTGGCTACATCTGTAGGACCGCAAACTGCTCGCAGCAGCTCAGCAGATGCTTCAAGACAGCAAGACAAAGATAGAGTTCATTAGAATGCAGATCCTTAAAGCCAGCCAGACCAGCGAGATGAACTATGAGAACAATGATGGTATGTGGTATAGCTGATATCCTCTCTAATTATATCTATGATTTGCACTTTAAATGGGCAGAAGTGTGGTAAAAAGTCATAAATCTGATGTTAGCAGTAACTTCAAGCAAGCCTATCATCAGTCCCCTGGACCTGAGGATAGAAGAGCTACGACATCACTTCCGGATAGAGTCTGCTGTGGCAGAGGGTGCCAAAAACGTGATGAAACTGCTTGGAACAGGGAAGGTGACGGAGAAGAAAGCTCATTCAGAGGTTGGCTTCATTTCTAAATCATTGTTTTTATAGTTGCTTCTCATTGATTGATTGTTTTCTTGTGCTTATATAAACGCTTTCATTTCTGTATCCATTTAATCCAGTTATTCATTTAACTAGATGTTTGTAATAGCCTGCATTGCCTCAAGGTCCAAATGTTTACAGCCTTTCTCAATTTAGAAGTCTTTACAAATAGCGATTTTTGATGCTATCATAAAAGTGCCCCATTCACTCCCATTCACAAGGCATTTAACCTAAAACGAAAATATGGTCAAACTTAAAAGTGGCGTTTCCATTCTAATTATGCTTGTAAACGAAAGTTTGCCTCAAGTAGATTAACAAAAAGACCCTAGGTTACATTTTGGCGAGAGATACCCTTTAATGAAGACCAGATCTAGTTTAACATTTTTATTTTTTTTAATCTAAGATACAATTCAAAAACCTATTTTAATCGTTCCTTTTTAATCTCTTTCTCACCATGAATATAGCCGGGGTAGCTGGCATGGCGTTAGTTAAACAAACGAACAATTTTATAGCACAACTATAATATTACAATACCAATATTTACATAATTTCTTCATTTTCAAATGTAAACCATCAAGTTTTTATTTTGGTAACAGGTTTATTAATGCTTCTCATTCACGTTACGTTCCCAAATATGTTATAAGTGACTAACAGCACTTTAGAGTTCATATGAAGCAGTATTTACTGCAAAATTTCCAATATAGGGTGATTATATCCAAAATTTACCCATACCGATAAATGGCAAAATCATTAGTATTTGTCCATAACTGATTTGATACCCATATATTGTGCATTCCTATACACAATAATAACCGAGTTAAAGCAAATAATTAACACAAAGAAATATTAATTCAAAAAAAGTAAAAAAAACAAAAAAACATCATCTACAACAATTTCTGATACACATTCATTTCACAGAGAAATTTGAATCCTGAACTTCCACAAGGTAGTGAAGAGTTTGTGTTCAACTGTGGCATCCGTCCAGACTCTATCCCATAGATTTACCATACAGTTTTCCACTCACACTGCCAATGTTACGCACATAAAACTGTTTATCTTTGTAACAGGTTCTAAATCTGGTTTGTCTTTCAAAGGTCTTTGGAGGTTTTGTTGACTGCATTTAAAATGTGTGTATTTATGTCTCAATGCATTTGTAAATGCTGTCTAACTTTGTCTTGCAGGCTCAAGCCCGCTTGAATGAGTCCAGTCAGAAGCTAGACTTGCTGAAGTTCTCTCTGGAGCAGAGACTCAGTGAGTTGCCCAAAAATCACCCGAAGGGCAATCTGATTATGGAGGAGTTAGCCATGGTGTCCTCCCCACCTCTCAGTCCCCGCCAAAGCATCATATCCACCAGCAACCAGTACAGCACTGTGGCCAAACCTGCTGCTCTGACCGGTAACAAAACAAAATTCATACAGTCACATGGTACTCTGTTGTTATTTACTGGTCCCATTTTAGCTTGGTTTTAACGATGGCAGCTTGTAATACTTCAAAAGGTTAACAAAGGGCTTGTAAAAGTTCTAGGCTTTAATTCAAATAAAGGTATGGGGGGTTAAGCTGAATTTTTGTCTCCTGTGTTCAGCTGAATTTTTGTCTCCGTTAGAATGCATTGTTTCAATTTATAGTCTTGTTCTCTGCAAATATTCGCTCCCCGTGTGAATGGGCCCTTTAGTCCTTTATCACAACACATGGTGCTGTACGTTCAACTCTGTTTGAGAGGGGGAACAGCTGTCTGGGTATAGGCATGTAGGAACTACACTCGACTTTTCGCACAGTGTCCACACACTCGGCCCCAGCGGCCCCCTCCCCCACCCTTGGCTTTATCACACACAACGTTGACCTTCACTCTAAAGGAGAACGAGAGAGCTTACGTTACCATTATAGACTTGTACCATGTAGTGCTTTCCATATAAGGCTCTATAACTACTGCATGTGTCTTGAAATAGACATTTGTAATTGTTTGCACACTTATTATCTTGTGTTAATCAGAATAGATGTGTTTGGTGATTTACATCTCAAGATCATGCAGCGTTTTTGGCTCTGAGTAGGGTTTCTGTTGTAAATCCTCAGGCACATTAGACGTGAGGCTCATGGGCTGTCAGGACCTCCTGGAGAACGTCCCGGGTCGCTCAAAGACAGCAGCTGTTCCTCTACCCGGCTGGAGCCCCAGTGAGGCACGCTCCTCATTTATGAGCCGAGGAAACAAGAACAAATCTGGCAGCACCAGAACCCTATCCAAGTCCGATGATCTGTCCAGTTGAGTGGCTTTGTATTTGTTTTAAATGCCCTTTGAAAATCCCATTTAAGATCATTCCTAAGGATCTTGCATTGCCGTTGGGCTTCACCATTTCAAAGCGAGTAATCAATATAAATTACACTACATTCACTCACGTACAGTCTGCTTTTAGCGAACTACAAACTAAGGCTCTTGAATTTAACTTGATTTCATCTTCAGTCATTGTCTCCCCATCAAAATGACTTTTATTCTATAAAGTTGTGTGGAAAATAAGAGAGACTTATTCTGACTTGTATGCAAGTGAATACACTACCATTCAGAAGTTTGAGGCCAGTATTTTTTTCTTTTTTATCTATGATGCATTTAATTGATCAAACATGACAGTAAAGTAATTTATAATGTTATAAATATTAAGCTGCACAACTGTTTTCAACTGTGATAATATAAAAATAAATGTTTCATAAAAGTAATGATGCTGAAAGTTTAGCTTTTTAAATTTAAGAAGATATTAAAATAGAAAACAATTATTTTAATTTTGTAATATTTCACAATATTAATGTTTTTACTGTATTTTTGGTCAAATAAATGCAGCCTTGGTTTTCTTTCAAAAGCATTAAAAACTTGACAATCCCAAACTTTTGAATGGTCTGTCGATTAAAAATAGGAATTTATTTGATTTACTTTTTTTTTTTTTTACATTTAATTCAAATGCTAATGATTCATTACATGATTTGCAGATTAATTAAATCACAAGTAACTGAATATATCAATATTTGCTTCGATAATCTCCCTGTAAATTCAGTCATTTAAATCGAGTTTGTCCAAGAAAGGCAGTTACACAAGATCTGTTCTTGTATTCCATCTGCTTTTTTAAAACTTTTAGTCTAAGTATTTTTTTTTTTTTTTTCGTGCAGACTGATGTCGTTAAGGGATATTTTTATTTTCATCACAGCATTTTTTTATGAATCACAATAAATAAATGTAAATACAAATATCTTGTGAATATATTCATGCCTCTGTTAAAGACAAATAATTTAAGAGGTATTTTGTGCTGTTATGGCAGATGAAATCAGTGCCGTTCTGAAGCTGGACAACACAGTTGTGGGACAGACCCATTGGAAGCCAGTCAGCAACCAATCTTGGGACCAGAAGTTCACACTGGAACTTGACCGGGTAATGCATGAGAAATTGCATAAAAGTCAGTTGCACAGTTGTCAAACCACAGTCTTATCCCATAATCCCCTCAACACATGAGTCGATGGGCACACATATGCACACATGCACACCATTCCAGTCTCTCTCAATTAACTTTGGAAATGTTAATCCCAGATTTGACCCAGTTCTTATGGAAACACTCAAAAGGCGGATCAGAAGTCATCACTCGTAATCTCTTAATTCTAACATATATAAATGTTCCCTTTCTGCAGTATATTTATTATTGAGTCACACTGTTGCATAAGCAAACCTCAGTTTACTTTTAATGTTTGTCATTATATTCACAATCAACATTAGTTCCCTATTTGTTCATCTTTATAATGTATCTCCATTCCTCCACATTAAGAAATTGGTTGATTTCAGACACTTTTTATTTTTATTTTGATGGAATTGCACAGGTTTCCTCTTGACATTTCCCAAAATAACTGTAAATTAAATTACTCCTTAGGGAAGATATTGAAAATAGTTCATAGTAAGACTGATTTGGAGGCTTACTACTTGCTATGTTATTGTATTCAATTTATATTTGAGGATTGATTATTGAATGAACTTACACATGCATGTCTGTGTGTTTTGACTTGCTTTTGAATGTGTGACGGCATAATCTTTTAATCTCACGGCAGGCAACAAGAGAGCTCTAATTAGTAGTTGTGCTATGGCAGACAGACTCTGAAAAGACCTGTAAAAGGCCTGTAAATGTCAGACCTTTGGCTGTGAACCGTAGTAATACTCATAAGTGGTGCATGCTGGGTTAAGCTTCACTGTTACTGTTGCTCATACTATAGATTCATGCTCACAGCATAAACAGTGAGGTGTTAGGCCCTTAAAATTCAGCTTTTGTACTGAACATGAATGATTCACCTCCCATAACTTTCTAGCAACCACATAGTAATGCCCTGGCAACCATGCACAACACTGTAACGAAACTAGTTTCATTTGTAGTTTTAGCCTAAATGCATGTATACTACTGTTCAATAGTTTAGGATTGGTAAGTCTCTTCTGCACCAAGGCTGTATTTATTTGATTAAAAAAAAAAACTGAAACTAATAATGAAATAATATTACAATTTAAAATAAATGTTTTCTCTTTTTTAAAAAAATGTAATTTATTCCTGTATGATTGCAAAGCAATTGCAATTTTTTAATCAGCCATTACTTCAGTTTTCAGTGTCATTCTAATATGTGGATTTGGTGGGTCAAAAATAATTTATCACAGTTGAAAACGTTTGTGCTGCTGAATATTTATGTGAAAATGTGGTGATACATTTTTTCAGGATTTTTTGATGAATAGAAAGTACACATTTTTGTAACAAATAACAATGTGAAAGTCTTGACTGTCTCCACTATTAATTTGTCCTTGCTGAATAAAAGTATTCTTGTCTTTAAAAAAAGAGTGTATACAGTGTGTAATATACTTAATATCATATCTTAAATAATTTTTCTGTTTGGCCTGTAGTCTCGTGAACTGGAGATAGCTGTGTATTGGAGAGACTGGCGCTCACTGTGTGCTGTTAAGTTTTTACGTCTAGAGGACTTCCTGGACAACCAGCGTCATGGCATGTGCCTCTACCTGGAACCACAAGGAACACTGTTTGCTGAGGTAATTAATTTTTTCCACTACACACAGACATGTAATACACAAATTTGATGGCCTTATTGTGAATATTTTGGAGATTATCTCTGTCTCTTTGGACACAGGTTACATTTTTTAACCCAGTTATTGAGAGGCGACCTAAACTACAAAGGCAAAAGAAAATCTTCTCCAAACAGCAAGGTAAGATTATGAAGTGGCAAATATGCCTCAGTGTTGAGAATGGTTGACATGTTCACTCAAACAGATTAGATTAAGCAGCCTACTCTTAACACAGTTCTGTGGTTCAATATTGCTCTGCTGCGGGACCAGTGTTTGCACGGTGAAGTCAGAATGAACTTTGACCTTCTTTTTGAACTCGCTTGAACCATGTATTTACAAAAAGGGTGAATAGCTGGTTTAAGCTATGTTCCAAAATCTCATGAACTGTCTGTCTACTGCCTACATAGGCAGCTGCCTTCTAAGAAAGCACTTATCCATCATGGATCCTCATAAAGGATCAATTTGGAACTGGCAGCTTAACTTATAGGTGTCATACAAATAGTGATCTGCATAGGAGACTCAAGTTTTCTGTTAGCATGTTGCTAAGCTAACAGTCTATTCACACCAACACAAATGTTTGGGACGTAATTTTGGTCCATTAGCTGTTTTATCACTCTCTGATATTGTGGCGCTTGTAGAAAAGCAGAAATACTGCCCTGGTTACTCTGGTAGACAAGAGTTGCACAACTTTGTTTACATGTTTTTAGACAGCTGTTCAGATCTTAGTATTTGGTATGGTGTTTATAAAAAAAAAATATAAATAAATCCAATTTACGGTTCTGGATTCTTCTGCTATTCACTGTCTCTTAGCAAAACACTGTTCGTAAGCAGCACCAAATTGTACTTTTTTGTAACCTCAGCTACTCTGAGCGTGTGAATCTTATTTGGTGGCCAGCTTCATTCAAAGTGCAATAGAAAAGATATTAGAACACCTCTCTGTAAATAAATAAATAAATAACTTTCTTTTTTTCTTTCTTTTTTTTTTACACCATTTGAAGGATACATGCTATGTTGTCTCAGTGTAGCTAAAATTAGGTATCTTGGGGTGTTGACTCTTGGCAGGTTTGGTTTGATTAAAACGAACTCTTGTGCGATTGCTCTGTTAGAGACCCCTGAAAAGGTGGGCCTTGGTCCACTTCCAAATGAACTCCGAAGCAGTTCGACTGAAATATGAATACAACACAAACCACAGACATCTAAACGAACCAAAAATATGATGCGATGTCACAAGATGCGACCCTAAAAAGCACAGAATGCTCAAGCATGCTTGGTTTGTCTCGACATAGTCGCGATGTTGCCCTATTACAGTTCAGTACAGGCATTGGAAACATCGTTGTCTTGCAGCAGACCTTTGTTTGTGTGTGCAACAGAGGAATTCCTGACTCTTTCAGCTCCTTTACACATTTTATAAGCTCTTTGTGAGCTCATATATAATAAATAACATATAATGAGCATCACACAGCATTTTTTTTGTTTTTTATCTTTAGGCTCAGTTATAAATCCCAGTGAACACTAAGCGAACCAGGACTAAATGTATAATTTTCTTTTTTGGTCCAGACCAAAAGAACCAACAAGTGTGAACACACCCTTAGTTGTATAAACCCTGCTAGAAAACATGTCTACGATGCTTTAAAATATTGCCTCCATAAGTAGCGCACTAGGTTTTGGAACTAATGTTATCTGCTGCTCAGAAGTTTATTCATCTCAAACCTTGTTCCTCTTAGGTAAAACGTTCCCGCGTGCCCCTCAGATGAACATTAACATCGCCACCTGGGGCAGGTTGGTGAGAAGAGCCATTCCGTCAATCAATAACTCCTTCAGTCCTCAGGCGGCTGATCTGGGCTCAGCATTTAGCCATGAAATGGCACCCATCGGCCACCCAGACGCCCACTCCCTACCCAGGTGCATATGTGTACAAATTCATTCCAACTCATCCACAGACTAATTCCCTAAAAGAGCATCAGTAGCGGAAAGCCCTCAAATTATTCTGCAGTCTTTGATAAACAATGACTAATCTGTCTGGAAACATAATTGGTGCTCTATATTTAGATAATGAGATGACTTAACATTCCTGGTCTGTATCCCAGTGTATGCATTCCATAATGTTACTATTGCTATGCAGTAACTTTTATGATTTGTCTTCTCTTCATCAGCGACCCCACTGTGACCAAATTAGACTTTGACAAAGCAGCCACCCCTCCCTCAAAACGGCACTCCATCGAAGTGGAGATAGAGGAAACAGCACCACCGGATAAGATCCCAGATAGAAAAGAGGTGCAGGTAAAGGAGGGGTTGTATTAAAGGGATAGTTTACACAAAACTGAGATATGTGAAAGATGTCATTGTTTACTCACCTTCATGTCGATCCAAACCCATCTGACTTTATTTTTATTCTGAGGGACACAAAAGGAAAATTTTCAGCAAAATGTTGATGGCGTTCTTTTCCATACAATGAAAGTGGATGATGATCACCGAATGTCAAGCCCTCAAAATGACCAAAAGCACCATTAATGTAGTTCATACAACTTTTAAGTAATATGATTGCTTTGAGTAAGGAAAAGAAATTGAACTCAATATTGTTCACTGATAATCTTCACCTCATCTCTCAAATCTCATTGACCTTCATGTATATTTAAATATAGCATGCCAAGTCATGTGAATTAAGCGAATGAAGACTTTTTTTCCTTGCAAAAAGCTATCATATGGCATATGTTTTTTGTCATTTATGGGCTTGACTGCCCCTGTTCTAAGGAAAAGAACAGCGTGAACATCCTGCCCAACATGCTGCTCTGTGTTTGATGGGCAAATGTCAGTCATGGGTTTGGAACAAAATGATGACGAGTAAACAATGACAGAATCTTCATTTTTGGCAGAACTGCCCCTTAAGGAGAGTTATTTTGCAAAGGTTTGGAATGACTCTTAAGTACCTCTTGCCTACAGGATGCCCTAGCGACCTTTGACTTCCTGAACAACACAGTAGCTAAACCAGATTATGACAGTCTGGTTGAAAATGAGCAGCCTGACCTGGAACTGACTGCAATTCAACGAAAAACTGAAATAAGGTAGTCTGTTTCCCATTTCCTGATGACATCATGCCTACATATAAACATGCATTCATTAACTGTAGTCAAATGCTCAAAGTGTATGTTCATGCTTTTAGGGAAGAAGAGGAAGTTCAATTCAGTTTGGCAGACTTCAAATGTATAGCTGTACTGGGGCGTGGCCACTTTGGAAAGGTAAACGTTATGCTTTCACATGTGCAATAAGGCAAGCTCTGTAAAATTTGCAAATGTGCCATAATGTAATGGTCACAGTGCATTAACCATTTGTATTTGGTAATTGTGTAATGTATTGTAGATTATCTCTACACACCACCAGTTTGTGATTTCTGCAGGAGATTGTTTCATTGTCTCATCTCTTTAATTGTTCAACAGGTTTTACTTGCTGAGTACAAGACCACTGGAGAAATGTTTGCCATTAAAGCTTTGAAAAAAGGTGACATTGTTGCAAGAGATGAAGTGGACAGGTAAAGGCTATGCATGTGTGTTTAAGTGACTTATAACTTATACTTATAACTTCATGTACTTGACAATGCTTGGAAGCATTTGTAGAGACATCAGTAATTGTATACAGTGGGGACTATTCTGCTCCTGTTTTACTTCCTGTTATTATTAAAGGCGAAAAGAGTCAGAGCTGTACTCTAGACATGTTGGAGCCACAGAGCATAGTGTTCTTACAGTTTTTGTCTTTTGACAGACTGTCCTTTTTGAATGGTCTATTTCTACGGAGTCCCTAAAGTGACATTTTGATGGAACAAATATATTTCATTGCTTTTGCATTCTCTCGAGAAACTTTGCATTTGCTAGCAAAACCTTTTGCGTTCCCTCAAGAAACTCACTAGCAAAGAACTCTTAACGTTTTGCGAGTGGACACAAAGTTTCTCTGGGGAACTTCCGTCCATCTCATATTTTTTTCCCATCCAATGTTCCTTTAGGGGCTCGACAAAATTTCAGCTTGTCGTATTCATTAATTTTAGTCTTCATTTACTTTGTCTTAAATGTCATAAGTTAACTTATTAAGTTAACTTAACTATTGATGATATGTGCAGAATTGTGAAAATTGTGCCAACTTTAAATCTTTTTTATATATATATAATTTTATGTATTTATATTTGTTTTATCAGTAATTGACTTTAGATTAACATTAAGTTTAGATTGGCACTGAGGAAAAATTCAATAAAAATTGTATGCTTCTAATATATCCTACATACATTTGTAATGTAACATACATTATCATTAGTCGTTGTTACATATTAAATGCATTTTGACATGCAACGCTCCATTCCAAAGCAGCAGATTTAGCATGTTCTGTTATAATTATTATGCATACAGTTAATGTGGCCATGTTAATTAACAGACTACTACTTTTAAAGTCCCTCTGTAGTCAATAGTTGTATCCCTTAAAACTCATCTTTGATCACCAATATTACATATTTAAACGGTTTTCCTGGGTTTTTTTGTGCGCCTTAAAATAGCTTTAATGTTACTGTACACCCTTACTTCAGTAATATGCAGTTAGTATATGCAGATCCCTGAATATGCAAATTAGCCCCACCTCCACTCACTCACACCAGCTCAGAATACCTGTTCCTCTCGGCCAACTTTACTGTAGTAAATGCTACACGATGGTATCGCTCTTTACAACGTCAGACACATAACGGTGATTAATATGATTAGTCTTTTGCTTGACTACGTTATAAAACAGCTAATAATGTGTTGCTAATATTACACAAACTATGTTCCCGTTCGCCATCTCAGAGTCAGACAACTGCCTTCTAAAAAAGAGCATCCTTAGAAACGCTTTGAACAACTTAGATAGTCAGTGGAGGAAGGCGCATAGTTCATCATAGCATCGTAATATACATCATATACATAATTCACCCTCTATATTGCTTAATGTACTCAAAGTTTCATATCAACAGAAAAATATACCAGTATAACCTGGCTTCTCTTGAGATTCCCCTGCTTCACAGCAAAGTTAATGATATGCTAAAGCTCGCCCGCACGTTGATGGGATTGGTTACAAGGTAGTTTGTGACGTAAGAAACACCGGCAATTTTTCAAACCGCGTTTTGTGTTTTGTGTTTTCTGTGTCTTTGGTTCAGTGGAGTTTTAAAAAGAAAATACTCAGAAATGGTGTTGACTTATGAATTTGCACATGGTTTATGGTTTAAGCATATTAAAAACACCACATAGACATATTAACAACATTAAAAACTTGATTTTCACCACAAGGGAGTCTTTAAAAATGCATTTGTTACACTGCAGGACCATTTAATAAAGTTGACCATCTTAAATATAGCACCTAAAGTATGTATGCCTATGTTAACCAGAAATGTTAAAAAAAGTAATGGACATTCTTCGTCAACTATCCATTTATTCTAACTATTAATATATATATCCACAGCCTCATGTGTGAGAAGAGGATCTTTGAGACCGTGAACAGTGTTCGGCATCCGTTCCTGGTGAACCTCTTCGCTTGTTTCCAGACCAAGGAGCATGTGTGTTTCGTCATGGAGTATGCAGCAGGAGGAGACTTGATGATGCACATTCATGCAGACGTGTTCTCTGAACCTCGTGCTGTGTGAGTGACTGAATTTACCATTGCTGATGTCACTTTGACATGATCATTTCTTACTTAAAATGCTAAAAGTTGTTTTTTATTCCCTCAGTTTTTATGCTGCTTGTGTAGTCTTGGGGCTGCAATTTTTGCATGACCATAAAATTGTGTACAGGTAAGTGTCAGTGCTGAATGTAAAAACTGAAGACTAATGAATGTTCTGTGAACCACATGTGACTGTCATACATTTTCTTCTGCAGGGATCTGAAGCTAGATAACCTTTTGGTAGATACTGAGGGATATGTTAAGATTGCAGATTTTGGTCTCTGCAAAGAAGGTAGATAATGTACTTGTATTACTAATGTTTGTGTGATTTATGTGTTTGTCATTACTGTTTGTGTAACTCATTCCATCTCCCATCATGTAGGAATGGGCTTTAAAGATCGTACTAGTACGTTCTGTGGAACTCCTGAGTTCTTAGCACCTGAAGTTTTAACAGAGACGTCGTACACAAGAGCGGTGGACTGGTGGGGTCTGGGAGTTCTCATCTTTGAGATGTTGGTTGGAGAGGTATGATAAATGGATGGATGCTTGATTGATCCCAAGGGGAAAATTTATTAAGACTGTAGTTAATAATTATTTTTAACTTTTTTTTTTAAATGTATTTATTATAGTGATATAATATTGATAAATTCATGTTAAGTGATATGGAAATAAAAAGCTATATATTCACTTTAAGACACTTTTCAGTTATTTCCATTATTCTATTATCTGAAATAGTACACTGAAATTATATAATTATTTTAAAAAATAATTTAAATTGAAGTGCATTATGCATTGAAGTCGTGTAATTGTAAATGACATGGAGAGATTGTGTGGTGATGGGTTATTTCTCATTTTATTCTCAGTCCCCATTTCCTGGCGATGATGAAGAGGAGGTGTTTGACAGTATTGTTAATGATGAAGTTCGCTATCCAAGGTTCCTCTCCACAGAAGCCATTTCCATAATGAGAAGGGTATGTTTGGACATGTCCTGCTTTGGTTTAACTATTGTCCTAGGCTACACCTCATTTTATTGTATAGGGCAATCCTTAAAATCAACACCGCTTTTTAGAAAGGCAGTTCTCTTTTGTTATGGCACTTAGCATGAATTTACTAGCTATGTTTATAAGCTTAAAACATTCTTCTCTTTATCCAGTTGTTAAGGAGAAATCCAGAGCGGCGCCTTGGTGCAGGGGAAAGAGATGCGGAGGAAGTGAAGAGGCATCCGTTTTTCAGAGTAGGCCATCTGTTTTACCTTTTTTTTTTTCTTTTTTTTTTTTTACTTCCATGTGTCACCGATAAAGTCCTTACCACACATTTGTTTATTCTCCCTTAGAATATGGATTGGGAGGGACTGCTGACAAAGAAGATCCGGCCTCCATTCGTGCCGACCATCAAAAGCCGTGAGGACGTTAGTAACTTCGATGACGAATTCACCTCAGAGGCACCGATACTAACTCCACCTCGTGAGCCGAGGGTTCTGACAGTCAACGAGCAGGAGCAGTTTGCAGACTTTGACTACATTGCTGACTGGTGTTAACCCAGATCCTCATAAACCCTAATCACACATGCTCAACACTGAACCAGCCGAAAAACTCCTTTTCTATAGGACACATTAGAGAAGAAACCTCTTTTCCTCTATGCTCTTACTCGTGCCATTTAAGGGATTGGTAATAACCTGCTTTAAGAAACAAGAATGAAGTGGTTGAGTCTTGGTAGCCCAATGTGGCGTCTTTTCATTGTCAGAGCACTGGGACACTGATTAGTGACCATTACAAACTTGTGAGGATTCATCAGGATCAACTGCAGCTTCTCTCTCCATTTTCAACACATTTTCTCTGTTTTCAAAGACTAAAATGTGCCTATTGTCTTCAGATTTTGGGGGCAGACACACAACTGAATATCTGAACCTGGCCAAGACCTCAAATTGCAAATTCTTCACTCCATAATAGAAACATCTTACAAGAGGAGAAAGCTCAAGGAGAATTCTATTGAATAATTTATTTTCATGTATTCCCTTTAATGCCTTAAATTCTTTACAGGGCTTCCAAATAATAACTTATCAGGTACAGAAACACCTACCAAAGCGTTCCTGCCAAATGTTGTTCTACCCTTCTTGTTAGATTAAAAAAACCTTGGGCAAGAGCACAGATTAACTTGAATTTTATTAAGGTAAAATGAGAGAAAGCTGCGATTTAATTAATCTTTCAAGAATTTTTCGTTTCTATAAAAGCATCCTTGTACTCTAATCATCAAAAGAAATGTAAGTTATAGTTTTATACTGTATTTTTAGAATATTAGCCATTTGGATCTGCTGTATGTTATGACAATGGTTGTACACATATATGAATTGTAAGATTATCATTTTTGGAGAGGGCAGCTCAAAGTTGAGAGCAATTCTGAACTTTTCAAATGGAATGTAAAAATGTATATTCGTGAATACAAAAAAAATGTATATTTTTGGCATGTGGTCATGCCAAAGCTGGCTGTATGTTTTATTAGTTGACATTTTTTTTAAAGGAAATTTGTAGTCTGACTATTTCAGATCATTTTACAACGATTTCTCACAATTTAGCCATTTTGTGGTTGTATGTCAACATTAAACCATTTTAATAGAAATGGTTTCATTAGTCTGTGATTACCATTCCTACTTGTTAGACATAATTTGTTCCAGTGAACTCACTCAGCTGTGAGGTAGCTTACGATGGACTCCTGCCAACAGTTCCACTCAAGTGTATCACGAAACCTTCCTCAAATACATTCTGTACACAAACTGACACCTGGTTTCTGTCTGTTCCTCTTGGTAAGAACTTCACAGAAGAATGTGTGTGCTCCAAACAAACTAATAAAGACACACACCCAAACTATCATGTTTACATCATTGTTTTTACAGTCTATGGTTTACATGCACTTCAGAATTAGACTTAAGGCAGGCTGAAACAATATGTTGATTCTTTAGTGTGTGTGTGTCTGTCTGTGTGTGTGTTGGATTAATAGACGGCGTAAGCATGCTTGTTATCAAATAGGCTAATGTAATGATTGGCTTGCCATAACGAAAGACATGTTTAATAGTTCATATTTGATTGCACATTTGGACAGACAATGTTGCTTAAATATAACTTTGCATTTAAACCTGTTGGTGGGCTGTCTGTTATGAAATAAGAATTGGCGGCTTTACTGCTGAGTGATAGCCTAATGTGATAAATGTAAATCTTACAACAGGTGGAAGATGACTGACGTACCTGACTGGTCAAACCTGTTGGTCTAGTTTTAGTACTTGCTGTTACAATGGGATTTTGTATCAGTGACAAATGCAAACCGGTCTAGGAGAATTACCAATAAGCTACTTTTCTTTAACTGTTTCCTGCAGTGGGTGGCATGTGACAAATGTGCAAAAAGCAGAAGCAGTTAATGTTTGAGTCACCTAACTGCTGCAGGGAAGAAACAAACTATCGCTCTGCGGGTCTAACTGGTCCTGTCTGGGTGTGTATTGCATGAGTAACTAGGCTTTCCCATGGAAAGCTTCATCCACTCTGTGCACTTTCAAAACTCCCTCCTCTGTGTGCAAGATTAAGGTAGTCTCTAATGTGTTTAAAGTTTAACAACCTCCTCTGCACAGTATCATAAACATGTGAAATACTCCCTCTCTCGTATTTGAGAAACCAACTATTTGGTGCAAAAGGTGTATGAAAACGCACCATGTTATCCAGCATGATTTGAGAATATTCCAGAGCATCTTGTGATTCAGTGGACGCTAGAACATCTGACCATTTGTACAAAGAGTTCACAGGGCAAATGTCAAAATGTACTTATTTGATTAGTGTTACGATCCGTTTCAGGTCTAGGGGCAGGAAAGGAAGGTAACAAAAGTTGCGGGGAGAGAGTGAGAGAACTCCTGTCTCCAGGTCCCAGGAAAAGCACACATTACAAGGACACCAGTTTGTAAAGTAAAAAGATTTCACAAATATTATTTTTACATAATCAGTGGGATATAAAGATAGGACTTCAGGAGGGGAAACGGCCAAAATAACAAAATAAATTATTAAATATTTTTAGAAATAACTTGCCTAGCTTCAAAAGTAAAAAAAGACAAACACTTCCCTTACTTCCTCTCTATTTAACACAGGAGAAAACTAATTCTCAAATAAAATGGCATCCACCTCCCTACAAATTATCCCAATAAAGAAACAACCAAACAGTATATTAACTTAAAAGAAAAACACTCCAGTTAGATGATGTTACTATAAACACAAGGTTACCACAAAGTCACATAGAAGTTAGCACACCTTCTTTTAACCACTATAACTGACACCACAAACACAATGAAACCAACAAGTGCTGGGACCGGAAGATGACAGTCTCTCAGAGGAAAGCCTCAGTCGCTCTCTCTTGGATTGGAACTCTCTGGGTTCTTATATACACTGCTCCACTCACACCTTAACAAGCTGGAACACAAATCAGGTGGCACTCCCAAACCTGTGAAGTGGATAGTGGGAGGAGCAACAAGGAATGGAATACACAGAGACAAGCACTACAACAGCAATAAAACACACATACGTCCCTTGGGACGTAACAATTAGTGACAGATCTTAAATATTTATTTTATATCATCCGGAACATATTAGTATAATAAAAAGGGGCATGTCTGACCCCTTTCAAACTTAATTTTCAGGTTTAAATTAGATTAAACCAGATTTTCAAACCTGATCAGACTTTTGAACAGTGCTGTAAATCTGTAAATTTTTCTGTCTGATAGTCAGTGACCAGACGCTATCTTGAAAAACTGTCATAGCAATAGGCTACATGCTCTCCAGGGGATAGTCAGGACATGGGACAGATTTACAGACAGGAAGAGGAAAAGGAAGCTGGGAAATAGGTTGGAGAGGAGAGGCTGCGCCCTTCACTTGCTGGTGCTTCAGAGAATTTTTTTATCTGCTGAAAGGAAGTGAACAAAAATATAGGAGGAAATTAGGGTATCACTGATAAAAGACTTTAAAGTCCCCCTGTGGTAAAAATCAAGCTTTTAATGATGTTTATATGTAAATATGCTTTAAGACAAACCATGTACAAATGCATGTCAACACCATTGCTGAGTATTTTCTCTTTAAAACTGCAGTGAACCAAAGAGTCTCAAAAACGCGGTTTGAAATCACTGGTGTTTCTGATGTCACAAACTACCTAGAAACGTCAATCACGTCAATGTGTGATTGTCAGAGTGGATCACTGAGCTGGTGTGAGTGAGTGGAGGCGGGCTAATTTACATATTCATAGAACCCCCGTACACTAAATGAGGCACGGCATGAAGATTTTTTTAAGAAAAAAGAAAAAAAACGTTTAAATATGTTATTTTGGTGATCAAAGATGAGTTTTAAGGGATACAATTACTGACTACAGGGGAACTTTAACTTCATTGAACATTTGCTGCTAACAAAAAAGAGCCAAGAAGTCAAATAGCTACAAATTAATTGTCTAATAATATATATTTTATATCACTCAGACCTGGTTTCTAGACACGGCTTAGATCAAGCCAGGATTAGGCTTTAGTTCAGTTAAGACATTTAAGTAGCTTTTATAAATGTGCCCTAGAATCAGGCGAAACTTACATATTTTAAGATTTTTTAATATCTGTGCAAGTTGCTTTTAAAACAGCTCAATCATGCATTTTAGTCTGAGACTAGGCAGGTTAATTTTCAAACAGGTTAATGTTCCACCTATATGAAATATTTTTGGTTGAATAATGCCATCTTGAGGTTGACCAATGATATTGTCTTGAAAAAACAACAAAAAAAAGTTTGTTTTTAAAAAACAAAAAAACTAAGACATTGGAGAATAAAAGAAAAATATTGATCCAAGAGAAATGGGACCAGGACATGTTGCAGGTCAGACTCAAACCTGTCTCTCTCATATGAGCACCATAACTCAAAATGCTAGAAGTATGTTTTCTAACTGCTGCACCAGTTATGACATGAGTTGTACTCTGTGGGTAAATGTAATTCACTGTAAACATTGTAAAATAATGCAAACACTGGGACTACATAATTCCTGACTTCTGCATGGAGGGTCACAGATATTGTGATATATACTGATGGGAACTGATATCAGAAATGCAACTAAATTAGATACAACATGCTGTTTCCATCTCACAAGCTCTGAACTAACAGCACCTTCTACACATTCTATTCTACCTACACTACCATTGAAACATGTGGGGTAAAAAAAAAAAAAAAAAAAAAAAAAAGTCTGTTATGCTCACTCAGGCTACATTTCAATATATATATATTTTTTTTAAATGTAATGTATTCATGTGATCCAAAGCTGAATTTTCAGCAATGGATCAACTGCAGTCTTCAATATTGAAAAATTTTGAACGGCAGTGTATGTGTGCAGTCAACTTTATATGTAGACAAGGTACCTTAAAAAATCCAGACATAAATTGTGATTTCCCACATAGAGAGGATTTTATTTATACAAGAATTAAATTCAGAAAATGTAATACAACTAGTAGTAGCCTGTGACAAAATATCAATTTAAAATTGAACCATAATCCCACCAAGTTTTAAAAATGACTGATCCAGAAAACTGTCAACACAAGCTCTAAAATACACTTCAGCCACTGTTTATTCATTGTAAGAGGATGTAACAATATGCAATTCAAGTAAAATATGTTATAAATCTGACAGGTGCTGCATATTTATTACTGGATTATCAGGCTTTCAGAAATCAGCTTTTGTTCCAGTTCTTCAGAATGGCTTCTGCTGCATCCAAGGTACTGTCTTGCTGTAGTGAAAAAAAAAATCCATTACATACTATTAGCACTGGCAAGGCATTTAATGTAATTTGTTATAGAAAATAATCTCTGCAACATTCAGACAGATTCAGAAAGGGAATACAGCTAAATATAGATTTGGCGGTCTGTAGATAGCCGAATTATCTTTTGTATTTACTGTAAAAGCCTGTAAACCCATTCCTTACCTTGATAAAGCACAAACGAATGTATTTCTCGAACTGCTTTACTGAATCTTCCCCCACAAAAGCTGTTACAGGAATTGCAGCCAGTTTCTTAAAAAAAATAAAAAAAATAAATCAATATGCTTTTGTTCTGTTATATATATTCCTAAAATTAAAAAAAAGAGAGTACCTTCTCTTTTATCATCCATTTGACAAACTTGTAGTCATATGGTTCTTCGTCTCCCATATGTGACAGGTCCTGATCTATATTTAGCAGACAAGACAGAACAACATAAATCAGATTAAACCGCCCACAACCAATGTCACCTTTGCCTCTGTAAATATAATCTTATTAACATACATGACTTCAGCCCACTTACTGAGTGCTGTGACATCCACTATCATGAAGTATCCTCCCTCAGGGACCACTGGAGTCATGCCAATCTGTCTCAACATGGCTGCCATACGGTCTCTTTTGCCTTCCAGCTCTAATGCTAGAGAGGAAAAGTAGCAGTCGGGTTGACCCATCAGCTCATAGTCCCGAAGAAGACCCTGGCCAACAGCCTCCTATTGTGCGGTACAATTATGTCACAAACCCATAGAATGCATAGAATAGTGCGTTGCAACACTGTAAAAACCAATAACAGACAAAACTTGCCTGTAATGGTGTTGGACATGTATAGAGACTGTTTTGCATAACAGTCTGCAGGTGTTTGATCAAGTGTTCAGGCCCGATTGACCAACCCAACTGAAAAAATAAAATAAAATTGTTGTATTGTACATAAACTGCACACACTCACACACCAAATGTTCTTATCTAGTTACTTATTACAAACATATATATTTTTTAATGACCATAGCTTTAAAATTAACGTTTTTGATCATTTATGCTGCAGAGCAAAGTTTCATCAAGTTTACCACAGACCTTATTTTACCACAGACCTTATACGCGCATATAGACTGAACACGTAATACGCATGCACATAACCTCAACATTTGTATACTTTCCACGGAGATGATAATAGTATAATTTTAAAAAACTTGCACTATAAAACCGGTTTTCAAAAGTTAGCATTTTCAGGCCCCCAAAATGCCATTGCCTATAATTTGCTTGTTTTGGTTCTTTGATTGATGGAGATTCTGTGGGTAATGTAGTTTTTCACCAAGAAAAAAATTACATTGTGTGTTGATGGCTTTAACAAAAGCATATCACCATTTACCACCTCATAGCTCACAATAGGTCTGTTTTTAAAGGTTTATAATATATCAGTTCCCCTATAGAGAAAAAGAATGGGAACTTGCACTCTATCGTGCTTTGGCATCAAACTTGCCATGATGCATAATTTTGTATAGCTCTTTTCAACATTGTATGTTGTTTTTATGGAGTTTTTTGTACTTTTTTGGAGACTGGAGTTAAAATTAAAAATCTAAAGTCTAAAAATCTCTATTTATTCCACAGAGAAAAATAACAGGGGGTGGGTTAAAATTGACAGGAGGAGGGTTAGTAAATAGTGACAGTTATAATTTTTGGGAAGAATTATTCCTTTAAGGTAAAGCCAGACAGAAATATGAATAATGAAGATAACGGTCAAATACCTTCCATCCAGTCACGCTGAATGTTTTCCCTGCACTGCCGATAGTGATGGTTCTGTCCCACATTCCAGGGAGGGTTGCTGTTCAGAGAGAATACTGCAGAATCATCACCTCTTAATAGCACATGTAATCCATTGACACAAAAGATAAGATGCACAGCTGGAGAAATATCACATACCTATCTTTACATGCTCATGGCCTTTATATATGAGCCATTCATATACCTCATCACTGAAGCACAGGGTGTCGTGTTTGATGCAGAGATCTGCGATCGCTTGCAACTCGCTCCTACTGAATATCTGGGAGTGGAAGAGAGCTTTAGGATATTAATATGCCATTTTGGAACTAAATGCAATACGTCACCTTACTTTTCCAATAGGGTTATTAGGAGTGTTGATGATGATAGCCTTGGTCTTGGAGTTGAATTTACTAGCAAGTTCTTCCAGGTCCAGAACCCAGTCAGCACTATTTACACTGGTTGTTGCGGGTGACTTCTACAGAACAGGTCAATCAAGTGTTATGTTTCATAGAAATATGAAAATCACTTTAATAGAGAAGGCAAACCTACCAGTCGCAAAGGTATGAAAACAGGTTTGGCTCCTGCCATTTTCACCATCGGAACATAGCAGTCAAAAAAAGGTTCTATAATAATAACCTGAATGGAGAAAATGGAGAGTGAGTGAATCATAATCTAGTGGAATGCTATCCACCTTATTCCTACTCCCCATGGCGCTTTGCGCGAATTATGAGTGTAACTTCCGTTAAGCTGTAAACAATCAGTGAAACGCTCGCTCTATGAACGCAATACGTTAAAAAAACGTCACAATGAGATGACATTAATCTACTCACCCTTCAACCATCGAACATTAAAAGGAAATTTAAAAGTGTAAAAGCATCAAGGTATTTCAACAGACCAAATAACCCCAAAAGTACTAGTCTTTCCACAGCAATAACGGACGGGTTAAATATCACTGTAGTAATATATATATATATATATATATATATATATATATATATATATATATATATATATATATATAATGTATTATGTACAGTAACTTATGTTGCCTTAATCAAAAATGTTCATTAACTTCAGCATTACATGATACTATTTCAAGAGTTATTTCATTTACATTTTAAATTGCATTTACCTGTGAAAACAAACCTGGAAAGAGACATGAGGATTTGAGGAGAATAACGAGAGATTCTTCGTGCATTGAATTATTAATGGATTATATCGTAAATTAAATTCCGGAGAACAGACCACAAATGTGCAGTATATGTTGTCCTTTTTCATACTTTTACAGCGGATTGCAAAGGGAAAAAAGAAAATAATCACAAGGAAAAGAAAGCAGCGACTGAAAAGAGCTCTTGCCATAGATATTCTTGTTATAACATGTCACGTTAAAATACCAAGTATAACGTTATTCTCATGATGTCTGAAAATAAATCATGAAGGAAAATTGACAGCTCATCCAGTCAAACTGATGGATCAGCTTTATTTGTAGGGCAACCTTATGATTTGAAATGATTTGTTTCAGCCTTTTTGAATGGAAGTTCCCCAAACCGGAAGTGCCCCCCATAATTCAAATCGCAGTAAGGTCCTCAGGAATAAGGTGGATAAGTATAATGAGTACTAAATATGTTTTCACCTCATCTCCCTCCTCAACCAGAGCCTGCATAGCGCTGAACAAAGATCCATATCCACCCACTGTTACCAGGATCTCTTTAAACGGGTCCAGCTGACGGTCATAGACTTTTCCATATACTTTTGACAGGGCTTTAACCAGTGTTGGATGGCCCTGAAAACAGAAAAATAACCATTTGAGTGATTTTTCAACACATAATACAGGATGATAAAGTGTGGATAGAACATACAAAGCCACGTGTGTACTGGTTCAGCCTGTCTACCATTGCTGCCTGAGCGAGACCCTCTTTCACATAGGTGGGAGGAGGGATGTCTGGGAAACCCTGTCCAAGGTTAACAATGGAAGGGTCTGCTGCCACTGATGTGAAGGCCACCCTAAACAACACATGAAACACTATTAAGAACATTTAACACGTCTGTAAGAAAGTATTTTGCAAATAAAGCTTGATTCTTACCATACATTCTTGTCCAGACCTTCTATTCTTTTCGTATTCTTGTGTTTCATGGATGCCATCTTACACTAAAAAAGTGAAAGAACTAAATAAAAGGAATGTCAAAGAGAAATGAGTAATTCAGTCAAACTTGCACTCACTTTGCAGGATGATAAAGTTCTAAATCTATTAGTTTGTAATATGCGTGGAGCAGATCTGAAAATAGGGAGTAGATTCATTTCTGCAACCCAAAAAATAAGCCGAAATCGTATCAAATATTCATTGCTCACTTCAAAACATTGCTGTCACAGATATAAGACTCCTTCAGTTTATTGGTTGCTGTTTTTGTAAATCTATTTTGTGTTTGACGGGAGCAGATTCTGTCTGACGCAAACGTCCCACGCCTCTAAAACGGACCAATCGGATTGCTCTTTTTAAAGATCCGATACAGTTCTGTGTGTTTTGGTCTGGAATGGTAAGGGTTAATTAAATTACGTGATGACCTTTCTCTTTTGGACCTCTCGATGCAATGATTCTAAAGCCCGCATAACCTGTTTAAATATGTATGAACTATCTATCTTCTTCGCAGTGATGGGAAGTCCGAATCAATCCCAAGAATAAGTTCTCCGAATAGTCATTTCAAAGAACCGAGTCAAAAACGATTCAGTGACTCCAGATCTCACAGCGTGGACTATTCATCTCCAGAGTGGAATACCGTTCCTCAAATATTGTACGTTTTTATTCAGGCCCATTTTTACCGATTAAAGTTTAAGCCTGGGTGCTTATTGTAAGTGTGTCCGTTTTGCGGTATAGCCATTCAGTTCACAAAAACGTCACCTAAATACAAGTTATTACGTCTGATTGAAAGTATTTTTTTTTTTTCTGTTTTAAGTGGTATTTAAAACCAACTCGATAAAATATATAATTAGGTCAAATAGCTTGATGCGTGTAGGCTATGTATCAAGCTAGGCTATTTTTTTTTTTAAATTATTATAATTTTTTATACCTTTTAGACACTGGCACATGCTAAAGGATGCATTAACTAAAAATTACTTCAGTTTGCTCGCAGTAATAATTTTATACTCACGTTTGTGATTGTCTCACTTGTTAACGCCTCTATATACCTTATAGACTGGCACATGCTGGATCTGAACTAAAAATGACTTCCAGTTTGCTCGCAGTAACAATTTGTGATTTTCTCTCTTGTTAACGCCTCTATTAAAAGTAAAGGCTCCTGCAGGAAAAGCAAGAACGTGCCTTGGGACAGAGACAAGAGTTTTGTGTTTTTTGTAGTCAGGGTTAAATTAATCA
This sequence comes from Abramis brama, assembly GCF_963993115.1. NCBI lineage: Eukaryota > Metazoa > Chordata > Actinopteri > Cypriniformes > Leuciscidae > Abramis > Abramis brama. The sequence goes on from NC_139973.1 coordinate 19,602,443, forward strand.
TTAATGGTGGTATCCTCACCTAGACAATGTATTACTTATTGCATGTCACCAATTGTCGACATAAAGTCCATATTTTCTTGGAAAACTGAAGGACAGTGAGATTATCTAAGCTTTCAGCATTTTACATCATTCGTCAACATGTATTTTTACTCAGCAGGTGGCGCTGTAACCACAGAGACATGTCACTCAGTTGCCTTCTACTTTCATTAGTAATCGATTAGGATTAATAATTCAGTAAATAAATTAACATTATACATCTCAGGCGCTCAGCACATTAAAGCTGTAAAAAGTTTTAGTATCAAGTCAAGACAATACATACTTTCCTTCTTTTAAATGAATGTAGAATGAATGTAGAATGTTCATTATGAATGAAGTTGGAATGTAGTGTAATTTCTCATTTTATAAGGCCTATTTATTTACAGGTTCACTGAAGTAGAGGCTAATCCTGCTAATGTTGTAAAGTAAAGAAGAGTTGAAAAGTTTCTCTTCACATTTCACTGTTTATATAAACATCCTTTCAAGTCACTGAAATTTATTATTTGGAAGTAAACTTGCCTGCAACTGCTAGAGATAGCATGCACTGATTCTATTCTTAAACTGTCTAGCTGTCTAGCTCACCCAAATATTTCTAATTTCTCCGCTAATCTTTTAGCTATCATATTTCAACTTTGAATAGAACTGTCTATGAATCGCCAGTGTATGCTAACTCTAGCAGTCTAGCTCACCCAAAGATTTCTAATTTCTCTGCTAATCTTTTAGCTATCATATTTCAACTTTTCTTGTAATTTAAATTCATACAATACATTTTTATTTACTTTAGAATTATTTTCCAGTTAAATCACAAACTTTTCTTACTTTGTTTAGTTAATTCATGGCTTTACTACATTAAATCAGGATTCCCTTGTCATAGCTGACGCTATGGGAAATCCCTTTCTCTGAAAATACTGAAGCCTGATTGAATAAAGTCTGTGCAACTGCACAGACCAATGGCGTCTCAGCGCTGCCAAATGGGCGGGCACATTTGCCTACATAAGCCGCAGCTGAATGCAATTTCATCAGAATCTTTCCCAAGTGTGCAGAACATCTTGCTGATCTCAGGAAGAAGAATCAAGAAAAAAAAGAAGAAAAAAAGCCTACCTGCTTGCCGTTTTGAAGAGCCCAGCAGCGATAGCAATCTCGGCTGAGAGGCGCCTCTGCCATGTGGCCACCTGGCGAGTGATCGAGCGAGTTTACTCTTGATAAAAGAGCATATTTGAAGTTGTGTTTGTTGCAAATTATTGCACCACAAATGTCTCACCTCGCTGCGCATGTGGATCACTTTCTTTAAAGGAAGTAATGCTCATGCTCCTTTCTCTACCCCCTCCTCTCACAAGCCCAAGAGGAAGAAAGTCGGATTCACGTAGCCTGGGAAACGGGACTCAGTGAGCTCACGTCGGCCCAGATCCAGAGAGTCTCATTCTCCCCACAGCGAGAGGATTCCCTTGTGCTGTTTACCTGCGAAGACCAACGCCCCTCTTCCGGTGCGGGTGGATTGGTCTCGTTTGGAGGGTCTGAGAAAAATGGCGATGATGCCATGTCCCTGGTTGCTTCAGATGCAGAGAAGTGATTGAATCCCGCTGAGGATTCCGCCACCCTGCCACAAAATGTGCCAGATGATTCCCAGCCCTGGCTAGGCTCTCCTGCCCTGGCTGGCTAGTCCTCTCAAAGGCCACCGAGGAGCTGGGGTTAGAGTGGTTCCTGCAGCCCGGGCACTGCCAGAGTGAGCCCACCCACCAGAGACCTGCCCCATTTTTTCCAGAGGCGCACGGGAAGTTGTGGCATGCCCCCAACACCTGCCCAGCCCCACCCAAAGGCAGAGCCTGAGATCAATCAGAGCTCCCGGAGTGGCCACTGTCATGCTCCCCACTTTTGAGCCCCCCGGATCGGAGCCATCCCTGGGCCAGAATCGCAGGGCCTATTCTCTGCCTTTGGCTTGGACAGTCCTGCGCTTATAACAGCGTGCTGTTGGATTGCATTCCCCATAGCATTAGCTATCGACGCAATGTGAGTGAACAGTTAGCGAAAGGGAATGTTTCGGTTACTACCTTGGTTCCATGAGATAAACGGGAACGAACACCATGTGAGCTCGTGTTATGCTTGCACTGTTTCCAGTCGCTTGGCACTTCCTCAGTTGAAAGGCTCTCAGTTGACCCAAGAACCCCTAAATGTTCAAAATAAATAAATAAAAAACTAACATTATTACATAATTCAATCCTTTATGCTGTACCTTCTCCCTTTGCAGTACCTTCATAGACCCCCAGGGGTCAATAAAACCCTGACATAAAATAATAGATGATCTCAATAGTGTGTGCCTTTTGGGGAAAACATTTTAACATGTTGACTATCATTTGACATAAATGGGTGAACCCTATATATATATATGAAATCTTTACAAACATTTCAACCATCTGAAAGCAATTTGTTGATTGGTATGAAATTACCAGCTGTGCATGCTGCTAGAACAGGGAAGCTGAAGACATTTGTCAGTCTGTCAGTCTACCATGTTTTTTAGCCCTGATGAGATGTCTCCTGTCATTATCTCACATTTTACATGTTTGCAATTGTCGTGCTTAGAGGAAAACTTCATATGACATCTACAAGATCATACAGTATGTTTCCAAAACAACCTTTGAGGAAGAGGCACGTCATATTTAAGCCTACATATCAGTAGCCCTGACCAACCATTTAGGTATTAATTTTTTTTTTTCTTGGTATATAAGCTTGACTTGGAGCAGTATGCTAATGTCAGCAATGTAGGTACAGTCATCAACCAAACTGGTTTTTGTTGCTGATATAAGCAGGTGAATATATTTTGGCTCGCTTACCCAAGCACAGCTCTAAACCACCTCTGGCCAAATATTCTCCATCGTAAGTGTTGTGGCTCATCATGGAAGATCATTGTCAAAGGGGACCTGGTTGTTTAAAGGGAGGACACAAAAGAAATGTAGTGAAGCTGCGGGGTGTTTTGGACAGTATATGCAGAGGCCAAACTAGCATTTATAGTTTCTTGTGGATGATCAAAAACTCTCTAGGCAGTATCCTTTGACCTAATGTGGGATGAGAGTAGCTATAGTGGTACTGCTGATTTCAAGAATGACTTTGCTTTCATATTTCATCCACTGGATCAGCACAATTCATTGTTCTTAAGAGACTCTCAGTGGTTCCTGTTTGGGATCAATCAAAAAAGCAGCTGAAACCGCTGTGCTTCTGCCTCTGGCAAAGTTAATTCAGAAGCTATTGAAATTCTAAGGGTCAAGAAGACATCAACCTTATTTTCAGAAATGCTGTTTTTGAACTAAGGGATCTAGTTAAAATAATAGTTCATTGAGTGCATTAAAAGTATATTTTAAGGGATAGTTTAAAGGGATATGTTTGTGTGTATATATATATATATATATATATATATATATATATGTGTGTGTGTGTATATAGTATATTATATATACTATATATACTCTCTCTATATATATATATATAAATCATCTCTCTCTCTCTCTCTCTCTCTCTCTCTCTCTCTCTCTCTCTCTCTCTCTCTCTCTCTCTCTCGAGAGAGAGAGAGAGAGAGAGAGAGAGAGAGAGAGAGAGAGAGAGAGAGAGAGAGAGAGAGAGAGAGAGACACACACTGAATTGCGGAAACAAAACAAAACATTGATACATTTTTCAAAATATCTTTTGTATATATCTATGCTCCACAAGAAGAGAGAAAGTAGTTTGGAATGATGGGGTGATAAATATTGTTTTGGGGGTGAACCATCGCTTTAAAATGCACAGCATAAACCTTTTGTCACATGCAAGCACTCACGAAGATGATTCAAATAACAGGCTTTAGACTCTGAAGATCAGGATAAACGCAAACCAATCCATACATTAATGAGAACTAACAGAGAACTGAACAGTAACAAGATAATTAAATTAGACACAGGTGGTGATAATCAGTAACTAAGGAACCTAATAAGAAACGCAGACAAACAGGAACACAAAACCAAATCATACATGTTACACCTTTTACAATGGCCCTCAATTACCCAAAGCAAAAAATAATAATAATAAAATTAAATTCTCTCTGCCTTTATCCTTTATGATTTTGCAAAACCTTAGCTGGTTAAAGAAAACCCACTGCAATGTTCTAGACTGGACTTCTATGATGTAGGAGTAAAGCAACATTACAAGACTATATTTGGAATTTCCCACTTGCAAGAAATAAATCACTTTGAAACAACTATTTGGTGGGTCATGAATTCTGTCCTTGACAGGACACTCTTCTTTGAACGTTGTCTGAGCATATGCCTTTTAAAATAAATTTTAGTCATATATTTAGTCCACACTCCACATATATTCCACCACAGATCAGTAAGTTTTCTAACCCAACTCTATACTGCATTTCTAAGATACCAGTCTTTTAGCAGAGCTTATAAAATGCCAGCCTTACAGTGAAAGGCTTTTAGTTGAGGAAGACCTTTTAAAGTCTCTGCAGCCCAATGTCAAAGAGGGTTTCCGTAGAACAGTGGTTCTCAATTCCAGTCCTCGTGACCCACTGCTCTGCACATTTTGTATGTCTCCCTTATTTAACACACCTGAACCAGATCATCAGCTCATTAGGAGAGACTCCATGAACTGAACTGAGTGTGTCAGATAAGAGAGGCATACAAAATGTGCAGAGCAGTGGGTCACGAGGACTGGAATTGAGAACCACTGCTGTAGAACAAAGAGGGAGCGTGCAAGGAAGCCTGAAGCAGATGGTGCAGCCAATCAGACATGCTGTAAACATATGATCTAATGGAGACAGTGGGATGACAAAGTTAATGTCTGCTATGCTTGGTGTGGAGGAGTCTGGCAGTAGCTAGTTTTTGGACACTTGCATGATCATTGCTGTTTCCATTTCTGATATATAGGCCACTAAAAATGCATACTTTTAAAAGTTCCTTTACTCTATTTTACAATGTCTATTTTAAAAAATGAAATAAAATACATTTCAGGAATTGTTGTTCAGCAGTTCCATTGCAGGGTCATTCAATGTGGTCAGAAACCCTGTGTGAATTACAGTGTTTTACAATACCACTGCCTTGCCATATTATCTCTCCAGCCCATTCTCACAGCTTTTTGGTTAAACAAGGACCACAAACCATAAACCATCATTAACTTTAGCGTGACGCATAGGAAATGTCTTTATTTAGTTAGTTAAAATGGTGTGGAACTGGGGATGTGGAGCCGAGGAAATGTCCTTGAGAATTCCTGTAACAATGAGGTGCTGCTTTAAGTCATGGACAGATAGCGCGACATGACACACGTGAAATGTAAACGGAAAGTGAGAAAGGCGGTTCTCGGAACGCTATTGTGTCTCTCATTTTCCCCCATGTACTGAAGTCCCGCCCAGGCAGCTCAGCCTATAGCACTTGGAGGACAGAAGAGACTGAGAACCGCAGCCACAAGGACATGCTGTAGTCCCCGCTAGAATCTTCATCTAGACACCTTCAACCCATTTAAAGGTGAGAGAAAACCGGGACCGTTTGTTTCACGTCATCGGTGTTTTGCGACCAAACATTAAGATTGCAAATGTTTATGCTGAATTATTCTATCTTCGTGACGTAATTGTGGGACAGTCGTTAAGCAGTGAAACGCGCTCGGGACAGCGTTTAACTTTTCAAACCCCCTCAGTGAGGAAACGTGGTAGCAATTATTGTTCCAAAGACGTGTTGGTGGAGCGAATTTGTTGAAACTACTAAAACAGACACGTGAGACGAAAGGAAACTGAGGACCGTGAGGAAAGTGTCGATGTAGATTCATAGAATATCAATTAGAATTTTGCGTCACTGAAGTTCATCTTTGTTTAGTTTATATTTATTTTACATTAGGCTTGTTATATTAGCCTACCCATGGTAGTCATTATACAGGCCTCCATTTAAAATACTCAAAATAACTTCATGTCTCTTGAGATTTCAATCAAATGGGCGGATTTTAAATGAAATTAATATCGCATTGAATGAACGTGCACTGTTTTTGTTTTGTCCCGTGAGAGTAAATTAATGTTGTTTATTTCGGTTTCCGTAATTAGCAGTAGAGGAAATCAGCTCCAGCTATCGTTACAAAACATCTTTCTTCCGTGCTCATGCTTTTACTGCTATCTGAAAGTGAGCTCCTCTTCGTCCTGCTGCTGATGTGATTCAGTAGTGTACTGTTTTTTTCCACTACTATATTTGAGAACCACCCCATTTCCTGGCAGGAAAAGCTGCTCCAGGAGATGGTACAGCTCTGAGTTTACTCTGAGGATACTTAAAGCTAGCCTTATTAGTTTAAATAAGCAGGTCTGCAGGAACATGCATACTCCCATCCATTTATGCACTGCTTATTTCTTGTCTACCAGAACACGTTGGATTTTTCCATTCAGTCTGCCAACATTTTATTATTATCTGTCTTGTAGTGTGTGAACATTGGATATAGTTTAGCATTTAAGTCATAACATTTTATCCTTTAACATTTATTGAATATTATTGATCATTATTTGCTTGTGTGTGTGTGTGAGTGTGTCAAACCTCTGTGTGGAAAATATCTTGTACCAAATCAGCTATAGTAATCAGGAGTTCCAGATACTTGAACTGCTGCAGCTGTTCACAAATGTCCAAATATTTTGCCCTGCCTGAAGAAGGCTGCCTGTTAAAGCATGTTGCATGCAGTATCTTGTAGCCATGGGTTTCTTTTTTTTTAAAATAATGGTTTTGGTTACTCATTCTTTGCACAGTACACAAGCAGATTGCATCTAAATATGCAAGCTTTTATGTTGTCTTTTTTTCTTGAGAAATATTTATAAAAGTACAAACAGTATGTGGATACTTGTGTTTAACCTGCAGAAGACTGATTGTGTTTACTCTGATGTAAGCACCATTGAATGACTAACATTTTCAGCAAGTACACAACTTCTAGGATTTATGGTCAGCTGAGGTTGGGGTTGTCTAATTCATTTGCTGACTGTTTTGTGATGATTAAGCTACTAGAGTTGTACACTTTCCTGTAATTTTGTGTGTGCACGTTTAGCTATAGGCTACTTGTAAAGGACATTTGTGTGTGTGTGTGTGAGAATTCCCTTGACAACTGGCTTGTGAAGACACTATTTAAATAGACTCATAAATCAGTCAAATTGTGTTTAGCTTTAAATGTTAAATTTGAATATCAATATATATATATCAGTATAAGGATTAGAGTTTAGCAACAGACATTTGAAGTAGCGATGCTGGGAGCAGGGAAATCTACTTGGAGCACTTTATTTTATTAATTAAAATATCAATATTTGGCGCTGATGTTTTGTCCCACCCCTATACACAATGGTGTATTTTTAGTGTTCATTTTACTTTGGTGCAATCACATTTTGACTCTGGGGCCTTTTACAGACTGTGAAGTGTTGTCTTTGGTTTGGTCTTGCATGTAAATTATATGAGGGATGTTTTAATTTATCTGACATTTTGATGTAATTTAGGCTGCCTGACTTAAAGTGGATTTCAGGTGTGTTACATCAAGTGCAGGACTACAACATGGGTACTTGTCTGCATTTTGTGAAAGGTGCTTTGTACTCATTAATGGTGTTTAAAGTCCCCCTGTAGTGAAAATCAAGCTTTTAATGAAAATCTTTTCATTTAAACAAGCTTTTTAAAGTCAACACTTTAAAAAGTCAACACTTTATTGTATATGTATTTTTCATTGTGTGACATTGTATATGTTTACATGTTTCACAGGGCTCAGCTGAAAAAGAGATCTCGGTCTCAGTCTGGTTCCCCTGTTAAAATAAAGTTAAAATAAAATAAATAAACACCATTGCTGAGTATTTTCTCCTTAAAACGGCAGTGAACCAAAGACAGTCTCAAAAACGCGGATTGAAATCACTGGTGTTTCTTACGTCACAAGCTACCTTGTAACCATTCTGGTGGTAATCAGTAATCACGTCAACGTGTGATCAACAACGAGTGGCTCTCTGAGCTGGTGTGAGTGGAGGTGGGGATAATTTGCATATTCATAGAACCGCATATACTAAATGAGGCAAGGGTGTCAAGTTACATTTAAGCTATTTTAAGGCATGTCAATTATTTTATTTTATTTTTTCAAGGAAAAAAACATTTAAATATGTGATCAAAGGTGAGATTTAGGGAACAAATGATTGACTAAGGGGGACTTTTAGATGATGAACATGTCTAATACTACTCCCCTTCCTCGTTGCATTTTATGTTTCACTACTGTGTTTGTTGTCAATGCTCTCCATCTGTGCAGGCCTTTTATAGGTACATCAATGTAAACCCTTTTTTTTTTTTGACTGGGTGACTGCTGCAAAGTGAAGCCAATGCAGCACTAATCTCAATAATTAATAAGATCAGTGGAAAATGCATTGTGTACGGCATGATGCAAGAATTGCATCAAAATATATTAGATTAAGTCTGCTGGACTGCCTTCTTTAGGAATCAGTATGAGCGTTTTATGCTAGCCTTCATGACGGTGTCTTCAATACTTAAGATGACCTAAATTCTTATCCAGTGTCTTTCAGGATCGATAGGACATTTTTAATTGCAGCTTTTGCATTTTGTTTTGTTTTGCAATAAAACATCAAGGTATTAATATCCCAGTTAGGTACATTTAATCCAGACTAAAGAGATATTTGCTTTGTGCAATTTTATTTTGCTTATTACCTGGATTTTTGCCAAATAAATTCATGGATTTGAATTTAAATTAATTTACTAGTAGAGACCATTGATGGAAAGGACATAAAGCATAGCTCATGAATGAGCAGCCAGTTATAAGGTGTTGACCTGGACAAGTCTTTTTTTTTTATTCAGAACTATTTGATTGCTGAATGTAGCAAGTGAATCAAGAATCAACCATAGAGCCATGCAATTTCCAGACGACACATACCAGCAAGGCTGTAACCACCATAGACATTGAGGGGGACAAGTCCCCCCGCTCCCCCCAATAATTAGACATGGCTATATTGTCCCTCTCAATTCGATATTCTTGATGCTGCATGGTTACGGCCTTACATAGGCTACTAGTGATGGTTGGATTGTGGTGGGATTATCACAAAGTGAAATTATTATTGGAATATAAATTGGCTGCTTCTGTGTAAACATGTTTATTGTTGGTCTGAGAATTATTTGGCTACTGCAAAAATTTTGTAGAACAATAAAAAAATTTGAGTGGCTTTTATTCCAGTGCATACGTTTTATCAGGCCATGCATTCCCTGGGAATTAAACCCATGTCTTTTCCATCTTGCTTTACCAGTTGAGCTACAAGAACTAACTTTTTCTTTTTTTTCTTTTTTTTTCTTTTTGTACAGAATATGAGAATAATAATAACTAATTTAAAAATGCCTTTCAATCTGCTTGACACTATAATTCTGGTAGGCTGTCATTCCAGAGCTTATTTATTTTAAACATCCATCAATTTATATTTAGACTAGTGCAGTCTTGTCAAAAGTCAAAAGCCGTTTGTGTGCATGCTTTGTGAAGCGTGTCAAAGGTTTCTATTTACAATGTGTTTTTTGAAGCGTTGCACATTGTAGCCAATCACAGACATGACTGTTGAACTCATTAACACAGTGGCAAATCAGAGGATTTGTTCAAAGTTTTCACAAGAAGTGATTGACAATTTAGAATATGAATAAAATCTTTATTTTTCTTACTCCTGACAAAACACTGCAAAGTTGTCATTTCAGAGTGAAAAACGTATTTACATGCAAGACTGAAACAAAATTGCAGTGATTGATAACCTGCATTAAAGGATTAGTTCACTTCAAAATGAAAAGATTGAAACAACTTGAGGGTGAGTAAATGATGACAGAGTTTTCATTTTGAAGTGAACTAATCCTTTAAGTCCTGGAATGTAAATGCTGACTAATGAATAATGTGTTTATTTGTTCTTCATTTATTAAGTTTTTACTTAACTTTTATAGAATTGTTTACTTAATTGGAAAATATTGTAATTGAAGTCAAAACATTTTTCCATCTAGTTATTTATTAGGCCTAATCATTTAATTGAATATATATATATTTTTTTATTTTCAAATAGTTAAATAATTATAATAGTTTTTGCTATAGTGCTGACATTTTTATGAGCACTGATACAACCACTGATATTTTGGTATTGTGACAACTCTAGCTAGCATATCAGCTGTCTTTAGTGAGGATGTTTGTGCTGTAATTTGATCAATTCCGGCTGGTCATTGAAGTCATTAAGCAAAAACCTTACAGTAAACCCTACAGTATAATATGTTATTCAAAATATTCATAGCTCATAATTCATAATTATTCATTGTGCCTTTACAGGAGCATGATTCCAGTGACCGAATTCCGGCAGTTCACGGAACAGCAGCCGGCTTTCCGGGTTTTGAAGCCATGGTGGGATGTGTTCACAGACTACCTTTCTGTGGTCATGCTCATGATAGGTGTGTTTGGATGCACTCTGCAGGTAAATATTACTATTCTTCTCTTTAAACCAAATACCAAAAGAAAACTACTATTTTAATTTTTTTTATAGCTGAAAAATGAGTCTTAAAGTGGAAATGAAGCATTCAGTCAAGTTAACATTATTTAGTGAATGGATTTCAACTAAAATCTAATTATATAACAAACTCGATCAATGTAACCATTTAAAAGAAATGAATATGTTTTGTTATAGCTTTTGTAGCAAGAGCACCGCTATCTTACAGTACTACACTTGCTGTGATGTCACAGGGTTTGTTGTCTTGCTCATCAGAAACAATGGTAGAGAGACAGTTAAAGAAGACAGTGGAGGACCGATAGTGAAGGATAAAGACAGAGACCGTGAAATATGGAAACTGGACCACTATTGCATTAGTCCTGGATGTAAAAATTAGTTTTACAGTGTTAAAGCAAAGGACAAAAGAGTCCATATTCATAAACTGCCGCTGAAAGGGAGAATAGTTGCTTTGTTTCCTGATACACATTCAGATACACAAGTCCTACCACCACAAGATATCCATAGTTACACTTGGAAATACAGCATCTTGCCGAAAAGACTGTCAGAAATGAAAATGAACCACAACCATAATAAACACCCATCTGACAGCAAAATAAATATTTCTTACCGCAACTCCACGTTTACCAATCAGGACTCCATACTTTGGATAGTCTCCAAAGGTTATCCCTAATCCCGTCATCTCCCTTGCCATTTATCTTTTTTTTTTATTTTTTTTTATCCTTTTGCATTCCATGCAATAGTTTTTAACCAACCTTTTCTTCACTACTGGAGTCCTGAATTATTTCTGTTTTTATTTTTTATTTTATTTTTTAAATCAGCCCAGAATTGCCTTGCAAATAGTACTGGAGCCCTCTATTGGTCATCTTCTTGGTGACAGATATTATGACTTTATCTATTACTAGTAACAATTACAGCAGCTAAGCAGAAAAATCAAAGACCAGAATCGAAACTATAATAATCTTCATTAATCCAACAGAGCCAACCTACGGCATGATGTCACAGGTTGTAGTACTGCAAAATGGAGGTGACCTTGCTACAAAAGCTATAACAAAAATGGTTACATTTGTGTTTGTTAAATATAATTTGATTAGAGTGGAAATCTATTTATTAGATCATATTAACTTGACTGACTGCTTCATTTCCACTTTAAGCAGTACCAAAACATACAGGCCTGGTTTTACAGACAGGCCTGGGTTAAGCCTTAGTTCAATTAAGACATTTAAGTAGTTTTTATTAACATGCCTTAGAGAAAAAAAAAGCACTACTGATGTGCATCTTGAGACAAACCAATGGCACTGACATAATTTAAGATATGCCAGTGCGAGTTTCTTTCAGTTAACACGGCTCAAGCATGCATTTTAATCTGGGACTAGGTTTAAGCCTTGTCTGTGACACCGGGAGGACAGTCTTCCTTGATCAACGGCAATGGAATAATAAATGACTTCACACCATAGATGTATTTCCTCTGTGCATGAACAGCCCACTGTTGGGCAGTGCATACTGCATAAAGAAGTGGGAGTTTGCTTACGGAAAATTGCTAAATTCCAGTCACCCCACACGAAAAGATTACCCCTTCTTCCCCTCATGGTGGCCCCTCTATAAACACAAAATGACTCCTGTAGTCTAGCTGCTCGGCCTCGTAAACTAGTGGGTGGAGCTTCAAGCAGCAAGTTTGCCCTTCAGTTACAATTCCTCTAGATGATCCTGAATTATTTTTAGTTTCAACAAACAACATTAACAGGAACCCATTGTTAGGACAGGGATATCCCCCACTGTCCCTGGATGTGTGCATCAAAGAATGGCACAGCTGTATGATGAATTGCAATTTGTAAATTGCAACTGGATGTTCATGATGATCTCAGTGAGGCAGTAAAATTTTTCCTAATTAATTATTTTACTAATGCCACTGCATAATCCCATGGTTTGCTAAATGACCATGTGTGACTGGGGGCACTTTGAGTGGCCTGTAGTGCATAATGGACATTTTATTAGCCACTTGGGGCTGCTGCGCCTCACATCCATTTTAACGCAGAGAAGCCATGTTCAGAGCTGCTGATGCTTCATTAGCAGACTTTACTTTGCAGTCTGCCTTTTGTGCTTGTACTACACTATAGTGCTGTATAGAGCTCTCACAATTATCTGTCCCTCTCTTTTTAGCTGATTTTTCTCATTTCTCATTGCCTTTGCAGGCAGAAACCACATGGCAATTACCAGACAAACTAAACTGTTTTGCAGGAAAAGGGGGGAAGGGCACACATCTTGAAATGAATACAGAATGCTTTTGTTTACTGCTTTTCACTTCAAGTGAACATACTTTCTTTTCTTTATTTTTTCTGCCTAGTGTGTCCTTTGAAAATATTTAATGCAAAACTGAGTAGTTGTTGAGCACCTTTTTCTGCTAACTCAAAGGTATTTCACCTCCCTTGAGAATTCAAGTGGCCAGTGCAATGATTTCTCATTTCCTGTCTGAGTCACAACACTTATGTCATAGCACCAAAATGGTTATCTTAAAAGATATTCTCCTCATCAGATACTGTTACACTGTTCCCGGCAATCTAAAGGTGGTGTGGGATTGGAAGTTCAAACCATAAAATGAGCTTCATCTACCGTTTTACACACTGGAGGTTTATCTCTCTGATGTGTTTGAGGTTTATTAGCTTTCATCTTTATTGTTTATTTCATATCTTTATTTTTTATATTCAGGGAAAATTACTTGGGCATATTCGTATAATTAGAATGACTACATGGATGAATGCTACTTTTATGTGAAGCAAGCTCTTAATCTGTGTGTAAACTCTCAAAGGTATAGATTTTCAGGATTACCCAAAGTATGGTCCATAAACAGGGTTTACTGACTCTGGTGGGGAGCAACTTGACTGGCCTGCACAAAAACCTGACCTGAACCCCTATTGAACACCTCTCCAAGCTGTAGCAAAGTTAAAAAAACACACAGTTCACCAGAATGCTATTGTATGACATAGCATTAAGATTTGTCTACACAGAAAATACTGGAATAACAAAACCCATTAATTATAAGTGGGTATGCAATAGGGGTGTAACGGTACACAATAATGACGGTTCGGTATATACCTCGGTTTTGAAGTCACGGTTCAGTATGTCAATGGTACAGCAGGGGGAAAACAAACCCTGTTTTTTTTGTAATTAAACAATGTTTTACTGGACAAACTATGTCTGTCTTTAAATAAAAAAAGTCCTTAAATATTGGGAGGGGGCGTGGGAGATCAGCAGAAAAAAACAAAACAGAAAACAGATGTTGCGGTAGTGTTCAAGTGCGTGAATAGCGGTTGTCGTTCTGCCATTATAAAGAGGCAACAAACAACAATTCCACTGAATTGTTCTTATTCAGACTTGTCACTGTCTAAACAAGCCCAGCATATAAGTCCCCGCCATAGAAAAGCATATGGGGAGGGGGGGGGATTTAAACCAAAAAAAAAAAAGGTTTAAATAAGGGTGTGACCAAATAATTAAGAACCACTGCTGTATGGCAAGCCATGCAGGTTTATGACTTAGTTTGAAGTGCTTTATATAAAGCATATCTCATGTTTAAGAAAACTTGTATCGTACACCTATCTGGCTGCAGATCACTCTTTGTCTTTAGTTATTTTTTAGATATGTTTGCAACATCAAAGTATATAAATATTAACGATATTGTTCCATTCTAGGGGGGAACACATGGAGTTTGAAATGAAGTTCCACATGCAGCGGTTAAAACAACACTATTTATTCGGTACACATGCATACCGAACCAAAAGACCTGTTCTGAAAATGTTCAGTACAAATATGTATACCGTTACACCCCTAGTATCGACATAAATTCTGATGTCTGATGGCATTCATTATATATGAGCTAATGCTCTCGTATGATTCGGCATATCTCCTGGCGGCATTTTATAACACTATGTAGCATGGGCGTCAGAACCATTGTATATGGGTGGGACAAGACCCACCCACATTTTAAGACCAATGATATTGGACCCACTCAAATTTACCATCTCTAATTCAGCGCATATGTCTGTTCACTTTTCAGAGCGCCTTCAGTCAAATCCATTCCACTTGAGGAATGCCCTAATAAATTAAACTCCATTCCGCGTTTTAGCTATAGCATTGATTTCCACGCTGCTGCTCAAATCCATTCCACTTGGCTCATTCAAAGTCCCACCAAACCCTTACTTTTCAGGCTAGACGAGCCAATGTGCATGTGCTGTCCTAAGTGCGAGTCTCAGGTTCCTATGGGAACCGGTTCTAACATCACAGTTGTAACATGTGCAGAATGAATCTTGGCATTGTCTTGCTGAAATAAGCAGGGATGTCTCTTAAGAAAAATCAGATTGTACTAGGCTTAAATCATTTAAATATACATACAATAATATACAATATCATATATCGTAGAACATTTATATGATGTAGTAGCCTATTTGAGTTGATATTACTCTTGCCAAGCTCTGATTTCTGAGAGATGCACACATAGACGGATTTGTGCTCGTTTCATTTTTACTCTCACTCATTCACTTTACTCATTATTGCATAGAGATTTTAGATAAGGTATTTGGCTTCGGGAACACCTCTAGTCTACTCCAGTAAAAAAGGAGGATGACCCACCCACATTTTTTTCATGCTATGTAGTATTGCTCCAGAATGGCAATGTTGCATTCTCTTATTTAGTCAGATTTCAGAAATGTGCTATAAAAATGCTAAACATTTGGATAGAATATCAGCAATAGTCTAATTATGTCTTAATTTCATTGTGTTGATTCTGATAGCTACACTCTTTTATCCTTTTAGGTGATGCAAGACAAAATCATATGCCTTCCTCAAAGGACATTCTCTCCAAACCAGACCGAGCTGATGTGCCCACCACCTTCCACAAATCATGTAGCGTTAGTGCCTGTCCATGAGTTGAAAGGACTGAAGACCAACTTGGATATTCAGCAGTATAACTACATAAACCAGATGTGCTACGAAAAGGCACTGCATTGGTATGCCAAGTACTTCCCTTACCTGGTTCTCATACATACCTTAATTTTCATGGTGTGCAGCAATTTCTGGTTCAAGTTTCCTGGCTCCAGCTCTAAAATTGAGCACTTCATATCCATCCTGGGAAAGTGTTTCGACTCTCCATGGACTACCAGAGCACTGTCAGAAGTGTCTGGGGAGAATCCTGAAGAGAAGGACAAGAAGAAGAACAGTGCCAGTAGGTCAAACCTTGATACTCCGATTGGAGAGGGCAACCTGGAGAAGACTTCATCTTTAAGATCAATACCTGAAAAGATTGTCGTTGACAAGCCAGCAGCAAGTGTCCTTGACAAGAAGGAAGGAGAACAAGCCAAAGCCTTGTTTGAGAAGGTCAAAAAATTCCGCCTGCATGTGGAGGAGGGTGATATATTATATATGATGTATGTCCGTCAGACTGTTGTAAAAGTGCTCAAGTTTATCCTTATAATTGCATACAACAGTGCTCTGGTGTCAAAGGTTAGGTTCAATGTTACCTGCACTGAGAACATGCAGGACATGACAGGTTACCGGTACTTCTGTTGCAATCATACCATGGCCCACTTGTTCTCAAAGCTCTCCTACTGTTATTTGTGTTTTGTTGGTGTTTATGGACTCACATGCCTTTATACATCTTACTGGCTGTTCTATATTTCTCTCAAGGAGTATTCCTTTGAATATGTTAGGCAAGAGACTGGAATTGATGACATCCCAGATGTAAAGAACGATTTTGCTTTCATGTTGCACATGATTGATCAGTATGATCCCCTATATTCCAAGAGATTTGCAGTGTTTCTGTCAGAGGTGAGCGAAAACAAGCTGAAACAGCTCAACCTTAACCACGAGTGGACAGCTGAAAAGCTTCGGCAGAAGCTGCAAACCAACAGCAATAACAGGCTAGAACTTCAACTCTTTATGCTGTCTGGACTCCCAGATACCATCTTTGAGGTGACAGAGCTGCAGTCTTTGAAGCTTGAGATCATTAATAATGTTACCATACCAGCAGCCATTGCCCAACTAGAGGATCTCCAGGAGCTTTCGCTTTACCAGTGCTCGCTCAAGATCCACAGTGCAGCAACCTCATTCCTCAAGGAGAACTTGAAGGTGCTGCGAGTGAAGTTTGATGATGGCCGTGAACTTCCACAGTGGTTGTATGTGTTGCGGAATTTGGAAGAGCTCCATCTGATTGGCTCTTTAAGTTCTGATGCGTCAAAGAACGTAACCTTGGACTCTTTACGAGAGCTCAAAGCGCTGAAGACCCTGACACTCAAGAGCAACTTCACCAAGATCCCTCAGTCCATCGTGGATGTGGCCAGCCATCTACAACGCCTCTGTATTTGCAATGATGGCACCAAGCTGGTCATGCTTAACAACCTGAAAAAGATGGTGAATCTAATAGAACTTGAGTTGGTGCACTGCGACCTCGAACGCATACCACATGCCATTTTCAGCCTGTCTAATCTACAAATGTTGGATCTGAAGGAGAACAATCTACGCTCCATTGAAGAGATCCTCAGCTTCCAGCACCTCCGTAAACTGACCAGTCTGAAGCTTTGGCACAATGGCATCACTTTTATACCTGAACACATCAAAAAACTCGGGAGCTTGGAGCGCCTCTACTTAAGCCATAACAAGATCGAGATCCTACCTTCACACTTGTTCCTCTGCAACAAACTGCGCTACCTCGATCTTTCCTACAACGACATCCGTTTTATCCCACCGGAGATAGGCGTTCTCCAGAGCCTTCAATACTTCTCTGTTAGTTGCAACAAAATCGAAAATATTCCTGATGAGCTCTTCTTCTGTAAGAAGCTCAAGACTCTGAAGCTTGGCAGAAACACGCTGTCTGTCCTTTCACCAAAGATTTCTTTCCTAAGTGTACTGACTCACTTGGAGTTAAAGGGCAATCACTTTGAGATCTTACCAGCTGAACTTGGCTCTTGTCGCGCCTTAAAGAGCAGTGGACTTGTTGTAGAAGACGTTCTGTTTGAGACGCTGCCTTCAGACATCAAGGAGCAAATGCAAGCAGAGTGATTGCTTAGCTTTAATGCCAAATGTTGTAATCTGACTCCTTAGGAGACAAGACTCCAAGTGTTACATCCTGTAGTATGTATTGCGATCTATATGGGTGAGTACCTGCAATTTCATGTTTAAAGCTGGACTTGAGCTTAATGGTATTTTAATGCAAAAAAAGAAAATCTAAATATCTAGGGATGAACACCTTTTAATGCCTTATATTGTATATTATGAAAATGTAAAACACTTTTATCTTAATTTTCTAAGATAATGTAAATCTGTAAGTCATAAAAGACAACTTACGACAGGGATTCATTTACAGACAGTGGCATGCAATTCCATTGTATGCTTTCACTGCTTATGACTGACATTTGCTTTCATAATCCATTAAGCTTTTACAGGTCAAGTACTGTACCACATGTTTTGCACTGGAAATGGCGATATTAGAATTTGCACTGGAAACTTTACCATTCCTTTAATTTTTCTTTTTAATGTGTATATAGGACTTTGCAATGATTTGAAGTATATATGATTGGAAAATATACAGTTCATGTAATCATTCATACTAGTAGTGTTTTTTTTCCTGCATATTTACTCTAATAATTATAAAGATTTTGGAGAGAAGGATCCTTGTGCATTTGTTTCTCAGGTAGACTTCACACGTTTTTCCTTGCATCACTGTTTTAAGGTTAAAGTTTTACAGCTGTTGGTAGTGGATCCAGGGCAGATAAAGACAACTGCATTGCAGTATACATCTTATAAACTAGTGGTACCAGCTTCAACGGTCATATAGTTTTTTTTTTAAATGGTTATGTATCCTGCTGTGGTTTGCCTAGTTTAAACAATTATTCTGATTTGATATCTCCAGTGCAAGACAGAATCCAGATGCAGAAGGGATTTCTCTTACCTTATCTTGGCCTTTTGTACAAACATTTTTCTCAGAAACCAACAATGTACTCTAATAGACATTTTAATCATCATATTAGTCAACAGTATTTGTCCATCTTGTATTGTATGCTGTAATTGTAAATTTCATGCAAACTTAAGGAAAACATTTGTCAGAAACAAAGCTCAAAGATTATATGCAAATGCATTTTAAGAAATGTATTATTTTATAATGTCCTTTATGCAAAAATAAATAAATAGTCAAAGATCTCTCAAGGTGCACCAAGATAAATCAGGTAGACTTTAGTTTCCTTAGTATTTTCTCTCAGATACTTGGAGGAGATAGATTATGAGTGTCTTTAGGTCATGTACATGGCAATTACATTGTATTTGATCTGATATTGCCTTGAGAGAGGTGACTTGTCTGATGTACTGAGATCAGCATGTGGCCTTTTTCTACAGACTGCCAGTTACATTGCTATCATAAAGAGGTATTGAATCAGTGTTTCACGTGTATTACCAGTGTCTTGGAATTCATACATCTTTAGGCGCTTTAAGAAGTTAAGACTGAATACTTGAGTTACATAGCCTTTTTGTGTGTGGTTTTCATGTTGTATTTCAGTAATATTATCTACAATAGCTTTGGATCATGCATAGTATATATATATATTTTTTTTATTATTATTATTATTATTTTTTTAACAGTAGACCTGTCTATGGTTAGGAAGGTCAGTTGCTGTTCTGGTCTTGTGTCTGCATGTTAAAGGTTATAATGATGTTGATGCCAAAGTGCAAATCTGTGCATAAAATGAAGGATGTTGTTTCTTGCCATTAGATATAAGTGCTGACATAATTATTTTCCTGTTTTGTATAATTTGCATTCTACCAAAGTGTTTTTAATTTGTAAAACGGCATAAATAAAATGCATGTTTTTTTTGTCCCTTGCGTTGAGTTCAGTTAATGTTTTGTAATTCTCAAGGGAGAGTTGTCACCCAGGTGGCAGTATTGTGCAGTAAATGCAACACAGAGTCTGTGCAATGTTTAAGGATAATTTGCTGACCTCAAATGCATGCACACACCGGAAAGTCTGAAACGTTGCTGGCATTAAAAAAATGAAAATGCAAACAAGATGGCAATTTCAGAATTTAGATTTTTGGAGAGAAGGCAGTATGATGACGACATTATTCGAATAAGTCTGGGTCTTATCTGTTTAAACTCTGAAAATGAATTGTCAAATGGACAAAAAAATCCTTGAGCAGAGCAGTGTAACATTATGCCTTTAGAATAATTTGTATGTGGGTGTTGTCTCCCATCATATCTCATGTTTCAGTCACATGATCAGCGGTGATGGATATGGCTATTGATAGCTGAATCATGGCCTGGGAGAGGGAACATACTATAGCTTCAGCCACTTTCAAAGGCATTACCTCTGCCTTGCATGTGGTTATTTGATACAAATTATCATACATTTTAAGGTAAAAACAAACTCTTCTATTTACTCTTATGTTCTCCAAATTAGGCCACGTTTTTTATGCATTAGCAGAGGGCAGCTATAGCTATAACTATAAGCATACTAATTGGATACTAATATTGTTACAGCTTTCAGTTTTTTGTGGCATGTCTTCTAACTATGACTAAAGTGAACAGCGCATGCCTTTATTTAGAGCACATCTTGTATAATTACCATCCTGAAACACAACACCATGAAAAGATCAGCAGGCGGCTAAGTACTTGCACCCTAAAATAGAGAGTACAACACTATTTTTCCAACAAGATGGAGATGTTTAACTCTTGCCTGATCCCTTGTCATCACTTAGTATGCAGGATTCCATGGACCAAGGCTGCGTCCGAAATCGGAGACTCTCTTGAGTATATAGGTACTTATTTTGAATAAGTAATTACTTCACGACCACTAAAAAAGTATGTTCAATATTGAATGAATGTATGTAATATGAATGTAATCCAGATGTACTACATTCACCATGTTGCCCTTATCACGTGACCTACCAGCGTCTGTTGCGTCGCTTCACTGACATTCAAAAATCCTCTCCCGTGGCCTCATGGGATAGTAAAGTGTCCATCGTATGCACAATTCAGAATCGCGCCGGAAGAAGTAGGTCATCCGGGTATTTCGAACATACTACTTTTGTCACATACTGTTTTTCACGTACTAGGGTGAAAAAATAGGGAAGTATGTGATTTCGGATGCAGTCCAAATGTAGTAAGTCTAAGGGCCTTCAACCAGGGGGTTGCGACCCCTAAGGGGACCACGACGGTATTGCTGGGAGTGAATCAATTATTATTATTATTATTATTAATAACTTAATATTTTAGCAAGTTTTTTAGTGCAAAATAGAGTATGTTGCAATAGCAATGAGTAAGTTCATCAATCTGTTGTCTGGAAATTTTTTGCAGGTCTGTGATTCGCGTTGCATTAAGGAGTGAGAAAGTTCTGCAGCAGACCTCAAGCCTTAATAAACTTGACAAGCTTGATGACCCTGGACAGTGTGATCTTGAAAATTTACCCTGAAGAGAAGATGGCTCTCTGTTCAACCATGAAAAGGCAAGGTGCAGCAGCTGTCAAAGTGGAGCTGTGAATAGAAGCAAAAGGACACTTGCAAAGTTGTGATTAGAGGAAAACTGATTTGAATGCAAAATAAACATAAGCATAACTAACTCTAAACATAACTAAAATCTTAATTGCTGTTCCACAGTCTATCATTTTTTCACAGACAGGTCTTAGACTAAGCCAGGACTAGGCCTTAGTTAAATTAGGACATTAAAGTAGCTTAAAAAACATTACTGGTGTGCATCTTGAGACAAAACAATGGCACTGACATATTTGAAGATATGTTAGTGCAAGTTGCTTTCAGTTAACACGGCTCAAACATGCATTTTAGTCTGGGACTAGGCTTAAGACTTGTCTGTGAAACTGGGCATTAAATTGTCATTTATAGACGAGTCATCAAAGCTAAAGCCAAGTCAGTCTTTCACAGTATAACAAGTAGTCTTTCACAGTAGCTGAAAAGGCAAGAGCTTGAGTGCCAAGAAACGTCCTCATACCCAGAATCTGCCTGCAGCACAAATTGGAATGTGGGATTCACCTTGTCACCCTCTGTTTCGATCAAACTCTAAGACTTAGATCTGTGAGGTTTTCTGATATCTGTCTTTTGTCTCCATCTGTGTGGACGCAGGTGCTTAGTCAAACAAAACATCCACAACCACCTGCACTTTAACGTTAAATATAACCCACACCAAAGGTTCATGTGGAAATTAAATACAACCGCTCAGCAGGACCTGGCTGCCCAGTGGGCTGGGGGAGGCAAAGTCTCTTTAATCTTATTTGCAACCATATGGTTCATTTGTAAAACATAAAGGATTTCATTTACATATAAACAACACAGAATGCATGCAAAGGCATGTATTTACCTGCATAAGGTGAGTTTTTCCCCTATTATTCTGGTGTCTGGTAATAACTAGGCTTTATATTCACTTCATGTTTACACTTTTTTAAATAATATAATTGTATATTTTAAATATTATCTGTTCTATGCATCTAAGGTGACAAACTCAAAAAGTATACAGAGTTTAACATTTAGCTGCCTGATATACCATAAACATTATGTTCAGCCACCTTTATTTTAGAACTATGCTTAATCTGTAACATAATCTCTGATGATCATTTTAATAATAATAATAATAATAATTAAAAAAAGTCTGTAATCTGCCACAAAAAATATGAAAATTATAAAAGGAGAAAAGGAGAATAATCCTATTATCTCTTCTCAAATTTTTTCTTACATGTTTTAGTACTGACTGTTTAATCAGTTTCAATCATTCAAACCAATTGCCCAAGTCACTATAACAAATAATATTAATAATAATAATAATAAGCCAAATAATAAGAACTTTCTGAGCGACAGCTTAATTTAGAATAAATGTACAGCCTTGTTGCCAATTTTGACATAGCCTATCGTTTTTGTTTTTTTTTAAAATATATTTTACATTTAATAAAGTGTCTACTTGTTTTATAACCTATAAAGTCCTATAGAAAATACACGAAAAATACAATCTTATGTCAGATTTACATAATAGGCTATAATTCACAGAATTTAACATTTTTCTGATGACCCAATTTTGTAACACTGTATTCGTGGAAAGTGACTTCAACCTTTAACAGTTCAAGTGTAACATACTGGGTTTGGTTGCTTAGTAACTTCAGAAAACCGGTCAGGTGTTTCGCGCGTAAATCCTCCCGTAAACTTTAGCTCCGCCCCCACACACTTCCTCTATTTGACAGCATATATGTGTTTATTACAGACATTTCTCATTCATATCGCACGCATGGACATAGTGCAAGCTTTGACGTTTTTTTAAAATGACAGCTTTGGTTTGAGGTATGTATCAGCCTGTGAATGTGTCTTTGTGTGGGGTTTAAATGTGACGGATATGCAGTGTAGAGAACTGGTGCAGACTGGTTGATTCTGCTGCTGTGCGCGCGGCACTGAATGTACCATAATAATGAGATGAGCGGGGACCCTTACATGTTCATTAAGCCCTCTCGGGTAAATGATTAGTAAATTGTCCTTTTGTACCGATACTTTTTCCGCTTTAACACAACAGTATCATCAGACATCCAAAGGTTTGAGCGGCGTTAATCTGCACAGAACCACGAAGACGTGACAGGACACCGGATTGCGTTCATAGGGAATATTTCCAGCCCGTCCCTGTAAATCGCGTTCTGTTCGCAGTTTACGTGTCATTGAAAATTAAAGCCATTGTCGTTTACATATCGTGACCCGGTATAGAAACATAATGGCGTGACGTCTCCCATGCGAACGGACAGTCACCATTACTGCAAGGACAAGTGGATGAAATGTTTCAGATTCTCAGGAATTAAAGTGGATGGATGACGTTTGATGACGTTTATATGAGACAGTAAGTATAAACGTTATGTTAAGCATACATTTCTGAAATATTAGTCGAGTATCTTGTCTTAAGGTTGTGTTAGTGAAGGTTGTCAGAGTAGTTCAGAGCACATAAAGCAAGATGTTTTGGACACTTTTGGATGAGACTCAACAAATTGTACAGTTGCACAGGCTAATATTACATTAAATGGATTTCAGGTCTCTTATAAGAAGTTACCATGCACAAACTCTACATAATACACATTACATAATTTGTTTTATTATATTGTAGACTACACTTATTTTTGCCAATTGCCAAAAGGTTATCCAGCAGGACTAGTGTGCTTGACACAGCACATGTTAAGTCAGTTTTAATTTAAAAAAGTGTGAATTTATCCTGTTTAGATTTACTAGTTTCTTTTGCTGTCTTTTTGAGACATATTTGTTGATATCAAATTGCCATATTTATGAGCAGAATATATTCATATTTTTTTAATGAACTTGATTCTATTCTAGATTAATTGATTTTGATTTCTTACACTTGACTTGGCAGATGTGAACATAATAGTCAATTTAAGTTTCAGCCTTTCATCCTTTTTTTCTACACATATGCATACACACTATGTTTGCTTCTATTTAATTACCACGTAAGCCTCTTTGGTGTGGGTCATATTTAGCGTTAAATACATTAAATACATAAGCTACACTATTGCACAACACTTTATTTTAACTCACTGAACTACAGCAACCTCTACGTGTGTTTGTATGTATATATATATATATATATATATATATATATATATATATATATATATATATATATATATACATATATATAGGTCATAAATGGTTACTCCAACATTGAAATTTGTAGGATGACATGAAAAGACATGATTGGTTAGTAGCATTGTCATTTAAAAAAAGCAAATGAAAATATCAGCAGCAGCCATGACCTAGTTCTGGGGTAAAAGCTCAGACGAAGGTTAAATAAGGCTAGCCGTTATGGTAATTGTGTTTTTGGTGGTTTAGGGTTGTGTTACCAAGGTGAGGTTAAAAACTGAGGCTTCTTATCACCATAGACTGGTAAAAATTAGTGAAAGCCCTCAATTAGAAATGCATTTCTGATTTATTAGTCCAAATCTATTGGCTCATCCAAAGTGATCCATACTGATTGGATAGTAATACAGAGTAATGTTATATTTTCAAGGAATGTTCTGAAATAAGGAATTATTTGACTATTTTCAAATAAGTAAATTAATTGTTATTTTGGCATATTTTGTTTTAGAAAACAATTAATTCATTTTCAGATGAAAGCATTTGTTTACCTCAAATTGTCTTTAAAAATGAAGTGAGTAATTTCTGTGCTGAATGAAATGGCAAATCGTTCCAAACAGGTTTACACTCCAACATATCATTGTTTGGACAAACAGGTTGTCTCATCCTGAACTCAGAATATTGGTTAATATAATCACAGCTGTTTTGTAGTTGCCACAGAGCCTTTAGCCTTATGCTTTTGGGAAGTCAACTTATAATAAGTAATTTATATTTAATTGTTGTGGTTAAGGTTAGAGTATGTAAAGTTCACTGGTGTGTTGAGCATGTTGAATGATGAGAGTAGTTAAGGAAATTGACAATTGCTTGTTGGATCTGTACCAGTGATAAGGATATATTACATTTCCTGTCTGAATGCAAGTATAGTGATGGCTACAATAGTCTGATATATAATCATAATAGTCTTATATATAATATATTACTGCATTTCTGCTGTGGAACAGAAAAGGCCTATTGTAGACTCTTCAAAAAACAAAAAAAATTAAAAAGAAGCAAAAAACAAAACAACAAGCCTTCTTAACTTCTCAGCTCATAGGGTTAGTGTGCATAACCTTCCAGCTGTAGATCTTGGGAACTGGTGTATAGCAACTTATTTTGGGTAAGCGGTGGGAAAAGCAATTCTCAGATGTTCTCTGAAGTCTTGTTGAGCCCTACTTTGCCAGTCTTTGAGCATTACATTTATTAGGTGACTCAATATTTTTCACAGTCTCGCTGGTGGCTGTGCTCTTAATTTCTACTTTATTTGATATATTTATAAGGATTGACTCTACAGATGTTCACACTTGTAAAATGACAAATCTGCCAAAATAGATCAACATGTTGGAATATCCAGCCAGAATTTGGGTTTTTTATTAGAATGCACTGTATCTCTATGCTGTCATGTAATATGCATCAGTACATAATTATGTTGTGCCTTTTGAGAAATCATGAGTGTTTTTGTTAACCCAAGGCAACACACGAAAGAAAGTAATAATTGTTGTTTACGGCAATCTGACTTGACTAAATAAGCGATTGTGTAATTGCACTAAATTAGAGACTAATTAGAGGAAAATACATGGTGTGGACTTATGCATTAACAGCTAACTGAAGCTTGGACTGGATTGCACCCCTTTAAAGATGTTCATCTGTGACACACACTGAATTTGCATGTTAATTGACTGAAATACAAAATAAAATGTATTTTAAACTTAAACATTTTTCTTATCCTTCTTAAATTCTTACATATTCCTTACAGTTGACATGTTGACATCAAAGCCTGTGTAAGGCTTGAACGAAAGATCTGTAGGACAGGCAAAGCCCAAGAACAAAGTGCTTGTGACTTGAATAGTTGGTGTGATGAATGGAAGGAATGTGATTGTCTTGTGAAGCAAGTCTAGACTTTGTTTTATTAGTAGACCATAGAGGCTGTAAATTAAGTGCTTAAAGCCTCATGGTAGAAAAATTAAAAGTTTTAAGTAATACTACATGTAATCTGATAACACTGTTTCAATGAGAATAACTCAATCATCCAGCAATGAATTCATCTTGCTCAAAACATTGACATTTATAATTTATTTAATAAATGCTTGATTAGCCAAGTGAAATACAAGTTAATTAATCATTATGACATTCAGCCAATTGTTTTTTGACAGTGAGAAGGTCATTTGGTTTTGCCTATTGGATGTTTATGGTTATGTCTTAGCAATGTGAAAGTCGAGCTCCACTCGTCAATATTACCCCTGCAAAATGCATGTATGTTAGAGCAGTCTTGCAACTTGATATTAAAGACAATATTGTCTTTGGCAAGACTCACCACTGCAGTACTATTGTCTTCATGCAGTACATTAAGGCTGATAATCTAATAAGGATGTCTAATGCTGTGCTTTAGTGCCTCAGCACTGATCAAGCTCTGTGCAGAGGAAAGTGATACAGGGCAGAGACACTAGGGTGTCTCCCCAAGCGATGGGACCATTTGTTATCTTTAGTGGTGTATTAGGCCACTCCTTATATTTGTACATTGATTTAATGGAATTTGAGATTGAGACTTATGTTTTGTCAAGCCTGTATTTCACATAGAAATGAGTGTAACATTGAGACACTTGATTTGTTTATTCAAGTCATTATTGTCTTAAAATGTCAAATCATTTGACCTCTTTGACAAAGCAAGAGTAGTTCAGTTTATAAAACATAATGTTGTGCGACTCCCCCAAAATTACATTTATTAATTAGCCTAATCCATGATATTTGTAAAAAATGTTTTTAATGACTCTTTTAAAATTATTTTGTATAAATTTTAATGTGTATACTTTTTAAATGTTTAATATGTGTATACTCACATTCAAAGTATTCAAAGCCACATTCTAAGAGTTTATAAAATGCTGATTTCATGTGTTTTTAACTAGATTTTTTAAAGATTTGCCATTCATGGAAAGGATTTGTCATTTTCATGGACACTCTTATTTGTCATTGATAATACTATTTACTAAATACTTGTTTTTATGTTTTCATGTAGGAATGTTTACCCTCACAGAAGTTGCCTCTCTAAATGACATCCAGCCAACTTATCGGATACTGAAACCATGGTGGGACGTCTTTATGGATTACCTGGGTGTGGTCATGCTTATGCTGGCCATATTTGCCGGGACCATGCAGTTAACCAAAGATCAGGTGGTTTGTCTTCCTGTTCTGGAATCGCTGGAGGACCGAACCCCTGTGCCCACGGAAAGGACACCAGAGAAAGCTCTTGGCTCAGGGACAGGAGGAGGCCATATGACATTAGCAGCTGCACCTATCGCAAGCAAAGAACAAACCGACAGTGTTGTCCAACACTTCCCACAGTCGTCTGCTGTCAGGCAACCTCAGCCTACGGGTTTACGAACAAATCTGGATTTTCAGCAGTATGTCTTTGTTAATCAGATGTGCTACCATGTTGCCCTCCCATGGTATTCAAAGTACTTTCCATATCTAGCTCTCATTCACACTATTGTTCTTATGGTAAGCAGTAACTTTTGGTTCAAGTATCCAAAGACCAGTTCCAAAATTGAGCATTTTGTGTCTATTTTGGGGAAGTGTTTTGAGTCCCCTTGGACAACCAAGGCATTGTCTGAGACAGCCTGTGAAGACTCAGAAGAGAATAAGCAGAGATTGACGGGAGCCTCCACATTACCAAAGCATTTTT
The DNA here is from genome assembly GCF_963993115.1 of Abramis brama. Lineage (NCBI taxonomy): Eukaryota > Metazoa > Chordata > Actinopteri > Cypriniformes > Leuciscidae > Abramis > Abramis brama. The sequence continues at coordinate 19,630,263 of NC_139973.1, forward strand.
CAACCAGCAGTGAAGAGGGAAGTCCAAATCAGTCCACACCCATGCTTGTAAAATCTAGTATTAAGTTTTCTGCAGAGAAGCCAGTCATCGAAGTTCCAAGCATGACTATACTTGATAAGAAAGATGGAGAGCAAGCTAAAGCACTTTTTGAGAAAGTGAGGAAATTCCGCACACATGTCGAAGATAGTGACTTGATCTACAAACTTTATGTTGCTCAGACTATAATTAAAACTGTCAAATTCATTCTGATTCTGTGTTACACCATGACCTTTGTCACCTCCATTAAATTCGACCATGATTGTGAGCCAGACATTAAGCATTTAACTGGATACTCCAAATTTAAGTGCACCCACAACATGGCTTTCATGTTGAAAAAGCTTCTCGTTAGTTACATTGTCCTCATTTTTGTTTATGGCTTGGTTTGCATTTACACTCTTTTTTGGCTGTTTAGACGGCCTCTTAAGGAGTATTCCTTTGAAAAAGTTCGAGAAGAAAGCAGTTTTAGTGACATCCCAGATGTGAAGAATGACTTTGCTTTCCTCCTTCACATGGTGGACCAGTATGACCAGTTGTACTCAAAACGTTTTGGTGTCTTTCTCTCAGAGGTAAGTGAGAACAAACTGCGGGAAATAAGCTTAAACCACGAGTGGACCTTTGAGAAACTACGGCAACACGTGACTCGTAATGCACAGGATAAGCTTGAGCTGCATCTTTTCATGCTCTCAGGTGTTCCTGATGTTGTCTTTGACCTGACTGATTTAGAGGTCCTGAAACTAGAACTCATCCCAGAGGCACGTATCACAGCAAAAATTTCCCAGATGATCAATCTCCATGAGTTGCACTTTTACCACTGCCCCGCCAAAGTCGAACAGACTGCATTCAGTTTCCTCCGCGATCACCTCCGGTGCCTTCACGTCAAGTTTACGGATGTAGCAGAAATTCCCACTTGGGTTTACATGCTGAAGAACCTGAGAGAGCTCTACTTGGTGGGAAACTTGAACTCCGAGAATAACAAAATGATAGGATTAGAGTCCCTCAGGGACTTGAGGCATCTAAAGATTCTACATCTGAAGAGCAACCTTACCAAGATCCCAACTAACATTACGGACTTATCACCCCACCTGATCAAACTTGTGGTTCACAACGATGGTACTAAACTCTTGGTGTTAAATAGCTTGAAAAAGATGATGAATCTTGCTGAGCTCGAGCTGCACAATTGTGAGCTGGAGAGGATACCGCATGCAATTTTTAGTTTGACCAACCTGCAGGAGTTGGACTTGAAATCGAACAATATCCGTACCATTGAAGAGGTCATCAGCTTCCAGCACCTCAAAAGGCTTAACTGCCTCAAACTGTGGCACAATAAAATAATTTCCATTCCATTGTCCATAAGTCACGTAAAAAACCTAGAGTTCCTCTATCTGTCACATAACAAACTTGAGACCTTGCCTACCACTCTATTCAATCTTCTCAAACTGAGATACCTGGATGTTAGTAACAACTCCATCGTAGTGATTCCTCCAGAGGTGGGGTTCCTCCAAAATCTACAGCACTTTGCCATCACAGGAAACAAGGTAGAAGTGGTGCCCAAGCAGCTGTTCAAATGCACAAAGTTGCGTAACCTATCCCTTGGACACAACTGCATCACGTCGCTACCAGAGAAAATCGGACAGTTGTTGCAGCTGACTCATCTTGAGCTGAAGGGGAACTGCCTGGATCGCCTACCCGCACAGCTTGGCCAGTGCCGACTCTTGCGCCGAAATGGTCTCATTGTGGAGGACCACCTTTTTGATTCACTGCCCCTAGAGGTCAAAGAGAGCATAAGTCAGGAAATCACTGCTACTTTTGCTAATGGGGTGTGATTGTGAATCGGGAAGAAATGTTTAGACCTAAAGCCTAGTCATGGTTTTCTAAGTGGAACGGAATTAGAGAGCTCAAGAGGCAATGTTTCAATATTTCTGTTTATTTTTTAAGGCTGCTTCTTCTTTCTTTCTTTTTTCTTTTTTTAATTGAAATAATTTTTATCCAGGACTGCTGGCATGAATGGATGTTCCAGGTGTAAAGAATGAGTCCAGTATCAAAGCTTATGTTAACATTTATTATAATTTTCTGCACAGGCCAAAACAAATTGCCAGTAAGCCAATATAAAACTTTTTGAACATTAACTACTGTATGCATAGTGCATAGAATTCTTAAGAATTATTCAAATCTTTGAGATTATTATGCCTGTTTGCATGGGTTTTTGTTCTTCTTCTTTATTAGGGGCCAAGCACTGAAAGTGCGTAGGCACCTCTTGAAATCGTTGGCGTTCTTCTTCTTCTTCTTCTTTTGTTTCTTCTTCTTCCATATTGAAGTCCATGGCAGCCCATAGAACCGCTTGCGGGAAAGATGAAATTTGGCACACTGATAGAGGACAGTCGGAACAGTCACCATAGCAAATTTGGAGTCTATAACTCAATCCCTCTAGTGCCACCAACTGTCCAAAGTTGCACTCATGTTTATGCTAATAACTTTTTAACCTTAATGGCTAGAAACAAAATTCTTCCCCCCTCTGATTCCTTGGCTGAAGCCGATTAAATTGCACCCTATGACGTCATTTTCCATCACGTAAATCCTTCCGCAATTTTGAATTTTTTGAAAAACATACTTTTTCGAACTCGTCTTAGACGGTTTCTCAGATTTTCACGAAAATGTAATCAGATCATCTTTAGACCATGCCGAGAAAAAATTATGGAATTCAAGTTGATTCGTCAAACTGTTCTCGAATACCGCACAAACAAATTTTACGTAGCGCTTGCAAAAACAGACTTAAGGCTGTATCTCCGCAATTCTTTATCGCATTCAGACCAAACTTGGTACAAGTCATCACAAGCATGACTTGGCTACATGCTGTGTTTCAGCACAGCGCCACCTACTGGTCCGGAGATATGAAAAATATTTTTGCTTATAACTTCTGAAAGATTTGTCCAAAAATCAAAGTGAGATTCAGGGCGTCATGCCGAGTCGACTGATATCCAATTTTCCCATATCGACCATTTTAGGTGTTGGCCATTTTGAATTTTGTACCAAAATGTTGTATTTTATGAACGCATTAACGTATCGTTACGAAACTCCGTATGGGTCATCAATACGATGAAGGAGCCTGAGAAGTTTCGAACCAAAGCCACCTAGTGGCAAAAAATATTTTTCAAATGTTTATAACTCTGGGTGTGGTTGACTTATTTTCACGGGAGTCATCTCCTTAGGTTCCTGAATCCTTTCCGAGTTCAGCGATACCAAACATGCTAGGTTTGGCGTTACTGTTTATGTAACGTTGTGATTGAGCGCTTAAAAAACATTTGCCAATATCTTCGAAACCGTTTGACAATCGAGACGAAACCACTGTAGGAAGTTCGAAAAATAGGTTGTTGGCTATACGCTAATGCCCAAATGACAAAATATCAATAGTAAGTGGAAAAAAATACAAACAAAATCAGGTGTGGGTCATTTTTTATGTATTTATACATATAAATATCTATAACTCCAAAACGAAATGAGATATTTTCACCAAATTTGACACATGTATGGGCTCACTCTGAAGACACATTCAGTGTTCATACACATTCAATTCAAAAATTTTGGGATTGTGCCTCTTGTTGGCGCTATTATAGAACAAAACAAGTAAATTGCCATTAATTACAATATAATATCATGATATTAAATGCTACACTTTACGAATACATTGTTGTCCCATTACGAAACACGGTATGTTTCTTCGGTATGTTCTGTTTCCCTGCCATGTTGGCATGTCTTATCGTCTTCTTGTGCTTGGCCCCGATAATTGCTGCTTGCAGCTATATTTATTATTATTTTTATTATTTGCCCATGTTACAGTGTAGATATAATTCAGATCTTTTTTTTTTCTGTTACTTTCCATTAGCATTTATGTTAATTGTTTTCACCAGCTGTTTCACACACAGTCTGCATCACATGCATTGTGCATTGTGGTGCCATTAACGATTGTATACATTGTTTGGAAGAACCCAGAACAACTGACATTTATTACAAAGTTAATCACAACTACAGTATTTGAGTATAAGTGGTAAAAGAGTCTACCTGGAATTCCTCAAAAATAAATTCTTATTTGAGTTTAGTGAAAAGTGCACTAAAGTAATTTAAGATGAGGACTGAATGTTTGCGTTGATACAAAATTATCATATCCATCTAGCTCGATCAAACTGTATATTTTATACTTTAGTTACAGTCTGTTTCATCGTTCTGTAATGAGTTTGTGTCCACCTATTCAATTACTATTAAACAAACTATTTTGAACTGTAATAACAGTGTTCAGCATTGAAAATGTATCGATGCTTTTGCAGCAACATGTAATTTGGATTTGATGATGTACAAACTAATGGTAATAATGTGCATTGCAATGCAAGTCTTGGCAACAAAATAGTCTTGTCCTGCTAACATCTTTTTATGTGGCTTAGAGAAGTAATGCATAAGTTACAGTGACCTCATTTGACTTGTGCATGTTTTGTATATAACACTATATTATGATGGGACAGACCTGTAATGTGTACACTGCATGGTCCTTGCTGCTCAGAAACTCCCAATAGACATATAGTTGTAAACATGCCCTGATATATATTCTAAAATCATATCTTAGTCAGTAAATGTGTACAACTACCATCTGCTTAACTGTTAGCCCTTACTGGCTAGTAAAACTAACGGAAATGCTTGCATTGTGTGAATCAGTGTTTTAAGTTACCTTGCAATTGACATTCTCTGTGCTGTGAATGCCCATGCAGTCAGCTTTTGAGATAAATGCACAAAAAGGTGACTTGTCAGATGTTAGTTACCGATATTCACTTCAGTGATTGGATTTCCTATCCTGAACCTTCGTTGATTTGTTAAAGTTTTCTTGATTGAAATGATTGAAACATGGTCAAGATATAAAGGGATAGTTCAATCAAAAATAAATATGGTCATCATTTACTCATCTTAATGTCCTTCCAGACAACCTATATGACTATTTATTCTGTGGAACATAAAAAGTAGTTGAAAGTTGTTTGGACCCTTTGAGTTGTTTCGACATGAGGGTAAATGATGACAGAATTTTTTTTTTTTTTTGGTAAACTATACCTTTAAGATAACAAGCTATTATAACTAAAATGGTTTCACTGTTGCATCCAAATATTCATTAACCATTTTCTACTTTTAAGCCATTGATTTGTGAAGAGGAGGTGCAACTACAGTATGTGCTCAATCTGTTGAAACAAAATTTATTGACGTACAAAATGTTGACAACAGATTAAGTGGTGTTTGCTTCAAGCCATTCAGTTGTTAATGAAAGATTTCAATTGATTTTAACATGAATTGAATAATTTGGAATAAAGTTAATTGTGTTTTCCTTATTTTAAAACCAAACCAAACCAAACCAAACCAAAAGGAGTTCAAAAGGACACAAACTTCACATTTTTATTTTTTGTCCTATTCACATTTCAAAGAAGACTTGTCCAGTTTTGTGGAATTATTCTTCCCACACTGTGTTATATTTGTCCCTCTGAAATGCTGCAGGGTCTGATCTGTAATTGGTATCTTTTTGACCCCTCAAGAATCTTCAGACTTGTTGATGTCTTGCCAGATGAGGCTTGAAAATCATTTTTGATACATGTGTGACTAACAATAATCATAACCACATGTGAATCTAAAGATGGGTTTCAATGTTTTGCGTGAGTTGAAATTAGATTACTTTGTAGGTTTTGTAAAATGTAACTATGTTGCACTGTTAAAATGGTTCTGTTTGATGTTTTGAATGAAAGATTGTTTTCATTTATGTAGAGATTTATGTATGTTCCATTTCTATAGCCTACAAAAAGGTTAACTTTGAAATACCTGATTTGTGTCCATTCAGGTACACTTATTGTTCATTCCAACTGAGTACCTATTTTCAGAATGAAGGCAATTTTGTTTTTATTTTTCAGAAGCTACTTTACGCTACTCTTCAGCCTTGAATGTAGCCTGATACTGCATCCCTTCATGGTTTAGCCTTTCTGTTTTTGATGGAAAGGAGAGTGAAGTTAGTCTGCTTTGCTCCTAATCAGAGATGTTTTGTTTTAAAGGACGTTCAATTTGCAACTTGCAATTTTTAATATAATAAATATATTGAAAATAAATACATTGGTGTATGTGCTGTTTGAAACATTTAAATTTGAATTACAGCTTAAAGAAAGTAAAACCCATATGTATACGAGGAGGTGAAGCCAAGACCCAAAGTTAAAACTTTCTAATAAATACAGGACCTCACTATCAAAACATACAGGAATGTTTTTTGTTGTTGTTTTTTTTGCCACAAATTCAGTTAGGTTTATCTTTGTGGGGGACTCTACATAGGCATAATGATTTTTATAATGTACACACTGTATATTCTATAAAACTTTTTGTATGTTTACCTTTTCAAATAAGCATAATTTTGGTTATTTATGGTAAGTCACCTACAGGTTAAACAAATACATGGTCTTGGACAATTCAGCCGAATCCTTGCACAGTCGTTAAGCTCCCTCTAGAGGTGAATAACAATAACGTCTTTGTTACAAACATTGTTTTGTTGCTCTTTGCAAAAAAAAACAATATTTGATAACAAGATGAATACTATTTTATATTATGATATATGAATTAATTCGTAACTATATTTATTCATGAATTATATTTTTGTGAATAATCTAGAAAGCAGAGGCTAATAGCCGACCACAACAGGGCGGAATTTGGTGGGCCTGAAGTTCTCGAATTGGTTATGTACCTTATAACAGCAATTCTCACATTTAACTGTTTTGTTACTCTGTGATGGGTGCAAATTATTGTGCATAGCTAGATGTAAAGGTGATGATACACAGGGCAACTTTGTGGGCAATGTTGACATCAATGGCCAACCAGATGAGACACAGGGCCTATGATCGATCTGAATTATCCAGATATAAATGTATTGCCCATTTTCAATGGGAATGTGCCCAAGCAAAAACCGCTCGGCAAGATTGCCCAGCAACATTGCTCAAAAAGTTGCCCTGTGTATCATCACCTTAAGAGTCATCCATATGGTCTTGTCACGTGGTAACAGTAACCTTTCACAGCGCTGCTCAGGTGTGATAACTGGAAACGTCCTGTATTTAATCATTTTATAGAGAATTATCTGGCAGTTTTACACTTATAAATTCTATTTTACCTTTATTATATTACAAGTCTGTATCAATCCGTGCATTTAGAAGATTAAATTGGCATGTTTTATAAAATGTCTTAGTGAGACTAAGACTAAAGCAGCAACGATTTAAATGAGGCAGTCTCAAATCTGTTTGTGAACGACAAGCGCCCTCTAGAGGAAGACATCGAAGTTGCCTGACACTGTTGTTTAGTTTGTTTCCAGGGGGAAATGATTTCAGTGACACCTGCTTTAATTTAGCGCAGTAGGACTGATTGACCCTCGTTTATGTGGTAAGTGTGCATTTGAAAATAACGTTGCTTTCGTTAAAAATAAAATAATTATAAATAATTGAAACGAAAGGATTCGTACGTTTTAAATTGGGACCGGGCTCAGTATTTACGGCAACTTGCACATGTATTTAGAACTTTAACTAAGTTATTTGTATTTAATTACTAAACGTGATGCCTTTGGTTTTCATAAGTAGGCTATAGCCTACTTACATGTTTGAGAAACTTTAGCAAAATAAGCCATTATTCAAAAAGTTTCAAATCGACTGTATGCCTGGAGTTGGCCAAGAAACACAATGTAACATTTCACACACACCACAAAACACATTCTGCTCAAATAGAAGTAATGGGGCAAAATGCATTGGCCAGTTTCAGTTGATCTGACAAGTAAATCTTTATCAGAGGACCCAAACACAAGGGCAAAATTCACACAAGGCCCATTCAAAATCTGAATCTTATGGAAGTTTCAGTGCGCAATCATTATTTATGAAAAAAAGGTAGAATGATTAAAAAAAACAAAACATTGAATTAAAAGCTTACATTTTGGAGGTAACACACTCCCCTGCTTAGGCTAATTGACAGTAGCAGTCAGCTAATATGCTATGTCTTCCTGCTGGTAATAATCTATATTTAAGCAGGGCTTTAATTATGACATTATGCAATCTGTTTTAAAGGACTTAAGATAAAGAAGATATGTTCCCGGCCTCAGCTGAAAATCCAGGTAATTACATAAATCTCTCACTCTTATGTTGCTATAATGTTATATGCAGCTGTCTCGTATTTATTGTTTCTGAATGAGGTACATTCTCGAATAATCACTTTCACTTGTCAAATGTCCAGGGAAATGCTACAGTCAGACATTATTTGGATCGTTTGCATCCTCTGAGTCCTTTGAGACCAATAGCTCTGACAGGTAAGAACTGTCAGAAGATCTTCCTTGTGCTTTTCTTAGCAGGCAATAGAAATCGCTTTCCTATACAAACTGTTGAAGATCTTTTTTAAAAAAAATGCTTAAATTATAAACAAGGTTTGAAAAACTGAATAAAATAAATAAATACAAAAAATTATATTGAAGTTGAAATTTTAAATTAAACATTTTAAATGTATATGTATATATATATATATATATATATATATATATATATATATATATATATATATATATATATATATATATATATATATATACAGTACAGGCCAAAAGTTTGGAAACATTACTATTTTTAATGTTTTTGAAAGAAGTTTCTTCTGCTCATCAAGCCTGCATTTATTTGATCAAAAATACAGAAAAAAACAGTAATATTGTGAAATATTATTACAACTTAAAATAATAGTTTTCTATTTGAATATACTTAAAAAAATTATTTATTCCTGTGATGCAAAGCTGAATTTTCAGCATCATTACTCCAGTCTTCAGTGTCGCATGTGACATCCAGTCTATCACATGATCCTTTAGAAATCATTCTAATATTCTGATTTATTATGAGTGTTGGAAACAGTTCTGCTGCCTAATATATTTGATGAATAAAAGGTTAAAAAGAACTGCATTTATTCAAAATAAAAAAATATTTTCTAATAATATAAATCTTTTTTACTATCACTTTTTTATTATCAATTTAACACATCCTTGCTGAATAAAAGTATTGATTTATTTAAAAAAAAGAAAGAAAAAAAATTACTGACCAGTAGTGTATATTGTTGTTACAAAAGATTTCTATTTTTAAAAAATTTGCTTCTTTTTTTTTTCTTTTTTCTTTTTTTTCTTTTCTTTTTATTCATCAAAGTATCCTAAAAAAGTATCACAGGTTATGAAAAAATATTAAGCAGCAGAACTGTTTCCAACTTTGATAATTAATCATCATATTAGAATGATTTCTAAAGGATCATGTGATAGACTGGAGTAATGATCCTGACAATTCAGCTTTGCATCACAGAAATAAATGATAATTTAAAGTATAATAAATTGAAAACCAATTATTTTAAATTGTAATAATATATCACAATATTACATTTTTTTTCTGTATTTTTTATCAAATAAATGCAGGCTTGATGAGCAGAAGAAACTTCTTTCAAAAACATTAAAAATAGTAATGTTTCCAAACTTTTGGCCTTGTGTGTGTATATATATATATATATATATATATATATATATATATATATATATATATATATATATATATATATATATATATATAAATGCATATTGTAATGTGCTACCATTTGTTTTGTCCTCAGATATGGTGCCTATGAGTCTTTTGAACAAAGGGCCTTGAGCACTGAAGATGCAGATAGCGTTTTTGATCATTCTAATGGAGGGTACAGTAACTCCTGTTCATCCACCTGGAATGCAGACCTCTTGTCAAACTGGGAAAGGCCCTATGCCATGTCTTCCCAGAGGTCCAGGTCTCCATTCTCAGACAGCAGCAGAGAGAGTCAATACTCCACTTCCAATCTCTCTGATTCCTCCAGCCTGTACTCTCCCTCACACTCTCGGCCTGCGCCAATTGGCTCACGGGGCAGAGACATGCACCCATACGTGGACAGAAACTACCGGGGAAGAGGTGCTGTTGTACCTGAGGCTGAAGGACAAGGTGTAAGGGTACGTCTGGTATCTAGTTTATCATTTAAACAAAATCAATGACATTTAGTGTTGAATTGTCTCTTCTCTTCTGCAGTGCTCAAGTCTGAGCCCATCTATTTGCATAGAGAGATACCACTCAACATCAGCTGCTCTATTGTTTCGAGGGACCAAGAGGAAGATGATGGAACCAGTGCCTCCTTGCAAGTTGGTTAAAAAAAAGAGGATTGTCAAAGCAGGTCCCAGCATCAGCAGCATTGTGGGTATGTGATGTGCTGCTTTAGACCAAACATGGTTTGGCAAAACAAAGTTTCCACTGCTAAATTGTTGCACGTTCTTTACTGTAATTTTCAAAAATGCTGCTCTGCATTGATGCTTATGATGCTTTACTTTGTTTACTTTTCTTAGGACCACACATTTCAAAGGTAAGAATCTACAATCAAAGGTGCATTATAGAATCAGTCCTGTGGTACTACAGTTTTTATTTTTCACAGGACCGTTGCTTTTCTTCCAATAGCAAGGAAACAACTGGAGAGCATGGTATATAACGGCTTTAATATTTTCATTGTTTATTATATTGGGGAAAAAAAGTTGTATCTAACACCACAATTGAATGCAAACATGGGTTAATATTTGTGTGTAGACCTTGGCAAAAAAGTTAGAACCAGAGAGAAGCGCAGAAGACGACGAGAGAAGAATCATGAAAAATATGGAGATAAGCACAGGTGAACACTGACATTTCTAGTGAGGCATCACTTGTGTTTTTAAACCGCATCTACATTCATTGGTTGTATATTAATTAAATTATTTAAATATATAAAAATATTTTTAAAAATATTTATTATTTGAGGTAGGAATTGAGAATTGCTGCTGTATTCCTTTTAGAGGCAGTGAAATGTTGAATTGTGACATCTGTAGAAAGGCTAAAGAATTTAAATTCACTTGTTAATACAAAATAGTTCAAATTGTACATTTACATTAGTAGTTGTACAAATACATTAAATGTCAAGGTAAATGCAAATTTATGTCAGCTTAGTGTTCACAGTGTGTTTTTTTTAGGTGGGCTTTTACATGTGCTTTTTGTAAATTCCACACGTTTGAAGACAAAGACATTGAGAAACACTTTGAAAGCACGTATCACAGAGAGACTCTTGACTATATAAGACGGCAAGCCAAATTTGATGACAAGGTCATCAATTTTTTGCATGTAAGACTTTTGAAATGTTCTTTTTTTAATTGTTTGAGGTTTTTGTATGGATTTGTATTATAGTTGTTGATGATCTTACCCTGTTTTAATATTGCACAGGATTGCATGGTTCACAAATTTCATAAAACTGTCTCTACTCTACACAAACTAAAGTTTTCCTGTGGACGAAGCAAAGATGAGTGGGTGAAAATAATGGAAGGTATGATGTAACGTTATAAATACGCATAATATGAAATTAATAAATACATTGTATTATATTGTTAAATACGGTATATTGCAACGCATACAGGTATTTTTCCCCACTTGATGGAAATAGGCTTTATTAGCCTACACAACTACAAAGATGATTATTAACACTTTATTCAAACTTCATAATCTTACAGGGGTGACAGAAGATGATTACATGAGAAGGATGGAGGTGGTTTACTGTGTTGCATGTGACAGTCACATTCCTGTGGTTTTCAGCTCTGTACAGCAACATCTTCATTCACTCACTCACCTCAAGAGCAAAATGGTAAGGTATCTCTGTTCTGTCTCTTCTAAATTTCCGAACCTTCATGTTTATTCATATATATGCATATACTGTTGTATTCGCCTCTTGTGTTTTTGACCCACTTGAGCTACCGTTTGCGCACCAATCCTCTGCATGCTTTCATTTAGTTTCAAAATGGATGTTATCAATCTAATGAAAAAAATAACATACACACACTCTTGGGCAGAAAAAAACAAACAAAAAAATCTTTTGATTTTGTTAACCACAAATTATTGTTCAGGAAATTAGCTAAATTTAAGCAAATCCACTACTTGGTGGATTGTGTGTGGAGTGATGAATCACAATGAAACACGAGTTGCATTATGATGTTCTAGAGCGATGTCTTCAAAAATCTGCTGAGAAATATTATAATAAATGCATCTCTACCACAGTAAAGCATGGAGGAAGAGGTGTCATTGTGTGGGGAGCCTTTTTAGCTGCTGGTATTGGTGAACTACTTCACTGTGAAAAGTCGTTCTGTTTCATTCTTACTGACCGCCAGAGGCAGTGTAAACACTATGGATTATCGCAGCACCAGCTAGATAGGTCGAGAGAATATACCAACAAAGTCACGTGGCGTGACGTATGCTGAGCCCTGGAGGGTTATGGCTACAGTAGCTCAGCACTCTACCTCTTTCGTTTTCTCGCCTGGTTGAGATAGGTTGTATTTGGTTGAGTGATTATTCGCGCTGTCAAGTGCAGCTTACAAGAGCAGCGAGATTCTTCCTCACAAGCTGTGACAGCGCGCGTCTACGCCATTTCAAAGGATTTGGATCAAATTTAAATTTCTATTTGAGTTATACTGCTTCATCGGTAACACTCTGTGCCTCTCGGTGCAATCTGGTGGCTTGTGTTTTTCCGCGCCTATGAGTTAACGGTCTCCCGTTGACATATCTACTCAGAGTGTTTTTTCCTCGGTTCAATCCGCCGGCCATTTTAGACACTTTCTCTTTTTCGTGAGATATTTGTTGGTATTACCTGTTGGTTCACCCGAGGTAATTGTTTTATTTTTATTAATTTTTCATCCCGCTTAACTTAAACTTACGGTGCTATCCGAGGGTGTTATTAGCGAGTAACTATGGCTCACAGCTCGATCGCCACTGGTATTCCACTGACTTGTAAGCTGTGCCCTAATCATCTTCTCCCTGATGACGGTCATGACATCTGCCCATCTTGTTTGGGTGTTCAACATCTGCGAGAGGCTCTCACGGACCCGTGCATGCCCTGCAGCCTTTTGCCTATGTTGGAACGACGGCTCCGTCTTGCCGAGTTAGACCCTAATTCAACAGTGAAACTTGGGCAGTTAGATGTAGCCCCTTCGCGCACTCGGAAGCGCAGGGCGTCGGCGGCAGCTGGTGCTCCCCTCCCATCTAAGAAGGCCAAATCGCGAGGTGATGAACATTCACATGTTGAGAAAAGTTCACTTTCTATGATGGTGTCGGTGCTTTCTTCAGAGATGGCAGAGCTGAAACGCCTGCTTCACTCACTTCAGCCGGTCACATCTGCTACACCTGTGAAGATGACACAGGAGGATGAGAATGTTCAGAATCAGGGAGCTGGGGAAGAGTCTCTTGATTCCCCTTGTTTTTCTCATCGTTCAGAGTTTGATGTGCTTTCTACAAGTGCTTCAGATTCCTTTTTTCATGATCATGGGGATACTATGGATGTTGCTGCACAACCATCACCTCAGGCTGTTTTCAGCAGTGGAGGGGTCTAGTGGGGGGTCAGTTCAGTCGTATGGACAAGCCCAGTCCTCCTCCGATGATACTTTGGCTGTGCTTCGAATGGCAGTTGCTCGTCTAGGACTTGATGAGTCACCTGTCCAATCTGCCCAAACAAATGTGTTTTTCAGACAGACCACACACAGCAAAATCCCCAGTGTTAAATTAACACTCTCAGTGTTTATTTGAGTCCACACTCAGAGTGTTATAAGTAACACTGAAGCAGTGATAGTTAATGAGATAATTAATCAATCAAATTAATTAATAAATAAAATCACCATAATGGTGACCATTTTTAAAATTAATTTTCTCCTTCAGTGATTCTGCTTATTGACATCAGGTGTCTTCAATAATGGTCAATCATCACACAATTAATCACTTAATTATCTCATTAACTTTAACACTGCTTCAGTGTTACTTATAACACTCTGAGTGTGTACTCATATAAACACTGAGCAGTGTTAATTTAACACTGGGGATTTTGCTGTGCAGCTGCAACTTCTTTTGCCATGCCACCATGTAAGGATTTTGTGGCTGAATTCTCAAATGCTCTCACTGGTTCTGGTCCACCTAAGCGGCGCTCAAAGATTGCTTGAACGCTAGCATCTATTGCTGAAGCAGATTCTATCGGGGTGGTCGTGCTCCGGAAATAGAGCAGCCTGTGGCAGCTTTGGTGGTGTCTCCTGATGAGGCTCTATGAGGGAATGTGCAATGTCCCAGTGCGCAATGCGGTAGTACGGATTCCTTGCTAAAAAAGATATATGAGTCTGTTGCCTACATTACTTGAGCAGAAAACACAATCTGCCAGTTACTTCTTGCTGCCACCAGTACGCTGGAACCTGCAAATGCGGATCCCTCTATTTCACAATTTCTGCAAACTGCTCTGTTGGCAACAGGCCATGTGACCCGCAAGCTGGGTAGTCTTACAGCCACGCTTCTGGCAGCCCGCTGCCAAGTGTGGCTTGCCCAAGCACGACTGCCGGAGGACTGTAAGAAAACCTTGAGAGATCTTCCATTTGTTCCCGGGCATCTTTTTGGTACAAATGTTCCGGAACTGTTGGAAAAGAGGGTAAAGCTGTCTGAAGCCACTCGTCAACTGACACAGGTGCAGCGCAACCCTACCTTTAGGATGCCAGCGGTTCAGACCCGACATCACTATGCCACTTCAGAGCAACGTTTCCGCCGGCACGCTACACCTCAGTCACAGCCCCCTCAAAGACCTTGTGTTCCTGAAGATGCGAGAGTTTTTCGCCCACCTCATTGACAGTTTCCAGGAGGACCCCGTCAGCGTCCCCCCGTGAACACTAAAAATCGCACACAGGCCGGCGGTCGATTGTTTTTCAATAGATCAACTGGAGTACTGGAGATCCAACACAGCAGACCCCTGGGTGTTGGCGACTCTGAGCAGGGGATATACTCTACAGTTTCGACGCCGGCCTCCCAGATTTTCAAGAATTGTTCCTACGATTGTCAGAGACGCGGTTCGCGCAGTGGCTCTCTCTCTGGAAATTTGTTCACTGTTAGAGAAGGGAGCCATAGAAAAAGTTCATCCCCTCGTTCAGGGAGATGGGTTCTATTCAACATATTTTCTTGTTCCGAAGAAGGACGGTGGTTTCCGCCCAATTCTCGATTTGAGGCTTCTGAATTTGTTCCTGAAGGTCCTTCCTTTTCGAATGCTGCGCACAGCCGATGTTCTTCGGTCTGTGACCGCAGACGATTGGTTTGTAAGTGTCGACCTGAAAGATGCATACTTTCACGTCCCAATTGCTGTACATCACAGAAAGTTTCTGCGTTTCAGTTTCCTGAATCAAGCTTACCAGTTCAAAGTGCTACCCTTCGGCCTTTCCCTTGCTCCTCGCGTCTTCACAAGGTGTGTGAGCGCAGCTCTGTCTCCTCTTTGGATGAGAGGTATGCGTATCCTTCCTTATTTGGACGACTGGCTTCTCTGTGCCCCAACAGAGCGGCAGGCTGTACAAGACTCCAGACTGCTTTTGAGACAGAAGCTGGGGTTTTCTGTGAACGAGAAAAAGAGCCGTCTGATTCCATCACGGACCACTACGTTCATAGGAATGACCCTGAATTCCTGTCTAATGTCTGCTTCCCTGTCTCAGGAACGTGTGACGAACATTCTGCAACTTTTGGCTCGCTTTCGCCCGGGGGTGTCTTTGCAGTACGAGGTGGTCTTACGACTGATAGGGATGTTAACAGCGGCTACAGTGGTGATCCCCCTGGGTTTACTCCACCTCAGACCACTCCAGTTATGGAACAACAGTTTGAGGCTAGATCCCACCAGGCATCGCCATCGACTGGTTATAATTTCTCACCATTGCATATGTGCGTTGAGACGGTGGAGACAGTTAGAGTTTCTGAAGGCAGGAGTGCCTCTGGGTGTTGTTCCCTCTCGTCGGGAGTTGGTCACGACAGACGCTTCTCTCACAGGATGGGGGGGCAACGTGGAATCGGAGGGGTATTTGCGGCCACTGGACACCGATCCAGGCCACAGAACATATCAACCTGCTGGAACTAAGGGCAGTGTTCTTGGCTCTAAAGTACTTCATGCCGGTTCTGGCAGGCCGCCATGTTCTCGTTCGGTCCGACAGTACCTCAACAGTGTTCCATCTGAACCACCAGGGCGGCACGAGATCCCGCAGGTCTCTACGGCTGACTCACGAGATCCTGACATGGTGTCAGCCACGACTCGCTTCACTGAGGGCAGCTCATATTCCAGGAGCGTGCAACCAGACAGCGGATGCTCTTTCCAGGGATCAAGTACATCCAGGGGAATGGAGGCTTCATCCAGATGTAGTGCAGGAGATCTGGCTACGATTTGGAAGAGCAGAGGTGGATCTTTTTGCTTCAGAGATGACCACCCACTGCCGATTATGGTTCACAAGGACAGAAGTGTCCAGCCCCCTGGGCCAGGATGCGCTGTCTCACAAATGGCCAAATTGCCTGCTATATGCGTTTCCACCTATTCCTCTGTTATGGGAGACGTTTCACAGGATCTCCCTGTGCAAGCACAGAGTGTTACTTGTGGCACCACGGTGGCCAGCCAGATCATGGTTTCCTTTGTTGCTGAGACTTCTGACAGGAAATCCATGGAAGCTTCCCCCCAGGAAGGACCTCCTCTCCCAGCTGGAGGCCAGTGTCTGGCACCCGGACCCGGCTCGTCTGCAGCTTTGGGTCTGGCCATTGGGCTAAATCCTTCCCTGGAGCGTTGTGACCCTGCTGTTATTCACACCATCTCTAATGCTAGGGCTTCTTCCACACAACAGATTTATGCTTCCCGTTGGAAGCTTTTTTCTGCATGGTGTGAGGAACAGGGGCTCGATCCTGCAACATGTGACATTCAGAGTATCTTAAGCTTTCTTCAACGTTTACTGGAGGAAGGAAAAGCAGCTTCCACGTTGAAAGTGTACGTAGCTGCGATTTCTGCATATCATGTTCCAGTTGGTGGCTCTTCTCTTGGCTCTCACAGTCTTGTTTGCAGTTTTCTGAAGGGCGCGCGGCGTCTGAACCCTGCTCGGAATCCTCATTTTCCTGTGTGGGATTTGTCACTCGTGCTTGCATTCCTGTGCTCACCCCAGTTTGAGCCCTTGCAAAGCATTGACATTAAATGGTTGTCCTTGAAGACTTCTTTTTTGTTAGCTATTGCTACTGCGAAACAAGTCAGTGAGTTGCATGCGCTGTCTGTTAGCGAACTGTGCTTGCGCTAGTTACTGGATGACTCCGGGGTGGTTCTACGACCCAATCCTTCTTTTCTTCCGAAGGTCCTTCTTCCTCAGTTCATAAATCAGCACATTGAACTGGTCTCTTTTCAGACTTCTTCAGGGTCTGATTCAAGTGCCCAACTTTTGTGTCCTGTTCGTGCCTTGAAGTGTTATTTGAACTCTACTGTTCAATTTAGACAGTCAGACCAGTTATTTGTCTGCTATGGTGGTGTGAAGAAAGATGCTCCAGTGTCGAAGCAGAGGTTGTCGAACTGGATAGTAGAGACCATTACGCTGGCTTACAAGGCAGCAGGGAGACCACTGCCCTGGGGACTAACTTGCCATTCCACTAGGGCCATCTCATCTTCATGGGCTGTTTTTAGAGGAGTTTTCCTGGTGGATATCTGCACTGCTGCTACCTGGGCTTCTCCATGCACGTTTGCCCGGTTTTATAAGGTCAACGTTGCTGCTCATAATGCCGTTAGTTCTGCGGTTCTTCTGGAGCAGCCTTAATTTCATCAGGTGGGTGGCATTCCTCATGACTATGTTGGTATGTGTCATCCATAGTGTTTACACTGCCTCTGGCAGTTAGTAAGAATGAAACAGAACGCTAGTTACGCATGTAACTGTGGTTCTGTGAATTCTGGATGACCGCCAGAGTTCTCAGTCACTCGGAATGCGCGAGAAAGCCATACCGAGGTAGAGTGCTGAGATACTGTAGCCTATAACCCTCCAGGGCTCAGCATACGTCACGCCACGTGAATTTAGGCGCTTTTCCATTACCAGTACCAGCTCAACTCGCCTCGGCTCGGCTCGGCTCGCTTTTCGCTCCGTTTTCCATTGTAGATAGTACCTCCACAATAGTACCTGGTCGTCATAGCGACGCCGCAGGAAACTGCCGTGACGCAATCTTCTACGCGACACACACCCGCTACCCACACACACAGGACAATGAAGGAAATCGCGTCTGGCGCGTGCAATGATGACACAGTGAATAGTGACGATTCTCTCTGACCAATCAGCAGTCTGCCGTGTTTTCATGTCACATTTTAGCATCGCCTCAGCTCGCTCAGAACCTCGCAGGAGGTGATACGAAAAAAAGTACCTGGAAGCAGGTACAGGTACAACTTTTACACAGTGGAAAACCAAACAAAGGTGAGCTAGTACTGTGTAGTGGAAAAGCGCTATTAGTTGGTATATTTTCTCGACCTATCTAGCTGGCGCTGCGATAATCCATAGTGTTTACACTGCCTCTGGCGGTCATCCAGAATTCACAGAACCACAGTTACATGCGTAACTAGCGTTTAATGCCTACATCAAGCAGTAAACTCAAAAAATCTCACATTAAACTCAAACAAACTGGGAGACATTTTTTTTATAGTTTAGAAAATGGTAATAAAATATGACAAGAACTCAGAGTTATCAAATCAGTTGATATTTAACTGGTTTTGGCATTCTTTCTGTTAGACTGTCTCACAAATGAATTAGGTTGAATAGCTGTCAGCTGTTAAATTAAATACACAATTAGATAATACCAGTTTAGGTCAACCAATTACCAAGCAATGGTTAATTTTGTTCAGTCTGTGGTGTAAAAAGGTCACATTAACAATTAAAGAAAAAAAACTTAAACCGTGGTCAGGTCAAAGTGTGAATCATTTTTGGTCCCAATTTTTTTATAAATTTTACTGCTAGTCCACTTAATGAAGAATTTTTGGGTATAATATGTCACAGTTTACTTTATTTTGCTATCCTCACTTACATAAATGAACTATAGTGTCCTGCACCCACTAGTAAAAACATATCAAAAGTTATATCTGGTGTCTGAAAATTTTTTGGTTTGACTGTATATTTGTATATTTATATTATTATTTTAATATATTTATTTATTTTAGAGCTGCACGATTCTGGTTAAATTGTGAATCACTTTTTTATTTATTTAAAATAGAGATCACGATTCTGAACATACAACTAAAAACGTAATTTACTAGAGGTTCTGACAAAATAGTAATTGCCGCAGTCTATTTTAAAAATATTTAATTTGAATGAATAATTAAATCGATTGTTTTAAAAAATAATTCAATGACTCACTCATAAACACTTCATCTGTTTAATTATTGGATGAATCAGATTTTTCTGTTTCTGCTCCATTCACAAGTAACATTGGTTTTGCTATGTTTCACAGAACTAAGATATGCTGTTGTTCTAGTGTTAGCTATAGTAACAGGACAGTTTTGAGTGTCATTGTTTGTCTTGAGCTGGTGTGCTATTGGTGGCTAACAACAAACATTTGCTTGTATACTGTTGTGCACTGTATGTTCTCTTTTTGTTCTCCTTGTCATTTGTTCGTCATCTTCACATTGTTTTGCGTATCATTATTTTGCTTCGCTTCAGTTATGATAAAGGGTCATCGACTCTTGCATTGCATGTTTGTGCATTTTGGGGCGGAGCAATGAAGTGAGGGGTGTGTTTGTTTGGGTTGTATATATTATAATAGCGTATATATCTTGTTTATCATGTTGTTCCCCCCTCAAAGGCTTACAAGGAGCAGTTAAAAAGAGACAGCGTGGTCACAGCCAAAGCCATAATAAATAATGATAATGTGAAAGTGTGCTATGAGAGGTACATGAAGGTAACAACATTTGTGGCATGTTGAAACACAAAATAAGGTTTTAATTTTTTTAAAGAATATTTGAAGTTATTTCTCTTCTCTTCTAATGTGACAGGGAGAAGATCCATTTGCAACAGATGCCAAAGACACAAGCTCTGATTCTCAGGACCCCGAGAGATCTGATGAAGCAGAGGAAGACGAAGAGAAGAGTGACTCATAAGAATGGATATAAGTAATGAATGGAGAAAAGAGGGAAAGGCTCGTTCTACGGTAGTTTCTTGTTCTATAACTTCAAATGCTCAGATGAACTTGTAATGTAAAAGTCCTGAGATAAATTTTTCATCATTTTGATTTCATAATTCAGTCCACATTGATTCATGCTAATAAGTGTAGGCTCAAAGTGTAGGCATTTTCTTTCTATCTTGAAAAAAAATTATACTCTTCTCAGTGGAGTCTGAGATTAATTTGTACTGTAGTATATGCATATTTGGAGTAAAAATATTTTGCCACTGTTCTGAATGCCATTAAACTTTACAGTATTATATTTGAATGCAGGTGTTGGATTGTGTTGCTCCCGATAATTTTTGGGATTGGAAATTTGCCTTTTCACTGTTTGTTCTGAGATTAGATCTGTTGACCATTAAATGTTTACTGTACACCAGATGTGATTGCTGTGAAAATATATTTAACAGCGTGGAGCATTACATCTGCTTAGAATACTGGAGGTCCCTCTACTGGAGGAAACAAACTAATGGCAGCTCTATAAGCAACTTAAATTTTTTGGAGTGCGTTTTGGGGTCAATTATCACCTCAACTCTCTTTGTTTCAATGATGAAAACATCAGACAGTTTGGAGTGAAATGTACAGGTAGGTGGAACACCTGCTAGGCATTGCTGCCGGGGTCAGCTGCAGGGTCATCAGCTAGGAACCAACATTCACCAACGTTTCGCTCCTTTAATCCTGGAATGTCTCCTGGTGGCGGAGCAGTGACAGGGACGTCTCCCTGTCACCCCCTGCAGCTGATAGGTGTTACCCTCTGCGGCTGTTGTCGGGGTTAGTTGTTCTTTCCCAAGCTCTTGTCTTTCCTCCTCAGCCAGAGCCAAAAGCTCCCCTTTTCAGCCTCCTCCGCTAGCTCTTTGGTTGACTTCTTTAGGTTCCCTCCGGTCGCTCCTGCGTCCCTCAGAAGGCGTGTGGTTGACAGCCCCACGTTGCCTCGGCATCCAACCTCCACTGGACAGATGGTGGTCTTCCAGCCAGCCTCCTGGCACTCAGCAGCCAGCTCTGAGTACTTGGCCTTCTTGCGTTCGTAGGCGGCCTCCATCCCCTTCTCCGCTGGTATTATGAGCTCAATGAGGAGCACAGATTTTGCCTTGGTAGACCACACCACTATGTTGGGGCAGAGAGCTGTAGCAGTGATCTCGACCGGGAAACAGAGCTGCCTGTCGAGATCGACTCTCATGTTCCACTCCTGGTCAGGGGAAAACGGCCGAGATGTTTCTCTTGGCCTGAGGTTTCTTCTCCCCCATCTTCTGTGGCAAAGCTGATGTGGTTGTGGTTCTCTGTTGGTGGTACCCCTTTGCTACCCTGTCAATGCCCCTTTATCACCTCGGCTAGCTTTCTCAGGACCTGGTCGTGGTGCCATCTGTAGTGTCCCTGGGAGGACGATCAGCCTGGTCAGCGGACTCTCTCAACTCGAGAACAAGCCTGGTCTTTTCCTGCTTGTAGCCCAAACTGATTGAAGCGGCAGCTGCAGGGTGTTCCTTCTGAAGAGGCCCATTTCAGAGAGGCACTGTGGCAGCCCCAACCACTTTCGGATGAATGCGTTGGCTTTTCCATCCATCTTGCTTGCGGTGGATGAGGGGATCTCACTCATTTTCAGTGGCCACATCACCCTCCTGTAGAGCGTAAACTGGTAGCACCAGACCTTGTACTTCCTTGGGAGTTGGCTTAGATCGATCTTTGCCAGTCCTTCTGAGAGCTGTTTCATCACGGTTCTCCCCATCTGTTTGTCCGTAAACTCTGCCGTGTACTGCCTCCCCAGGCTTTTAATGGGTTGCTCAGAGAGGAGTGGGATTTTCTCTCCCCCTAGGACGAAACATAAAGGGATTTTCTCTCCCCCTACGAAATATAAAGGTGAGTAAATGACAGGATTATTATTATTATTATTATTATTTGAACTATATTGTTCAGATTTTTCTTTAAGGCACATTAGCAGATGCCAAAATCCTTTTTTTTTCTTTTTTTTTTTTTTTTTTCTACTGCTTAGCCTTTTCTTTAACCCTAGAATGCATGAACCAAAAAACCTACTCAAATGCATAAAGGTGGTCAGAATGACACGTGGGATTAATGATTTTCTTCAGAAAAGTGTCACATTAATTGAATGATTAAAATAATTGATGATCCATAAATTATTTAATAGAACATGTTTATTTTTCCACTTTCCTTATATGCATTACAAAAGATGAAATGTATTCTTTTTAAAATGCAGTTGTACTCCAAACTAATATATCTACTGTAAAGTATTTTCTAGTCTGAACCTTCACTCCCCACATTTCTCTCAGACCTTGTGAAAATAATCTTTGCAGACAGAGACAAACCATTTCACATAAGATTAGCACCTTTTTAAGCATAATTTTGAGCAGAGTTGGCATCTCTTCCTTTGTTTGGGCCTAAGCTGTCTTTCCTGAAGCCTTTCCCCCTCATCTACTGCATCTGAAATCACATAATTAGTAGGTTTGTAGGTACAAGTAGGTACATTTGATGAAGAACTTCATGACTGTTACAACAGTATGCATGCGTATAGTATGAATATTATCAAGAAGCAATGTAGTCCGGTCCAGACTCGTCCATGGAGTGGAGGAGTTTCGCCTGGAACACTTGGAGGACCGTCGTAGTGTGCAGGGCTGAAGCAGCTTGACCAGCGGAAGCATAGGCTTGGCCGGCGAGAACTGAAGTTGTTCTGCACGGTTTGGACGGATGAGCCACTTTAGACCTCCATCCAATGGCGGTGGGCGGGCAGAGATGCGCGGCCACCGCTTCCTCTAGGGGGGGCAGTTTTTCATATCCCTTTTCCTCTGCACCATGACTTCATCAGTTTGTCATGAACTTCAGGGAAGAACAGCACTGATCGCTGATGAGGGGCCTGTTGACACCCCGGCAGGAACCATTCGTCGAGGCGGCTTCTAGTGGGCTCTTCCGGTGAAGACCAGTCGAGGACGAGCACTTCAACGGCCCTGGCAAGAACGTGGAGAAGCTCGGCGTCTGTGCTCGCGTCACTTTTGCTAGACTGAGACAGGGGGGCGGGGTCAATGACTAAGCCCGACCAATCCTCTCCTTCAGAGGCCGTCAATGACAGGCTGTCATCGTGGAGGTCTTCCTCCGATCCACCAAACGAGACGAGGCCGGCCTCTTCAAAGGAGGGGAGCTGGTCTGCTTTGGTCACGAGCACCGGCGAAATCTCTCTCTGTGGAGAGAGTGAGGCATGCGGGGTCTGAGCCGGCATGAGCTCACTCGTCTCCGTGCGCTCGTGTGTCCTCTGACCACGCCGTTTCTTCCTCCAAGGTTCTTAGCAGGCAGGAAACGGGAGGGCGTGAGGGGCGGGGTCGCTATCTAAAAAGAAAGCTAGCTGCGAGCGCAGAGAGGATATCATGTGAGCTATAGAGTGAGTTGTGTAATTTACCTGTATTCATGACTCCTCTCCCATGGCCTATGGATACTGGATAGTAAAGTGTCTATTGGTTGTGAACTTTAGAATTATGGCAGAAGTAGTAGGTCATGCTATGTGTGTGGGCTCGTTTGAATCAAGAACAACCTGCTCTTAACAATACTGAGCAATTTATTATGGTTTACTAATGTTTTGTAAAGTTAAAAAGCAGCATGGGGCACAAAAGCTTAATTTGATTCTGTATACTGTTTACATGCGTAAAGTCAGTGGTGACTTTTTACGGTTTTAATGTCATCAAATTGCAATTGGTTACTGAGATCATCCAAATTTAGTGACTACCGATCAAGTCATAGGCACTGTTCCAAATGGCACACTTCATGTGCACTTATGGTCTTGTGGACTTACAATGGTCACCGTATGCACATGTCCGTTAAGTCCACATGTTGTTTAGGTTTCAGAAGGGTGGCCAAGATGTTCCCTTGGATACGCACTTTTGCTGAGCCCATGAAAGTGCCATTATGTCACAAAAGTGGGGTCTTAGAGGAAGATTGCAAGGGTTCCATTTGGGACAGGGCCATAAAATGCGATTATCGGCCGTTACCGATCTGTGGACGATCAATCGGAGCATCCCTACTTTTTATTAAATATTATTTATAATAGATATTTTGTATCATTTGTCATGATGCAACAAAACATACTGAATTGTGTGGACGTCATTTTTGGCCAAGTGGTCATCTTGCATTATTCCAAGCCTATAATTCAATACATGATTATGTGGGAAGTATTAGCTGTATTATTAGATGTTATTTTGTGGTTATTAATGAAAATGAACCGACTGCAAACTTCTGCTTTGTAAAGCAGAAGTTAAATTCACTAAACTAAAAGTGAAAATGAATAAAAACAAAAGCGCAGACTTATGTTAACTGGTAAGAGAAACATGCATTCACTCATCTGAGCTTAGTAATTAATTATATTAGTCTACATTTGATTACTCCATGACAATAATCATGTTACAGTTACTGCTATATCATAACAATACACTTAAATGTAGGTTTAAAATTGTACATATGGCACATTTAATCTCTAACAAAAAATATTTTAGCAAAATGTATAT
The DNA here is from genome assembly GCF_963993115.1 of Abramis brama. Taxonomy (NCBI): domain Eukaryota; kingdom Metazoa; phylum Chordata; class Actinopteri; order Cypriniformes; family Leuciscidae; genus Abramis; species Abramis brama. The sequence continues at coordinate 19,654,864 of NC_139973.1, forward strand.
TTTGCACTTAGGAAAAAACTATATCTCACACATTAAACAGCAAAATAATGAAATCTTTTTTTAAATTATTATTTTTTACCTTTGTATAATTCTTAACAAATGGTGCAAATCTAATTGGTAGTGGAGAGCAAGCTGCTGCTTCCATATTATTACCAGATAAAATGGTCCTCTCACAGCACCAACTAATCATATTTTTTATCTGGGCTACCCAATAATATAACTGAAGATTTGGCGCAATCCGGCGCATTTTTTTTATTCCAAATAAACTTTGTAAGGTGTTTATTGAAGTCTTTAAAAAAAGCTTGCTAAATAACTAGGTTGAAATAAATATAAAAGTTTGGGAAGGATATTCAATACAGGAATAGACTGGTCTGGTTTAGACATAAATATTAATACGTCATCAGCATATAATTATGTCTTATCTTGTCTAATCAATGTCTTCAGGATTACTAGGGCTATAGGCAGGTGAGGGTTCTTTTTTTTCAGGGTTTTAACTAAACTCTGCAGGACAGCGGTTCTCTAGGACCGAACTAGGTTCTTAATTAACTTGCTTGTTAGAGACAAATTGTTTAGGCGTCCAGTAAGCATTGAGGACCGTAGACATGTTTTCAGGACTGTTATCCAATACGTCCATAAGTGATGTGAAGCCCTGTCCAGCATCCACCTTCTGTTTTAGTTGCTGCATGAACACTGCAAGCTCAGCATCACCAATGTCTATGCTATAATGTTTGCATGCAACTGTTAGTGAGTCAATGTCTCCAAAAGTGTTCGCACCAGGTAAACAGCCAACAGCAGCATGCATGAAGCCATAGGTGTAGTCATGGAAACGGCTGTTTAGCTCCATGATTTGTCGATCCAACACCCCATTCCACAGATGCCTCAGATCTTCATCACTTTTAATGTTGCCACCTTTTCCAAGAGAGCTTGTGACTACGGAGGCATACAGTTTAGCAGGAAGTATCCTTTCTCGCTAGGCAGTGATGTCCCATTTGCGTATGTCTTGTTTTTCCATCAGGTCTTGTCTTAATTTAAGCACTTTCAAAATCGTGCTTTGTGTTGTCCCTGAACACTTTTAAATTGTATTTCAGTCCCTCAATTAAATTTCAGTTTGTGACCGATACAGCTGGTGATTGTAAACCTTTCTGCTAATCTAAAAAAAAAAAATCCAAATGTTACTAGAATAAACCAGAACTTTTTTGTTTGCATCTGTTGCAAAAGAGAGTCAGCTTCTAGTTTAGTTAGACCATGTCTAGTTTCGGAATACCCGGCAAATGTTTCTTGGATCGCATCGAGTAGTGTCAAGATCTTGGTGACTGAGCCTGACTTAGAGCCCCATCTCGTGTCCACGGACCGTTCTAACTCCAAGCACTGCTTTCCATAAATCGTGCATTACGGCTGCTTCCAGTCATGAAGCCATGAACAGAATTCAGTGTTCCAAAGAACGTATTCACATGTCTAGATGCTTTTGCAACATTGCTGAGAACAAGATTGAGGCGATGTTAACAATAATGTACATAAACACCATGAGGAAAAGTACGTTTAAGGATGACCTGTACTCCGCCTTTTGCACCTGACATCACAGAGGTGAAACAAAATCCCACGCACAATTCAGGGTCCAGGTGCTAACACTATAAATATTTTCTCTGAAATCGCATCAGCTGTCAGGTCACATGTATCAAAAAATCCAATGGCCCTTTCTTTCACAAATCCTCCATGCAAGTATCGAATGCAAACTGCAACAAGCTCTCTTTTCGAGAGATCTTTACACTCGTCTGCCAATGGCATAATATGTGTTCGGTGTTACATGCAACTCTGTTCTTATCTTGCGCAGCAGCAAGGAAGCGGCAGACTTAGTAAATCATTCTGAATATCTGAGGTCGTCATCGTCGCATTTTTAGGCAGCTGGTCAAGGCGCTTTTGAATTTCCTGATCATAGTTTCAAAGCAAACGGAACAATTCCAAAAAAATTCCCGTTTAATGCTTCCTCACTTTCTCTGTGACCACACAATGGGATATCTTGCTTAGCACAAAAAAGTACAATATCAAGCACAACTTTAATTCTTCCCGATTTCTCTCCACAAAAGATACGTTTACTTTGTCTCTGTTTAGCTGATCAAGCACTGTACCTTTGCCATAGGGCTGTTGACTTTGTCTGTAATCGGCCAGTTTAGCTTGTGAATGCAGGTGTCCTTTGCTGTCCTGATGCTTTTTTCACTTACGAGGATAAGTCAGATCATTGGCAGTGGTAATTTTACACCAATGAGGACATATTTATGAATAAAGACATTGATTATAGCTAATAAAATACTTAAAAAAACTACACCGTGTAATCTCGGTCTTCATCTGAAATAACTGGGAAATATTATTTTAAAAAAGTTTCAAATTCTAATTGTGAAGCACTGTTTTGTGAACAATATAGTGATTCATAATTGGATTGAAATGCATTGTTTATAAGTGCAGGATCATATGTAGTGATACCATCCGACATCTTTAGAGATTAAATTGTTCTCTCAGAATGATTCTTTATCTGATATGTTAACAGTCAACTAGATTTGTTTGGGTGCTCATAATAATATTGTTTGGAAAGAAATGTTTTAATATGATTGGTGTGATCAAGATTGAGTTTGGGTCTAGAACCAGTTAACAGACCAGTTAGTTTGAGTGGGTGTTGTGCTATGTAGATGCTCTAATCTTTTAATCTCCCTTTCCAATTCTTGGTGTTTAGATATCAGGGCCTTTTTATGTGCAGCAGTATAAGAAATAGGCTAATGTATCCCGGATTGTCTCTGCATACCTCATTTTTTGGGGTCTGACGACGATTCAGTTTCCATACCTTGCTTCTTGTTGTCGGAGGCCCTAATGTAATATCTACAGTATCTGAACCAGAGCATGATCTGAAATGGCAATTGAGCCAATTTGACTAAAAGATGTAAGATTGAAGGAATTATTTTGGATAAAAATATAATCAATTCTTGAGTATGAACGATGGGGATTGGAATAAAATGTATAGTCTTTACTAAGAGGGTTCATTTCTCTCCAGCTATCAATTAAACCACTCTCTTTGCATAGTTTTTTTAAGAACCAAAGAGGATCTAGGATTGACTAGAGTGCCTGACGAGGATTTGTCCAATCTTTCATCCATCACGCAATTCTCTGGCGCAGACTCCTAGTCATTTGCAGTGTTATGAATATCAAAATCATTTTGGATATGAATTTGGGAGAGTCTTCATTTGGCGCATAAACATTTAACAGTAATATGATGGCCACATATTAGGCCAGTGATCAAAGTAAATCTACCCTTTGGGTCTCTAATTTGATTTTCAAGAATGAATGGCAAGTGTTTGATAATTAAAATAATCATACTTCTTTTCCTTGGGTTAGCTGCGCATGAAGAATAATATACTTGACCCACCCAATCCCAATTCAATTTCAGATGCTCACTATCCGATAGATGCATTTCTTGAAGCATGGCAACTGTGGCTTTTTTTTTTTTTTCAAGTTAAGTCATTATTTTTTTCCTTTTTACCACGTGTCCTAATCCCTTGACATGTAGGGCTGAATGATTTATGAAAATAATCTAATTGCGATATTTTTTTTAACAATATTGCGATTGCAATTTAATTTAACTTTGCCTCTAAGGAGACCACAATTCCATGTCAGGTGGGGACAGTACATACCCAAACATGACAAAACCTTATTATTTTAATGATTGTTCACACTGAATTATCATGACTCATTATGTGGTCTGAAATGACAGAAGTTTAAAATGGAACACATATGCTTTACAGAAAAAAATAAAAATAAAACCTTCTATAAAAATCATAAAACTATCACTATGCTAAGCTAAATTTATTAGCACATGCTTTAACTATACAGACAAGTGACAGACTGTGCAATAAATGTATGTTGATATTCTATTAGAAAAGACCAAAAAGAACTACTGATATACAAAGAAAGAAAAAAAGTCTGTTCTAGATGCTGAAGCTCCAATTTTAATTGGGCATTAAATCCAGTGAGAGATTGATTGTAAAACTTTTATCTAGGGTATGGCCTTGAATTTATTTGTGTCTGTGTGTATGTTTATGTGTGTGTGTTGCCCAAGGGAAAAGAGCACAAATCCAGAACTGGCACTTTGTAAGCACTTGCAGAGATGATGAGCAGTAATTATGCTTTAATGATTTCTTTAGGGCATCTCCCCCTCCCTCTCTTACAATCTCTCTCTCAGTGTCTTTCTTCTTACTACTACCACCTCTAAATTAAGACTTATTCTGAAAACATTTGGTGATGAAATGCAGCTTACGTCCTCTAATTGCCACACAAACCTCACGCGGGCATTTTCACTTGGAATCTTTGATGTCAGATGCCCCCGCCTGGGTGTTCCGGGCACCATTTGGTGCTTATTGGTTGTAATTGGGACAAGTTGTTTTAAAAAGGGCATCCTCTGCATGACTTTGATGGATGCAGTGGCCTCTCTATTGCTCAGAGTGGAGGAACCCTCCCCCAGCATGCACCCACGAGCACTAAGGCCCTGTCACTTATTAAAGGAGGTTGTCACCACAAAGTGACAGATGTCCTGATAGGATCTGGCTGAGTCTTTGGCCCCCGCCTGGCTTGTTAGTACACATGGTTCAAGGGAAGAGAACTGTTGGTTTTTTTAATAACTGTTACTTGTATTCTTCGGAGGCCTCCATCTTTCCCACCCTCTGTTACTTGCTCATTCTTCGTCATATATCCATTTCCGTCTCTCTTCTTTTTCTCCTGCTAGGAGGTGTTTTAAACTCCACGTAGCTGCTATCAGATTCTGAGCTGTGTTCTCGTTATCTCCCTCAGGTGCTGGCCTTGTCATGCCAAGGGTTCAGTGCCATCCGAATGTTTTTAAAGCTCCATTTTCGCTCTTGCCTTCCCCCCTTCTTATCACATGAAGATGAGGCTGGTGTCCTGGGGTACACACCTAGCACTCTCAGTCCCTCACAATCCCCAATCAACCCTAAGCAGCCCTCTCGAGAGTGGCCCGTCCTTTTAGGTTTTTTCCACAGGTAAAATTGTGAAAAACCTTGCAAGGCCTCTGGTTCCCCCGGAGGTAAAATCTATAATGGAGTTTTGAGTTGAGCTACAAGGGCCTTGGAAATTGACTGCTTTAACCACACAGCTGCCTTTCAGAAGGTCAGTGCTACACAGAGACAAGAGAAAATCATTGGCCCAAAAGGGGCTGGAAAAGGCCAGAACACCTCACCACAAATTACACACCAGCAGGGCACCATGCAGACAGAAATAACTGTCCCCCCCCCCCCCCCCCCCCCCAGAAATAACTTTTATTTGTGCAGTATGGCTTCTTAAACTTTCACATTTTTCATCATAAATTATTCAAAATGTAAACTTATTGAATTATGGAACTTCAAAACTAGTAACTAGTTTTCATGCATGTGCGCTCCAGTGGTAAGTTTGCTATCCTTTGATGATTGTGTGAGGTCAGAAAGCTGGAGCAGCTATAAAGAGGATATTTTTATTGGTATCAAAATGTGATTTGAAATTTACTTTGGTCTCTATTAGCCAGAAGATTTGTGTACTAGTTGCAAAAGACAGAGGGCGCTATAGTATAGCTTTGCAGTGTTCAGCAGAATAGTTTTTTGAACATATTCAAAGATTCATTTCAGTGTCAGTCAGGCTTTTGTCTTTTGATGTCAACTGACACATAACTGTTCTCTTTTGTAAAGCTCTTGTTATATTCCATCATATGTCACTGTCATAGCAGGAGGGAATTCTATCAATTTACCCACAATTACTAAATCTAATCATCAAACTAGCACAATGTTAGTTTTTAATCAATTCAATTTAATCAATTTCATTTTCAAATTGCTATATTTAAAGATGTTGAACCTAAACAATATGAATTACATCTATATGTGAAACCCTAAATTATATACTTCAACTTAATATTTCACGCCTGAAAACATTTAATAATTCATCCTTCCTCTCATAAAAAAATCCCTTAACCTTCTTCCGATCTAGGTTTTGATATGAAGAATCAAACAAGGCTTTCAATTTCCATTTTTTGGAATATTTGCCAATCATCTAAATTTTGACTATCATCTAAATTGATTGAGATAAACTGAGAATTCCTGACTTAAAATTCTGTATCACCGCACCAATGGTAATTGCATGTTTATTAGAAGAAATAAAATAATAATAAAAAATAAACACCTGCCAATAGTCATTACTTCTGTCGGGACCCTTTGAAAGTAAAGCTACCTGACAGTTAAATTCAGCTTCTGACAGAACCAAACTTGTTGAATTCCCACAGAAGTTAATACTCTAAATACTTATTGTTGCAATCAGTTAAACATCCCCGGGAGGCTCAGTGGAGTTTCCCTTTGAACAAATACCCGAGGGAGGCCAGCCTGGGACAGCGCCAGAACCTACAGGTCTTAACGGCAGGTACTTCTGGGAGTTTATATAATGAAACAATTGGTAATTTCTCCTGCGACTGTTGGGAGAAAAGATGTAGAAAACGAGAGTTGAGGGTGTGTTTTAAGTAAGAATCTTTATCTGGGCTTAATTTCCCGTGCTTGAGCAGAGTGGAGGATTTTTTTCCTCCTTACAGATCTTTTTGTCAGATCCTGCCTATCCAAGATAGACCCAGGGGCACTCTAAGAACATACACATCACCTAGATTTGCCTTCCAGCCCACTTCCCTCTCCAGCGATCACTCGCTCTATCCCCAATGGCTTCTTTGTGCAGCAAAGACGAGAGAACATTTTGGAAATCAAATTTCATTTTGTCAGGGGAAACCTGAAACAGACTCTAATTTGAATAGATTTAATAGAGTAATTGCTGCAAATACATAGTCACATCTCTCCACATCACTCAAAGCTTGCACAAAAGCAAGCTTTAAAACGTCTAAATGACATCTGTTAAAACACTGCCAACAGAATTTGTAGTGCAATTGCCTACATAAATGTAAAGAAATGATAGATTTTCTTTGTAGACTTCTATGATCACGCCTCCATTTAATCTAGTCATATTCTTAGCGGTCATTGAATGACATGATTTTTTTTATTTTTTTATTATTATTTAAAAATGCATTAAAATGCAATTAATATATACAGTGACTAATACATTTGAGTATTTTAATTAAAATGTCAGGGTGACAATTGATATGATAATAAAGGGAAAACAACTTAATCATCTGGAAATTAAAATTTTATTAATAAAATTGGTCTTTTATTAATATTTCTTAGATTTTTTTTTATTTTTATTTTTTTTAACCAAAACTGCTTCACTGCTTACAAAACAAAGTCATGGTCTAATGCAGAAAAAAATATCTTAAAATATCAGATAATATGACCATTGTGTTACGAGTTAAGGTTAGTTCATATTGTAAAATGTAAGGTGGTGTGACTCCCCAAAAAATGTAATGATATTTATTATTAATTAATAATGATGTTTATGACGACATGATGTTTAAAAAAATTACTTATAACCTTTACAAATATTTATTTATTTATTATTTACTTTATTAAAGATGACATGTTCAAAGCTTAAAGAATACCTTTGGTTGCATGCACTTATGTGAACAAGATTTATTTATTTTTTAATCATGGACACTCTTATGTCACTGACCTTATAGTTGTATTCTGAGCTGTCAGTGTAAATTCTGGTCAGTTAGAGTGTGTTTTTTTGTTTGCTTCTTGATTGCTCACTCATAAACACCTCAACACCACTGTTTCCTTGAAAGCATCCCTCTTGTTTGTCACAGCAGCACATTGACAGACTTGTGGTCCTTTGGGAGATTTAATAGTGCACAGGTTATCATAAGGATGAGTCAGTCTACTGAGACACAAGGGACATGGAAATGGCCTACAGGGAGAGCTGTTGGCTTGGGGAGGGAGTGTTGGAGTGGGGGTTTGGAGGAGACGCACATAGGAAGTGTATTCCTCCATCCCTCTGCACCTTGCCTACGTTGACCAGAGTGTCCATCAGTGTGGTCTCTCGAGTGCTGTAGGAACAGCAGTGCTGGCAAAAATAAAAAACACACCCCAGGAAAGTGCTTTTTTCATGGCCAGAATAGGAGTGATGGATTGGGTTAGCATGAGCAGACAATGCATTTGTTACAGAAAGAAAGAGAAACAGAAAGAAAGAGAAAACAAGGTCTGGCAGAAAAGCCTTCCACTGGCAGTTGGCACTAAACTATGCTAGACTAGGATGGGAAAGAAAGGGTTACAAAAAATGACTGAATATTTGGATATAAGTATTTAAGATTTAATGTATCTCATTTGCAAATGTATTTGTGTCCTAATCAGCATGTTTGACTTTTTCAATAACACATGGGGTGTTTTGTAGTGTGCCCTTGAACTGGTATCTGACTTAATGTGGCCCTCTGTGTTTTGCATGCATCTTCTGACCTTCTTCCTCACCAATGAAATGTAATTATTTGTGGTTACTGATAGATGTGAAACATGTTCTCCTGAGGTTCGCATGAAGGCAGGCTACCTACCAATTTGAAGGGAGTGAATCTGAGAGCATAAAATATGAACCACCTTTCTGTGCAATAATTGTCCCAATTTCCTTTGAAGAAGGCAATCATCCTGGATGTTCACCAAGAGCTTATTTAGAGATATCATTTTTCCATCTAGGTTATATTAATTAATGCATGCCTTAGCTCAAATTAGCCCTCCAAGGAGCAATAACTCAAATTCTTGTATTTATGTAAGTAATAGGTCAAAAAAAAAAAAAAAAAAATGCTAAACTGAAATAATTATGCAGTCCAACACTTTGCTTTGAGAATAAACTGCTTGAAAAACCTGATAAAATATGAATGTGTTTAGGGTGCAAATTTGTAAAATATTTACAGCCTAGTATTGGTGGGGCACAGCAATTAAGTCGGCAGTCAACTTCAGTAATTGTCAATACATTAAACTTTTTCACTGAATTTGCTTGTTGCCTATTTGTGAAATGTGTCAATGTTTATAACAATAATTATTTATCTGGAAGGTAATTTTGGAATATTGTGAATGCTGTAAGTACAGAATTCTGTCTTGGAACGCAGTGCTTAGATGTGAGAACTCAAGGAGACTGCATGAGACTCAGCAAGATGCCCCCGTGGGGACTGATCTTATGTCAGGAGATTGCAGATTTTTACGCTAAAGAAGCTACTCAATCTCTCCAAAGACTGAATTATTAAAGGCTCTGTATGTTTTTCAAAGGCTGGGTTTAGCTTTTAGATGAGAGTGGGGGTGTTTCATACTGGATCATATCTGTCCCACCCCCACCTCTACAATTCTCTCTATACTCGCTCAAATGGCCCTTTACTTTCTAAGCATGCTTTTACTGCCTTTAAAGAGTTATTTTTGTTGATGAAAAGGATATGCCGGCTTGGCAAAGTGAACTGCGGCGATTCGTTCACTCGTTTAATACTCCTCCCTCCAAGGTTTGGTTCATAAATTTATTATCAATAAAGTATACAAGGAGTCTCATGCCTTAGCGAGGCCTGGAAGCTAAGTGTTGCTGATGTGAAAAGATTGCGAGCCAGACAGAATATATGAGAGAGAGAGAGCAAAGAAGTAAAAGGGTAGGAAGAGAGGGAAAGAAGAAGGAGTGTTCTGGTTAGTATCATCTCTGACTGACTGATGGCCGTGTGAAGTATAAAGCTCTTTCTTCATCATGCCTTGAATGACTCTCCTAATTGTGAGGTGTAGGAGAGCAGCCTGACTTCTGTGTTCATTACTGAATGCTGCAGCTGATTAATTCCCATTGGACATACACATTCTCAAAACACTTTGAAGTTATCAAGTTTATCTGCCTGAATAGAAAATCAACTGTATTTTAACTTTTCTAACCCTCTGGGGTCTGAGGTGTTTTCTGGGCCCTGGAGGTGTTTTGACATGCCCTGACATTTGTGCTTATTTCTGTTACTTATAAAATGTCACTGTGTTCAGCACAAACTCTGCTACAATAACATGTGAGCAGCATGTATGTAAAAGTTTGTAGTTTTGAGAAAACTGTTTGTGTGGCAAGTAAAAAAAAAAAATGCCACTGAAAGTCCAACCCATACTGAATATTTGTTCACAAGACTTTTGAAAACATGATATTGTAGCCTACAAATTTTGCTTCAAAACTATCAAACTATATTGATTTAAAATTTGTAAGACTTGTTTTGTGTAAGTAAGGCAGTATGTGGTGAAGCGTGAATGATCATGAATATTGATGTTTCACACCTGGGAAGACAAAGACTCCTCACCCTTAGTGGCCCTATCAGCTGAATGGGACTAGAAGAAAGAATGTAAGGAGATTAAAATAATGGCTTTTTGATTTGTTGCATTTTTACAACATAATCCAAATATACATAATAAAGGACAAAGAGGCACATTATTAAGCACACTAATCTAAACACAGAGACTTGAACAATCACACACCTTTGCGCCATTCCTGAAATGGTTTCTGTTCAACATACCTATCATTTCCAAAGTATTTGATTTTTTATTTTATTTACTTCACAGAAAACTTTTATTTCTTTGGGAAACAGTGCAGAAACTCATATGGTCAGATGTTGAAAACAGATGAATGAAGCAGGCTTTGGCATCGTGGTGACAGCCTGAATTGGGCAGGTAAGCAGACCAACAGACCGGTGAACCCTTGGAAATCCAAGAATAGCACACAGCAAATGGGTAATCCAAGAGATTAAATCCAAGCAATACTCAGAAACTGGGCAGTAACAGAAAACGACAGGACATGAGAATAACGATCTGACAAAGAATGAATGCACACACTAGAGCTTATAAAGAACAGAGAGAATGAGCTGCAGGTGCAGATTGACCTGATTAGCTCACCAGCTCAATGAGTTTGCCATAGCAGCGCTGACAGCAAATCACTTCAATGACAGAAACCCAAGGAAAACACACAAAATTGAACACACAAACCCATATACTGTGACAGTGCCTTTCCCCGTAGGACGTTTTACCTGTTGAATAAGGGAGTGATCCAATATGTGTCTCACAGGAACCCAATGCATCTCCTCAGGACCATAACTCTCCCAGACCACCAAATACTGAAATAGACCCCATTTATGAGTCGTGGCAGTGGGGGAACAAGGACGGGCAGATTAAGAGGAGAATGAAAAACAAGTTTAATTTGGACACCTGAAAGATGGGATAAATTCTCCTGTATGCTGGAGGGAGTTTTAGCAGACTGCCACTGGATTAATGATTTTGGTGACAGGAAACAGGCCAATGAATTTGGGAGAAAGCTTATAACAAATGGAGTGGAGAGGAATGTCAAGTCAAGTCACCTTCATTTACAATACAGATTGTTTCAAATCAGCTTTACATTGATAATAAGAATTTAATGCAACAAAGGTAGGCTGTACAGCAGCTCTAGAAGAAAGTCATTGTCTAGCCTAAGTAAGTTTTTGATTGATTCATTTGCACTGTAAAAATCATTAGTTATTAACTTTGGGCCGCTCCAGATCTTGGTTGGCCCATTTAGTCTGACTCTGAGGGTGAAACCCATAGGAAAGACTCACAGTCACCCCCAGCAAAGGACAAAACTCTCTCCAAAATTTGTTCACAAACTGAGGTCCCCTGTCAGAGACCAAGGCCATGAATGTGTCAATGACGCAAACGCTGTCTCTCTGGCTGAAGGTAATTTGGGCAGATTAATAAAGTGAGTCGCCTTTGAGAACCGGTCTACCACTGTCAAAACAACTGAAATGAGATATATACCTACTTTGTTATTTAACAAAAATTAAGGAAGATAAAATACTGTAAAAAAATGGTTTCAGGCCCTAATTAAAGTTCTCTGTCTTTTGTATATGGGACTTTTATGTTTGGTACAGAAACTTCCTGTAGTTGGAAAAATTGACTTAATTTTAACAGCAGAGCACCTTGGAACAGGAAGGCCTACTGGAGTAGGAAAAGCCAAGCCAGGAATTAGCATGGCAGCATGCATGTTAGAAAAACCTGTTTGAACCAAACAGAACGTTTGGGGAATAAGATGGTTCTGGGAACTGTTTACAGATTGGCGTCTTCTTCATTGAAGTTGTTTATGGATTAATTGTCATCGAGGTTTGAGAGAAGACTTGGGATTTTTGGTATTTTATCACTTTTGGTGGATTGGATAATTTCATTTTTTCCAGGATATTTTGATTATTTTTTTGGGCCTCAAGGACTAAGGACTTGCACATAAGGACAAAACTTCAGCCTCCCACTGCCATCAGCTTACATTCCGGGGAAGGGAAAACACAGCTGCCTACATCCAAAAGGATAAGAAAGAAAATGCCTCTTCTAAAATCTACTTGCTGCACAAACTGCCACAGACTGTGGCCCAAACTGTAACAAAGGACTGCAGGATACGAAAGGTTACCAAACCAGACGGAACACACAACAGAGCTTTGTCATGGACGTCCCCAACATACAGCCAGTGAGTCCCATGAATCTAGTGCTCCTCCACTAGCCATACTGAGTGTAGAGAAACAAGCCGATCAACACGCTAATCGATGGCACAAACGGAGCGAGACCCAAAGGCACTCAAGGCATCAGATTGTCACAAGCATCACATATTGCCACAGTAGCATCCTCTACCCCAGATAGGACTATGACAAGGATTGCAAACACTGGTTTCCTACCACCGCCTATACCACCGTGTTATCAGGACAATGATAACACCATGCAGCTACAACAACCTCTGCTCACGGACACAATCTCAGCTGAACCCTGCCCACAGAGCTCACCACAGACAGACTGTGACGGATTAGAACTGCTCGAAGTTTCATCACCCAAGGATGACTTTCTGAAAAACAGCCAGGAAAACCAGGACAACATATCACAGCCACCGGAAACACCAGAGCAACAGCCCCTCTCACCAGACGTGTTATTTATCTATCCAGCGTCCCCGCTTCTGAGCTTCTCCGAGAAATTGGAGGAACTGATGTATGCTGGAACTAAACTATCCCACTCTTTTGCTGCAAGCCCCCAGATATCAACCAAAAAGGGGCGACCACCAAAGCCTGTGGGCCCAACTCGCCCTCCCCCTCCTCCTGTGAGAGCTCTTCGGCCTCTGCCACAACGCCAGGGTCCACACCCTCCTCCATCTGATCTAGGTGTACCAAAAACAACTGATACCAGCTCTCAGTGATATGTGTCGGGTCCCCGCTATGATAACAGTAACTTTCTCAAATGTTAACAGAACTAGCGGTAACCCAGTGTTCCTGTATCTTTCTCTATTTCTGTTCTATTACATGCTAGAAAGTCTAAGGTCTTCCCAAGCCATACAGCAAACCAATCTAATCTGCTGCCTGTTAAACTAATATTGCTGTGGGGGAAAAATTAATACGTCAAGTTAGCACTTTTAAACATCCGATCACTTAAAAATAAATCACTTTTGGTCAATGACTTAATATCCACAAACAACCTGGATTTTATGCTTCTAAATGAAACGTGGCTAGAAGACAGCTGCAGTGCAACAGTCCTCAATGAAACAGCCCCTCCTAACTTTACTTTTATGAGTGTCTGCAGACATATTAAATCAGACACAGTAACTTTCTGCGGATGTGGTCTGATCTGTCTGACCTCAGTGCCACACGAGGAAATTGTTGATAACAGCTCTGTAAAGTCCTCAGCAAAGGCTGGAGAGTTTTTTGGAGGCCTGTAAATAATAATAAGTAAAATGCATGGAGCACCTTTTAACACAATACCCAGATATTCGAAATACGGGTAATTCCCAAATGATACTTGCTTACATTGATAGACATCTTTAAATAGTGCAGCTACACCCCCACCTCTCCTACCTGCTGGAAAGTCAAAAATTCAACAAAATCATGCACATCATAGATGTCTATACTGTATGTGTGCTATATTAATCTGTCTATTCTATTTACCTTTCTATATTGAGTTGAGTTGTTCGCTCGTGGGCCAGGGAAAGGTTGTCAAAAACACTTTTAAATTACCATCGGCACCAAGAGCCACTGCAACTTCATCCATGCTTTTTCCTTTGCGGAAAGTCTTTATAAAGCACATTATGTGGGTCATAAATAATTTTATGCTTCTCAACCTCCACGATGAGACGAGTGTCGTCCATTTTTGTCGTCTTTTCAGGTGCATATACATATATATACACTGAACAAAATTATAACCGCAACACTTTTGTTTTTGCCCCCATTTTTCATGAGCTGAACTCAAAGATCTAAGACTTTTTCTATGTACACAAAAGGCCTATTTCTCTCAAATATTGTTCGCAAATCTTTCTAAATCGGTGTAAGTGAGCACTTCTATGCCGAGATAATCCATCCACATCACAGGTGTGGCATATCAAGATGCTGATTAGACAGCATGGTTATTGCACAGGTGTGCCTTAGAGTTGATCAGGTTGTTGATTGTGGCCTGTGGAATGTTGGTCCACTCCTCTTCAATGGCTGTGTGAAGTTGCTGGATATTGGCAGGACCTGGAACACGCTGTCGTATACGCCGATCCAGAGCATCCCAAACATGCTCAATGGGTGACATGTCCGGTGAGTATGCTAGCCATGCAAGAACTGGGATGTTTTCAGCTTCCAGGAATTCTTTACATATCCTTGCAACATGGGGCTGTGCATTATCATGCTGCAACATGAGGTGATGGTCGTGGATGAATGGCACAACAATGGGCCTCAGGATCTCGTCACGGTCATTATTGCGGTCACGGTCACGTCATCTCTGTGCATTCAAAATACCATCAATAAAATGCACCTGTGTTTGTTGTCCATAACATTTGCCTGCACATACCATAACCCCACCGCCACCATGGGCCACTCGATCCACAACGTTGACATCAGCAAACCGCTCACCCACACTACGCCATACACGCTGTCTGCCATCTGCCCTGTACAGTGAAAACCGGGATTCATCTGTGAAGAGAACACCTCTCCAAAGTGGCAGATGCCATCGAATGTGAGCATTTGCCCACTCAAGTCGGTTACGACGACAAACTGCAGTCAGGTCGAGACCCCGATGAGGACAACGAGCATGCAGATGAGCTTCCCTGAGATGGTTTCTGACAGTGTGTGCAGAAATTCTTTGGTTATGCAAACCGATTGTTGCAGCAGCTGTCCGGGTAGCTGGTCTCAGTCAATCTTGGAGGTGAAGATTCTGGATGTGGAGGTCCTTGGCTGGTGTGGTTATACGTGGTCTGCGGTTGTGAGGCCGGTTGGATATACTGCCAAATTCTCTGAAACGCCTTTAGAGATGGCTTATGGTAGAGAATTGAACATTCAATTCACGGGCAACAGCTCTGGTGGACATTCCTGCAGTCAGCATGCCAATTGCACGCTCACTGAAAACTTGCGACATCTGTGGCATTGTGCTGTGTGATAAAACTGCACATTTTAGAGTGGCCTTTTATTGTGGCCAGCCTAAGGCACACCTGTGCAATAATAAGCATCTTGATATGCCACACCTGTGAGGTGGATGGATTATCTCGGCAAAGGAGAAGTGCTCACTAACACAGATTTAGACAGATTTGTGAACAGTATTTGAGAGAAATAGGCCTTTTGTGTGCATAGAAAAAGTCTTAGATCTTTGAGTGCAGCTCATGAAAAATGGGGGCAAAAACAAAAGTTTTTGGTCTTTGACAAAAAGTTTAAGCTTTCCATTGATGTATGGTTTGTTAGGACAGGACAATATTTGGCCGAGATACAACTATATGGAAATCTGGAATCTGAGGGTGGAAAAAAATCGAAACATTGAGAAAATCGCCGGAAAGTTGTCCATTTATGTTCGCGATTGTGCTGCATTCACTCACAAAAATAAATGTTTTATTTCTTTACGGTAGGAAATTTACAAAATATCTTCTTGGAACATGATCTTTACTTAATATCCTAATGATTTTTGGCATAAAAGAAAAATGTATAATTTTGACCCAATCAGTGTATTGTTGGCTATTGCCACAAATATACCCGTGCGACATGTGACTGGTTTTGTGATTTTGTGATTAGTAATATATATAATTAAATTAATCTGTAACTTAAGCTAAATTGGCAGTATAAATTGTTTAAACTTGTTATTTTAGTTCCGGCAAAAAGTTTGTTTTTGGACATTTGTTTTATTTTTAAATTGCTGAAGGTCATTTGATTGACTGTTTAAAACACAATAGATATAATCAATGCGCTTTTTGGGTAAAACTGCTGTGTATTTTGGGCATGATCAACGCAGTGTCACTTTAATTCAGCTTGAGCGGCGCAACAAAAAATAGACTCGGCGCCGAAACGATCGCGGCACTGCTGCTTCTGCTCTGCTCCTGCTACGCGCTGCCGCGGCGCCTCTGCGTGCGGTGTGAATGCTCTAATCTGTTAACGTGAGCGCTGAAAAAAATACTTGCTGCTTACGCTTTGCTAACGCGTGCAGTGTGAAACCGGCGTCATGGGGCAGCGAACCCAAGGAGCACAGAGCAGAGCTGACTAGCGTGCTCATTGGCTGTGCTGCTGCACGAACCTATGGCAAAGCGACTGACCAGAATGGGTGTGGTTTCTGGCTATATAAGCGGGGCCATTTCGCCATAGGAATCAGATTTAATCTCCTTCAGCGAACTCTACACTTCGCTGTTTCTCCTGCTAAGAAGCTGTCGACGAGCCCCAGCAGCGGATCGAGCGACCTGCAGAAAAAAAAGCTCAGTGGACGGCAGGGCCGGATATAGGCATGGACAAGGAGGGGCAATGCCCCCCCAAATGCCGTGACTGCCCCCCCAAACGTGATGGCATGCAAAGATCCCAAATTTAAAAAATATTTCAAGAAAAATGGTCAGAGTGAGCGCTCTCTGCTCTCTATCCCTCATTCAAAGTAGCTACTGATTGGTAGATGCATAGGGAGGGCGTGGCCAGTCGCTTCACCGGCTTGTGGTGAACCTGCTGAGCTTCACGTCTCAGTCAGTCACTGCAGAGCGGAGCACGCAGACACACTGTCGTCAGCTGAGCTCAGCCCCTGTTTTGAGTTTCCTTCGCCGTCAGTCACTGACATTATTTGGTTACTCTTTCTGTAAGCGTGTTCTCATTCCCTCCATATCTCTTTATCGCTTTCTCTTGTAATTTGCACTATAAGACCTATAAGACAAATCAAATGGATCAAAGGAGCTGATAGATTAGAGCTGGGCGATATAGGATTTTTTCATTTCACAATATATATTTTTTTGATATAGGATTTTTTTCATTTCTGGCCATATCGATATATATCACAATATAAATCAAATCACTATATTTGTCAAATTTAAATGTTCCGTTGCTCATAAGTGAGATGTGAAATCATCAGCAGCTTGTTTGGATTGAAATATTTCTTTCCTGTCATAGATTAAACATGACAGACGTACTGAAGGAACATGACAACTTTCAAAGCTTTATTCTGAGTGCTGAGAGATTGTTGAGAAGGAGCGACAAAGTGTGGTCGACACTTGTAATTTCATTTCCCTTCATTTATTGCCTCACAGCACAACTTTTTCAGATAACTAAAAAAAAAGTTACACATATTACAAACTAAACAAAAAGTGAAGGTTTTCAAGTTTCAAAAGATAATATTGTCAATATGAAATGAATTAGCTAGGAACTAACAACAAATTATCAGAATAATTGTTTTTTTAAAACAAAAAAATCAAACAGAATATAGATACATTTTTGTTTAAATCCTTGGTGCAAATTATAGCAGCTTTCAAAGACAACATAAACTAAATGAAATGCTAAGCTATTAGCAGTGTCAAGCCAGATGTTAATTATTTTGTTTAGAATCAGACCAGAATCAGGTGTGTGTGTGTGTGGGGGGGGGGGATTTTTGACTGCTAGGTTATATTCTGTGTGTGAAGGCTTATTTTATTTTAATGTTTAAATCTCTTTGTTTTTTTTCCCTCTTATGGTATAACGCTGGAGTTCTCGGTAAATTTTTCATCAGACGGAACATTAATGTTCTCCGCTGCCCGGTCGGCTCCTGCAGCCCAGACATCCACATGTGTACCGCTTGCTAATTCACAAGTGCTGTAGGTAACAGTGGGAAGTCTGGGAACATGGCTCTGTTCCCACAATGATTGGTTCGGCACAGCGCTACTAAATTCTGATTGGCTATTCTTATGTCTATTTTAAAAAAATTGGACAAATGAGTTCTATGCAATAGTCTCATATTTCTATCGAGAAAATGTTATTTCGCGATAGATATCGTTATCGTTTTATCGCCTAGCCCTAAGATAGATATATGAATAGATGAACTGATATGATGATAGTATAGTTAGTATAGATTTCTATGCATTTTAGGGGTTTGGGGGGATTTGACACCCCAAAAATGACTTGCCCCCCCTGATATTCTACCTGCACCTCCTAGTGGGGCTGGCTGAATCCGGCCCTGGTGGACGGCGGATCTTCTGATTCGCCGTTCACCTGCGGTCATCCGGCGAGAAGCCTATATCATTTTAAAGCGTTTTACAGTGTGTTCACTGCCGCGACACGCTGTTAAAAAAGCTAATTTAAAAATTCTGGCGTTGTTTCAAATGCCGCATCCGGATTGGCACAGTGAGTGCACTTCATGCCTGGGACGTCACCACGCGGAAGCTGCACTCGGCAAAGGCGGCTGCTCTCACTGTGAGAGTATGCCGATCTCCATGCTGTGCTCGCAGCTAGCTCTCTTCTCAGAGGGCGACCCCGCCCCTCGCGCTCTCCCGTTTCCCGCCCTCCTCGAACTGCGGAGGAATAAACAATGGGGCCAGAGGATACCTGAGCGAATTGAGACGAGGGGGAAGATGAGGAAGATGACAGCCTGTCTTTGGCTGCATCCGAGTGTGAGGATTGGTCGGGCTCGGCTGACCCTGCCCCTTCATCTCAGTCCAGTGAAGTAGGCGCGAGGGCGAGTTTGGACTCAGAGCTCCTCCGCGTCCTCACTAAAGCCATTGAAGACCTTGGGCTCGATTGGTCTTCGCCTCAGGAGCCCACTAAGAGCCGGCTCAACGAATGGTTCCTGCCGGGGCGCCACCAGGCACCTCGTCAAAGACCAGCGCCATTCTTTCCTAAGGTACACGACAAGCTGACTAAATCATGGCGTGCCCCCCCCTACCCAGCCCGCCTGAGAACATCCACCTCCGCAACGCTCTCCACCATTGATGGCGCTGAGGAGAAGGGATACAAGAAGCTGCCCCCCCCCTAGAGGAAGCAGTGGATGCGCACCTCTGCCCGCCCACTGCTATAGGATGGAGATCCAAGGCAGTTCATCCATCGAAACCCTGCAGAGCCACTTCAGCTCTCGCTGGCCGAGCATAAAACCGCCTCTAGCCAAGCTGCATCGGCCCTGCACACCATGGCGGTCCTCCAGGTGTTCCAAGCTAAACTCCCCCACTCCATGGACGAGTCTGGACCTAACCCCGAGGCTTTTAGGGACCTGCGCAGCGCCACTGATCTAGCCCTGTGTGCCACTAAAACCACCGCCCAGGCTATTGGAAGGAGTATGGCCAGTTTGATTGTGCTAGAGTGCCAACCTGATGGAGATTAAGAACGCTGACAAGACTACTTTTCTGGACTCTCTAGTCTCTAACACTGGCCTTTTCGGTCCTGCTGTGAAGGGCTTCTCCGAGCGCTTCACCGAAGCACAGAAGGCGTCGCAGGCCATGCGTCACTTCTTGCCGACACGCTCCAGTTCGACCCCGGACCGCCACAAGAAAGCACCGCCCTCTCAGCCAGCAGCACCGGTTTCTCAGCCCGCACCCCTGCAACACGCACCCCGGCAAACAAACGCTGTTTTGTCAGTGACCCAAATAGAGCACAAAAAGAGCATTTTTCCAACTCACAACATCTGGGTGGCCGGGTCCCTTTTGCATGGCGGCCCACCCCCAGACTTCATTCAACCCCTAGCCAATTGGGCCGAGGCCTGGGCAGCCATCCCGGATGTGTCAGAATGGGTCATGAACACAATAAAACAAGGTTACTCGCTCCAAATCGCTCGCAGACCCCGCGCTTTCGTGCCGTGGTCGAGACGAAGGTGAGAAGCAGCGTGGCTCACGTCCTTCGCACCGAGGTATCAAACCTGTTGGCAAAAGGAGCCCATTCAGGCCCATTCTAGACCTCAGACACCTGAACGAGGCCCTCATGAGACAGCCATTCAGGATGTTGACAACCAAACAAATCTTCATGCAAATTCACCCGGGGGATTGGTTTTTATCAGTGGATCTGAAAGACGCTTACTTTCATATCCAGATAGCCCCCCATCTGGAAAGTAGCCGACTGGTACCAATCGGGCGTGAACATGGGAGTGGTCTCGAGGAGGAAGGTGATTTCAACAGACGTCTCCAACCTAGGTTGGGGAGCCCTGTTCGAGGGCAGGCCCGTTTCCGGCCTTTGGTCGAGCCCGGAAAGACGCTTGCATATCAACTGCCTCGAAATTAGAGCGTTTTTTCTGGCCTTAAAAGCCTTCCTCCCAAACCTGACGGGGCACCACGTCTTGGTCCGGACGGACAATATGTCAGTGGTATTCTATATAAATCGCCAGGGCGGTCTCAGGTCGAACAACCTGCACACCATGGCCAAACTCCTCTTCTTATGGGCACATGCCAACCACCGCTCGTTGAGAGCGGCGCTTTTGCCAGGCATTCTGAACCAGGGTGCTATCCAGAGACAACATTCCCCCGGGGGAATGGTCTCTTCACCCCCTGACGGTTCAGCTGATCTGGAGTGTTTTCGTCAAGGTAGAGGTCGACCTCTTCGCCTCAGAAGGCAACTCTCAATGCCCAATCTTCTTTTCCAAAGACAGGGATGCGCTGGCACACTACTGGCCTAGCCGCCCTCTTTATGCATTCCGGTCTCGATGCTCCCTCAGGTCATCGAATGGATCAGGAAAAGCAAGAGTGCTGTCCTCCTAATAGCCCCTCTCTGGAAGACCCAGGTCTGGTTGCAGGTGAACGGGATGATCTGGCATCCCCGTCCCGACTTGTGGGCCCTCCACGTATGGCCCCTCAACGGGTACCCGGGAGCCTCCCGGAAAAGGTCTTAAACACCATCACTGAGGTTAGAGCACCGACAACTAGACGCCTCTAGGCCCTGAAATGGTCAGTGTTCACCGACTGGTGCGCAGCCTGGGACCCTTATTCAAGTGAAGTACCACTGGTACTTTCTTTTCTCCAAGAGCTGCTGGACGCGGGTCGAACCCGATCAAGCACCATGATTGGTTTGCGTGCATCAGTCGCTTCGCCATAGGTTTGTGCAGTTCCCGCAGCACAGCCAATGAGCGCGCTAGTCAGCTCTGCTCTGTGCTCGCTGTGCAGCTGCACTGCGTTTTAAAATAAAGGTTTAAAATCAATTTAAAATCAATATTCTTGAGAAAAGGAGTTTTCCCACAGTGTATAGCTACGCAATACTCGTTCCCTTACTCTCAGGGAACCGAGGTTACATTAGTAACCGAGTACATTTTGCCAGATAAGAAGTTTATTCTATGTATCATCTTTTTACCACTTTAATTCATTTTACTCTAATTCATTTTATAACTGTATCATTTATCTCTTTTAATTCCTTTTATAACTGTTTTAATTTCCCTTGTGCTTATTTTCTATGCAAAGCACTTTGAATTGCCATAGTGTGGTATTTTAATTCCTTTCTGTGTAAAGCATTATGAATAACTGTTTTAATTTTCCTTGCTTTTATTTTCTGATTATTTTTATTACTTTCTATGTAAAGTACTTTGAATTGCCATAGTGTATGAAATGTGTTATATAAATAAACTTACCTCAAAATAAAAATAAAACTTGCCTATTAGTAAATTTATAGGGAATTTTGAAAGAAATTTGAAAGAAATTTGAAAGAAAAATTTGCTTATTTTACGGCCAAACAAATGAATCGCGCAGTGCTCAATTGAACCAGCCGTTAGGGGTGGGGGAAAAAATCGATTCTTAGATGAATCGCGATGCGGGACGTGGACGATTCTGAATCGATTCACAAATGTCAAAAATCGATTTTCAAAAAAAAAAAAAAAATGATAAATTTTTTTTTAATAATAACGTAACATTGACGGAACGCAAAAGGCGGAACTCTGAAGCGGACGTGCAGTGCGCGGACAGTCTGTGGCGTGCACATAACAGAGACGCGCACATAACAGACGCATGATGGCTGAGCGCCAAATCCGAACGGCACCTTCTTCGTTAAAAGCTAACGTATGGAAAATTGGCAATTTCATTGTGATCTATTTAGTATTTTTTTGTATGAGAGCTAATTTCTGTATTGTTTAGTTTTCACATCAATATGCTGTAAACCGATCTGTATGCAATATGTGCAATGCCAGTCACAAAAAGTTACATTTTGACTGTAAGTTACTCTCTGCAGATGTTCATTCACTTTTTTTGTATAAGCTGTTTTTGATTGTGGTATACAGCAAACATTTCAAGTCATAACTCTTTATTATTTAGTTGTGTATAAGAGCGACTTTGTATGTGACTAATTATTCATAATATGCATAAGTCCACAAGCATTATATGATAGCTTAAGTTCTGGTACATAATTCTATATTTTTGAACGAAAACTGTTTGTGAATTTGCTACAGCAAAATGTTTTTTGTCTGAAGGATTATATTGCTCATTGGAAATAACAAGAGGATGTTGGTTAGAAGTCTATTATTAAATGCTAGAGATTCAGAATATGCTGAAGTTTGTATTAATTTACTACAAGTATGCTGCTAGTACAGGCACACATTTATTTTCCTGTTGGTTCTCAGCAATGTTGGGACATATGCTGGCAAATGTAACCTTACAGTTGACTTGCCAAATCACTTCCATTTGTTTTATTAATAAAATTAATATAGGAAGTATTGGAAGTAAGTTCGTTATGGGTCATCATAAATACTTTGCTTTAAAAGTACCAAGTAGTAATTTTTTTTTTAATAATCGTTAATAATCAATAATCGTTACCCTCTGAATAATAATCGAATCGAATCGTGAGGTGCCTAGATATTCCCACCCCTAATTTTCGACCATTTTGTATTATGAAGAAGCACTTTATTTTTGTTCCAACTTATTTTATAGCTAGCTACTAATGAGTAGCAATTGAGAACCAGACAATGTTTTTGATAAAAGGCACTTCCCTGAGAATTTAACTTAATAAATGTGAAAGACACTTTAATGTCTCCGTTTGTCATTCTGTATAGCAAAGCAGATGAGAGTAGATCATGATCAGAAACCTTATTAGAAATCATTATGAATAAAATCGAATTGTTTTGAATCGAAAATCTTTTTGAATCGAAAATCGATTTTGAATCGAATCGTGGCCTCAAGAATCGGAATCGAATTGAATCGTGAGATGGTAAAAGATTCCCACCCCTACCAGCCGTAGCTGTCAACTCTGTAGTGGATATTAATATTCAAACTATAGTGAAAACACTTTATTAGCACGGCAAAAAGATCAGCAGTTTAAGACATTAAATTCATCAGCACATTGCTTTTGTTGTTTGTCATCAGTTGGGATTCCCTTCTTAAGAGTCCTTGCTGAAAGTGATTTCCAAATTTCATTGATTTGTTGGAGGTCTAGTTGTGTCTGGAGTGATATCTTGGGTGGCCAATCACATTCTTGTGTGTTGGCGGATGAATGGAAGCGGAGTGGCTGAAGTTGGAAGTTTAAGGTGAGCAAAAGTTGTTAACTGAAACTTTGCTGCAAAACTTAACTTAGAAAACGAGACTCTCAAATGAGTACAATACATTTTACACAGATTTGATCCATACCATAATTCAAGAAATGAGACAACATTCACACTGATACCAAGCTAGAGGTCTTCACAGTGAACCCGAGACCCGTCGACCCGGGACCCAACCCGGGACCCGTACGGGTTCGGGTCTATATTTTAAATGATCAGCCGGGTCCGGGTCGGGTCCGAATCTATTACTTCGGGTCCGGGTCGGGTCCGAAACGATTACTTCGGGTCCCGGGTCTGTTTAACATTGTGTGTAATACCCGTTGCGATCGGAGTCATCAGATCAGACTCGGAGAAAACCCGGCCGTGATTAGACACTGCTTGTGTTTTTTTGTAACTTGCAACTTGTAAAATTAGGAAAAGAAAAGTGTGAGCTGTACCTGTGAGTACAAGGCGATCTCTCTCTCTCTCTCTCTCTCTCTCTCTCTCTCTCTCTCTCTCTCTCTCTCTCCCGTTAGAAGCAGAGCGCGCAGACTCAGTTAATGCAAGTGCATGCACGGTAATAATGGATACCTTCATGAGCGATGTGCGAAAAAAGCTCAAAAACAACGAGTATAAAGAGGTAAAACCTACGGGCACCTCTTCTGTCTGGGCATCCTTCATGCATATTGTAGACGAACATCAGAAAAAAGTAAGTGCAGTTAAGTGTAAAACGTGTGACGCCCTGTTGAAGTTTGATTCAACAAAAACGGGCACATCGCATCTTTTAAAGCACACCAGGTCGTGTGGAAAAACTGTTTTGACCCAATCTTCAGTGGCGCCTTTTCATAGATTGGGTGTGGTTCCAAAAAAAGCAAAGGATGCGATTTTGGAAAAATGCACTAAAGTCTGTGCAAAGGATTTAAGGGCCTTTAGCATGTTTGAAACTCCCGCGTTCACCGACTTGGCGCAGACAATATTAGACACGGGAGCAACACATGGCCGTTGTAATGTGAAGGACTTACTTCCTTCTGGTGTGACGGTATCTCGTTTCACACAGAAAAAATACGAAATTCTCAAAGCAGAGCTCCTGCCAACAGTTAGGAAAGCCATAGCTGAGGGACTGGCATGCGGAGCATCCACAGATATGTGGACAGATGACCATAGGAAGGTCAGTTACACCTGCATCACACTGCATTATATAGATGATGCCTGGGAGTTTAATACCAGGATCATATGTACATGTGCATTTCCATCCGGGGCAAAGAAAACAGCTTTAAACCTGAAGACAGAACTGCTGAAGCAACTAGGTGAATTTGGTCTGGTCCCAGATGAGATCGAAAGACTTGTGTTTGTCAGTGACCAAGGTGCAAATGTGCAGGCAGCGCTCTCCCGATGGGTGCACAAAAGCTGTATAGCACATGTACTGAATACAGTGCTGAAGCACACCTTTAAGAAGTCTAAGGAAGGTGATAACGAGCATGATGGAGATGAGGAAGAACTGCAAGAAGTAAGAAGTTGCATTGAGCAATGCAAGACCCTGACAACATTTTTTATACACTCTGGATTACAACTACGACTTAAGCAGTCTTTGAAACAAGAATGTGAAACAAGATGGAATACTAAACTGGAGATGGTCAAATCTGTGCTTAATGCATTTGAAGATATTCAGCCCATTCTGCTTGAACGAGGAGAGATGCATCGCATGAGTCACATATCCAAAGACATTCTTCAGATGCTTGTCCAATTCCTGCAGCCTTTTAAGCAGGCAACTGAAGAGCTCAGTGGCTCAAAATATTGTACAATTAACTTAGTGGCCCTCTGGAAAACCAAGCTGATGACACACTGCCAAATATCACAGTTCCAAGCTGATCCAGTCCCGCTCAGAATACTGAAACACAGGTAAGTGTCTAATAACTACTCTTCTAATTTTCTAACAGATTGCCTGTGTATGTACATGTGCTAAAAAAAAAAAAAAGAATTATTATTATTATGTTTTCACCGTTTGCTATATTTTTTATTGTTTTTTTGATGGATTATTCAACTAATTCTATTCAATTTAATAGGTGCATGGGACTTTTGGCTGAACGGATAGTTCTGGGACACCATGAAAAGCTTGCCGTGCTGCTCTGGCCAAAATTCAAGCAGCTTCGGATGTTCACTGCAAAAGAGAGGGAGGAAATATATGAAAGTGCACGTGGAGAGTTGGCCAGCTTCCCTAAAAGAGCTACAACTGAGGTGAATGCCCAGCAGATGCAAGAGGAGGATACAGAGGAGATGGCTGGGCCAGCACCAGGACCAGGACCAGTGCAACACTTTAGCCAGTGGGCTGACGTCGAGGATGCTGAACTGGATACCGGGGTTAATGAACTAGAACAATATTTAAAGCACAAGCCCACAATGGAAAATGAAAGAGACATTCTTAGTTTTTGGAAACACAACCAAAATATGTTTCCATCAATGGCTCAACTGGCAAGAAAAATACTCTGTGTGCCTGCATCTAGTGTGAGTTGTGAGTCAGCCTTCAGCATCTCTGGTCGCACGTTGGAGAATCGTCGGACCTGCCTCAGCACTGCTAGTGTAAATGCATTGCTGTTTCTGAATAGCAACATGTAGGCCAAACATGAAAATGAAAGCAGCCCTACTAGACCTCTGTCTATGCACCACTTTATTAAAGATAAGACAAGCACAGCTTAGAGAGCTGATGTTATTTTTTGTTGCATTGCATATTAGCATTGAATATTTAATTATTATTGTTTTTAGGGCAAGGCTTTAAGAACATTTATGTTGAATATAAATATATACTCGCAAGCAAATAATTGAATGCACGTTGATTGCACAGAATGCACACTTCAAGGTGTTTTATGTTTGTTTAATTGAGTCATATAGCCATCATTAAATGGTTTGTTGCCATGCATGGTTTTGTGTGCAGTGGGGAATCAGATCATTATTTTCTATATTAGTTTGTTTTATTTATAGGCCTATGTTTTATTCTTGGCAGTAATTATTGATATATGTACTAGGCTACTACTATGTAGCTAAGTGTCATTTTGAGTTTCTGTTCCTATTACGTGACATAGTAGTAAATAAAAGTTCAAATCTCAAAAATGCTTGCAGACTTGAGTCTTGACACACTCATATTTAATATATTTCAAATCAGCAACATAATCTGAGGTGAACTGTCACATGAATATTTACTTTTACGCTCAAAATAAATTGCGTTAAAAAGCATATTTTAGGATGATCCAGCTAGCGCGCATGTGCAGTCTCAAGCGCGTGTCATGTTTCTATGGCAACCAGTCACAGAGCTTCAGTGAGGGACCGCCAAACCGCGCTTTAGATTTTACAATATAAATTAACCATCTTGTTTAATCTTAAAGTTTTAGTTTGTCAGATTCATTTCAGACTCGATGCAGAGCAGAGAGCACGGAGATGATAGCAAATAAAAAACGTCAGCGGCCATGGCACTGAACGAGCAATCGTTATAATAGTTCAAAAGGGCAAACAGTCAAAGTTATTATGCGAGTTAACTCGAGTCATAATGTAAGTTACATGTGTAAATTTGCATTTGTTATCCGTCACCGTGACATCAAGTGGACTTTTGAAGCTGAAATAATGAGTGGATTAAGCTTGGACTTGGAATAACGAGAGGAATAACATGGATAACTTTCTTGTCGGAGGATTGTAATGCATGATAAAAGCCAGTCAGGTACAAGGAAGGGAGACTACTACACTACTACGGCTCCTTAAATTAGGTAAGACAAAAAGTTGTATTTTTCGCAACAGGTTTATTGACTTGTAATAGCAGTTTAAGGTGGAATATGTGACAATCGGGTCCAGTCGGGTCTGTCTCCGGCGGTTTCGGGTCCAGCTTTCAAATAATAGACGGGTCCGGGTCGGGTCCGGTTAAGCATTTCTCGGTTTTGCACGGGTCCGGGTCCAGCTTTTGAAATAATAGACGGGTCCGGGTCGGTTCGGTGTAGCACATTACGGGTCTCTTTCGGGTTCGGGCACGAATTTTTGGACCCGTGAAGACCTCTATACCAAGCACTCCATAGTTATTAAAAAGGACATAAACAATTGGTGATTACAACATGATAGTCAACTGCATGGGTTATAAACATTATGTAGGTTAATAGTTATCTCTTACAAGTTCTTTGTTTCTGAGTTAGTCTGTTTCAGCCTGGATGACACCCAAAATGCAGGTCTTCTGATTTCCTGGTCCTGGGTGTTGAGTCTGTCTCTCTATGGAATTCTGCTTCTTGGTCAGTTTGACGAGTTACTTCTGTCTGATTTGCTCTCAGTTCCTACACCGTGATGCTTTTCAAATCTTGATAGTCAATGCAAGGTCCCAGGGAACGTCTCGGTTACGTATGTAACCCTAGTTCCCTGAAGAGGGAACAAGACGCTGTGGGAACGCCCCTGCGTGAGTGCGTCATGAAGCACGTATGGAATCAGTCCAATGGCGAGACGGAACGTCATAGGCGGGTGAGTATGGAAGCGTCTCGTTCCCTCTTCAGGGAACTAGGGTTACATACGTAACCGAGACATTCCCTTTCAAGGGAACTCGAGCTGCATCGAAATGCTGCGGGAACGCTAATACCCACGTCGCCATAAGAGCAAATGCCCGTCCGTGTGAAGTCAGAGCGCACATTCAGACGAAACCAACTGCGCCCCTGGAGTGGAGCTGAGGTCAAGATCATAGAATCTGATGAATGTGTGCGGTGAGGACCAGCCTGCCGCATCACAAGCATCATGAAGTGAAACTCCTGACAATAAAGCTTTGGAAGCAGCCATACTCTTAGTCGAGTGAGCTCGTACAGCCAAAGGTGAAGGCTGACCAGCCGACTCATAAGCAAGTGAGATAGCCTCAACCACCCACTTGCTCATCCTCTTGCTTAGATGCAGGACACCCTTTCCTGGGTGACCCAAAGCAAACAAACAATTGTTCGGACTTCCTCCACAGGGTAGCTCTGTGAACGTAAGCATCTAATGCCCTAACTGGGCACAGCAGATTAAGTTTCTCTTGGTCTGACATCAGAAAAGGAGGAGGACAGAAAGCTTGCAGTACTATAGGTCTAACAATATTAGTTGGGACCTTAGGAAGCCCGGTCTAGGATGGAGAAAGGCCTTTACCATGCCGAGCAAGAATTCCAAGCATGAGGGAGAAACTGAGAGTGCTTGAATGTCTCCAATTCTTTTGAGAGACGAAATAGCAAGAATGAAGATAGTCTTGAGAGTAATACATTTCTCAGAAACCTATTCAATGGGCTCAAATGGAGCTAGGGAGAGGCCTTCTAATACGACGGCCAGGTCCCATGTTGGCACCCTCATGCAAACTGCTGGCCTCAGCTTCAAAGAGCCGCTAGTGCCGCCACGTACACCTTCAGTGTGTAGAGGGATAGCCCTGCGGAGAAGCGCTCCTGCAGGAACTGGTGCTCTCTGCACCAAGAAGTAAACAATCTCTACTTCAAGGCATATAACTTCCTCGTGGACGGAGCTCTGGAGTGGAGGATGGTCTCAACAACCTCAGTTGAGAGACCAGAACTTACAAGCTGGGCCCCCTCAGAGGCCAAGCCCACAGTTTCCACAGATCTGGGCAGGGGTGAACAGGCATGCCTGCATCGTCGTCGAATTCCAAACTACGTGGTCCTCTGTAGTGGAGATAGCACACTTTTCTTGACATTCAGCCTCAACCCCAACTTCTTGATGTGAGCGAGAACGACATCTCGATGCCGAACCGCTTGATGCTCCGATTGAGCTAGAATCAACCAATCGTCTATATATTTCAAAATGCGGATGCCCTGGAATCGCAGCGAAGCCAGAGCTGCATCCATACATTTCGTGAAAGTGCGGGGAGACAGAGCTAGGCCAAACGGAAGAACACGATATTGGTACGCTTCGCCCCCGAAAGCGAACCTCAGGAACTTCCAGTGTTGTGGAAGGATGGAAACATGGAAGTAAGCGTCCTTTAGATCTATCGTGACAAACCAGTCCTCGGATCTGATTTGTGACACGATCTGCTTGAGAGTGAGCATCTTGAATTTGAGCTTCCCTACTGTGCGATTTAACAGGCGCAGATCTAAAATTGGACGCAACCCCCCATCCTTCTTTGGAACAATGAAGTACCAGCTGTAACAACCTGACTCCCTGCTGGGAGGAGGAACCCGTTCTATAGCCTCCTTCTGCAGAAGAGCTTTTACCTCCTGTTCCATTACCAGAGCCTGCTCGGGGCCCACCACTGTGGGCAGGACCCGTCTGAATCGAGGTGGACGAGACCTGAATTGAATAGCGTAACCGTTTTCGATCGTCTGCAGGACAAACTTAGAAATATTTGGAAGACTTTTCCACTCTGCCAGAAAATCTACTAAGGGTACCAGTCTCTCGAGGCTGGCCTCTGGAATACTTTGAGCTGCAGACACAGACCGGCAGGGAACAACTGGTCTAACTGCTTTAGACCCCTCCTCGGAGGGAGCGAGCATCCCTCGGGGAAAAGCTCTCTGGGACCTCCTACGCCCCGGTATAAAGGCAGGGTTGGTAGAACGGGCCCCTGATGGCACCGAGAGAGAACGGTACCGTGTGATGCAGTGAACTCAGTTTTCTCTCGGTGGCGTCAGGACTTCTTATTAGACGAAGCCTTCTTAGCGATAATAACTGTCCTCAGATCAGTTTTACCCTTTGAAGACTTCGCCTGCGAGCGCCGCGCCACAGTTTCTCAGTGGGGGAGCGCGAGACGCGACACTGTTTCTGCTGCGCCCGGTGTGAGGAGCTAGTCGACAGCCGGGACTGCTCCCGCCCAGCAGTCCCTGGGACCTGAACTCTGAGAGGAAGATATTTTTGGAATGCCACTGCCTGCGAATTACGTCAGAACTAACCTCCTCCCTCTCACTCATGTCCTTTAACAGGTCAGCCTGGTATGCCTACAATATTGACATTGAACGCACCAACCGCCGAATATGCTTTACCCACCAAAGCCGAGGTGTTTCTAAGCGGTTTGGTGGGTAATGCCGGTGTTTTGAGAGACGATGCTGATTCGGGAGAGAGATGGCTAGCAAGCGTCTCTTCAGCCCCAGACATCGCCTCATACCCATATTGACTAGCCCCAGATATATTAGAATAAGTGGATGTTTGAGGACTATAAATACGGGAAGAAACTGGTTTCTTCCAGGACTTCGACACCTCAGTGTGGAGGTCTGGAAAAAAATGGAAGGCACCGATGTGGAGGCTGCATACAAGAAGGCAGAAAACGTTCATCTAGCTTGCTTTTCGGTCTAGACTCCTGCCTATCTGCTGGCCACGCAATACTTAATTTTTGTACAGCTCGAGTGAGCACCTCCATTAACTCCTCACTTGTAGGAGACTGAAGTGACGAGTCCTCAATATCTCCTGTTTCAATACTAACAACATCCAGCTCCTCAGAGCTGGATAATTGCAGTACTGGTGCCTCAGCCTGGGCGGAAGAAACCGCAGAGTGTGCTTCCAGACCCGGGACTGAGGCACTGGATATATATATATATATATATATATATATATATATATATATATATATACAGTGAGGAAAATAAGTATTTGAACACCCTGCTATTTTTCAAGTTCTCCCACTTAGGAATCATGGAGGGGTCTGAAATTGTCATCGTAGGTGCATGTCCACTGTGAGAGACATAATCTAAAAAAAAAAATCCAGAAATCACAATGTATGATTTTTTAACTATTTATTTGTATGATACAGCTGCAAATAAGTATTTGAACACCTGAGAAAATCAATGTTAATATTTGGTACAGTAGCCTTTGTTTGCAATTACAGAGGTCAAACGTTTCCTGTAGTTTTTCACCAGGTTTGCACACACTGCAGGAGGGATTTTGGCCCACTCCTCCACATAGATCTTCTCTAGATCAGTCAGGTTTCTGGGCTGTCGCTGAGAAACACGGAGTTTGAGCTCCCTCCAAAGATTCTCTATTGTGTTTAGGTCTGGAGACTGGCTAGGCCACGCCAGAACCTTGATATGCTTCTTACAGAGCCACTCCTTGGTTATCCTGGCTGTGTGCTTCGGGTCATTGTCATGTTGGAAGACCCAGCCTCGACCCATCTTCAATGCTCTAACTGAGAGAAGGAGGTTGTTCCCCAAAATCTCGCAATACATGGCCCCGGTCATCCTCTCCTTAATACAGTGCAGTCGCCCTGTCCCATGTGCAGAAAAACACCCCCAAAGCATGATGCTACCACCCCCATGCTTCACAGTAGGGATGGTGTTCTTGGGATGGTACTCATCATTCTTCTTCCTCCAAACACGTTTAGTGGAATTATGACCAAAAAGTTATATTTTGGTCTCATCTGACCACATGACTTTCTCCAATGACTCCTCTGGATCATCCAAATGGTCATTGGCAAACTTAAGACGGGCCTTGACATGTGCTGGTTTAAGCAGGAGAACCTTCCGTGCCATGCATGATTTCAAACCATGACGTCTTAGTGTATTACCAACAGTAACCTTGGAAACGGTGGTCCCAGCTCTTTTCAGGTCATTGACCAGCTCCTCCTGTGTAGTTCTGGGCTGATTTCTCACCTTTCTTAGGATCATTGAGACCCCACGAGGTGAGATCTTGCATGGAGCCCCAGTCCGAGGGAGACTGACAGTCATGTTTAGCTTCTTCCATTTTCTAATGATTGCTCCAACAGTGGACCTTTTTTCACCAAGCTGCTTGGCAATTTCCCCGTAGCCCTTTCCAGCCTTGTGGAGGTGTACAATTTTGTCTCTAGTGTCTTTGGACAGCTCTTTGGTCTTGGCCAAGTTAGTAGTTGGATTCTTACTGATTGTATGGGGTGGACAGGTGTCTTTATGCAGCTAACGACCTCAAACAGGTGCATCTAATTTAGGATAATAAATGGACTGGAGGTGGACATTTTAAAGGCAGACTAACAGGTCTTTGAGGGTCAGAATTCTAGCTGATAGACAGGTGTTCAAATACTTATTTGCAGTGTATCATACAAATAAATAGTTAAAAAATCATACATTGTGATTTCTGGATTTTTTTTTTTTAGATTATGTCTCTCACAGTGGACATGCACCTACGATGACAATTTCAGACCCCTCCATGATTTCCAAGTGGGAGAACTTGCAAAAATACTTATTTTCCTCACTGTATATATATATATATATATATGGGACAAAACTCCTGCCTAGTGAAAACTAATGACAGACAAAAACACTTGCGCTTGCTGAAGGCACAGAAGCTAGCGCGGTTATGATTCAGGGGTGCTTTATAGTTTCCTGGTCGATGACGTCACCCACCTATGACGTTCCGTCTCGCCATTGGACTGATTCCATACGTGCTTCATGACGCACTCATGCAGGGGCATTCCCACAGTGTTTCGACGCAGCTTGAGTTCCCTTGAAAGGGAACCATCCTTCTTTCCCAAAAAGAAAAACAAATTCTGCTCCTTGGTTTGAAGAGTCATTTCTGTCTGATTCATTCTCAGTTCCCACACCATGATGCTTTACAAATCAGTGCAATGCAAGACAGTCAATGCAAGGTCACATCTGTGGGAGAAGAGAGTGGGAGAAGATAAACTTGGCTGCTAGAGAATCAGAAATACATTTCTCCATGGCCTCCCTTTCGGGAGCGGAGAGCGAATATAATCTGCCCTTAGGCAGAGATGTACCTAGCATGAGTCTATAGCACAGTCATAGGGACCATGCTGAGGAAGAGAAGCAGCTCGAGACTGAACAGGTAAAGGTACTCTTTAGGCATGTTAGACAGGTTCATCATGCAACACAGAAGACGACATAGGGGAGTGCGCAGACACTAGACGAGATGCAAGATAATAATTATTCCAGGTCAACACAGTATTCTGAGACCAGATAATGTGAGGTTTGTGGAGCATAAGCCAGGGATGACCAAGAACCACCGGGGCATGAGGAGAGTCATGGAGGGTAGAATTTGACCACTGAGGGCACTGACACAGATGGGATGAGTCAAGGGTAAAAGGGAGATCTTTAGTTGATGGACCAAGGCAGAGTCAAAATTCCCTTCCACACCTGAGTCCAAGAGTGCTTGACAGGATTTATAGGATGAACTCCATTGCAGCCTGGCCAGAAGGAAAGTAGCAGACAAAAATGATTTCTCGAAGGCAATACCACCTGTTGGTAACCTCATCTCTACTGACAGGCGTTGGCTTTTACTGGGCAACGAGTAGTGATATGACCAGAAGCCCAACAGTACAAGTGCGCCTAATGCAGATCTTTCTCCTCCTGAGAGAGCAGAGTTCTACCCACCTGCATGGGTTCATGATCAGCTTGTGGCTGACCGCAACGTTGGAGGCAGGAACTAACATTGGCTCACCCGATCAGTCAGCAATTTAATAATCAGAGCCACTTTAGATTCCTCAGAAGGAAATGCAGACAGTTAGAGAGCAAAAAACAGAGAACATTTTGCAAGAAATGGATGAGATAAATGTGGCTCACAAGAATATGCTGCTGGAGGCGGCAGTCCGATGCCACCAAGGCAAAGAGGTCCACCTCTGCCCTACCAAACCGCTGCCATATAATCTCTACCACCTCTAGGTTGAGCCTCCACTCCCCAGATGGAGGTCTGTGGTGCGACAAGAAATGTGCCACCCCTGGGATGTGCATTGCTCTGACGCTTGCAAACCTAGGGAAGGCCCAAGTTAGCAGTTCCTGTGATATCTGCAGGGATTAGCTGGAACTCATACTCCCTTGATGGCTGATGTGATAAACCACTGTTATCTGACCTGACGAAAATATGCCTGCCATTCAAAAATGGTGCAAAGTGCTTCAGAGCCAGTAGTACTGTTTGAAGTTCCAGGGTATTTATACTCACACCCTTTTTTGGGGAATCCCATTGCCCTCTGACTACACTGTTGCTAGACTGCCCCCCAGCCGGTAAGAGAAGAGTAATTCTGGACTGTCTCCTGTTAAAAGGGAGTCACGGCCAGATAAACCCCTTTGGTCAGATACCACCTCCTACTCCATGATTTCAATGCCTCGCTCTGTAACCTTGATCGGCATATTCTTGTGCCAACTGGGATTCTGGTGGAGACTTTTCACCCATCTCTGAAAGGGACGCAGCGAAAGGAGGCCCATTGGTATGACAGTACCGGTTGCTGCCGCGAACATAACCATGAATGAGCCAGTGGAGCCTGGCCTGCCTTCAAAATCGTTGAATAAGGAGCAGTATATTGTCCACCCGCTGTGCTAATGGCAAGGCCCCACAGACTGACTTGGAGTTAGCCAGCTCTTGCTGAAGTTCACAGCAAGGCCCAGTTGGGTAAAATGGGAGAGCAGTAGTGTGATTTTTTGGGAGCAAAGGAGCCACTCGTCCAAGTACGGAAGCACCTGTAGTCCTGTGGCTTGAATTGAAACCAGTGCCACCGCCATACACCTGGTGAAGACTCGTTGGGATAGAGAAAGGCTGAACGGGAGGATACAGAACTGATAGACCTGGTCCTGGAATGCAAAGTGGAGCATGTGCTGTGGAACAATTAGAATATGGGAGGAAGCATGTTGAAAACTGTGCTCATGCTATCTCTTTAATAGACTGACTTACATCCTGAGAGTCTTAACGTCAGCAGTTAGTTGCTTTACTGCAGTCATGATTTCAGAAGAAATGTCTTTACGTGATGCTGTCTTTGTGGACACCATAGCTGAAAGCAATTCCACACTGGATGTAGTTGTAGATGAGTTTGGTGTCTAGCTGGGCTTTTGACTGAGATTGGAAAGGACTTCCTCTGCCTGTTCCCACTTAAAAGCAATGCTTCCTCTAGGCTAGTAACGCTATGTTCATGACATTTTGCTTGGCGAAGAGGGTCAAGGCCAGCTATGAGCCATTTAAATCTTTCCATAGCAATGGCGGACTCCACATAATTTAGAAATGCTTTCAAAACAAGTCTTGTGATCTTAGCAACTACTTCCAATTGTTCTTTGGGCATTTGTGGTCTGGCATTCACAAATGTCTGAAAATGCAGAAAGAATTGCTTCATTCCAAAAACACCATGTAATGCAGCAACACAGTTCATAGTTTTGTTGTATCTCAGGAGAAAGGGAGAACCAGTAAGCTAAAGTATCTCCACTGAACGTCCTATTCGTCATCATCGCTCTCGTTGGGAGATGAAGCACATGCTTCAATCAGAAGAAATTTTTCTGTTAATTTAGATACTGTTAAACTTCAAAGGGAGCGAGTGATGAAATAGTCTCTTTAAATGGACCAAATGCCTTATCAGTGTTCACACACCACTATGCTTTGCGGTGCATTAAAAATGTGCCATCTTAGTTGAATGCTACTGCCGCAAAACTTCCAGAAAGTCTGTAACTCTTATTTGTTTATGTCATTTGGGTGAACACTCCAGTCTCTTTACCATGGGTAGCATAAATAAAACATGGGTTACAAGGGTGATTGTTCACGTTTCTTTCTTTAATTTGAAGCATCAGCATAACAGCCGCATTATACAAATGAAAATATATGAAAAAAATGGCTAAATAGATTATTGGTGTTTTAACATAAGTTCCAAAGAAGATGGGCTATTTTGCTTCTTCACTTCATCAGCTGTTATATCCCCAGTGTTGAGAATTTGGAAGTAGTAGCAATATGCTCTTTCTGTGTTTATATTTGTGCATTGGCAGGCATTGGTGAGGAAAGATGGGCAGTTCCGCTTCTCGTGTCCCTCTTCCTCACGTCGCATCTCCTTAACAAATAAGGAGATAGAAGTGTGTGCTCCTTTCATATTCTCATATGAAGGGTTATCAGTCATAGCTGAAGGAAGTTGGGATATTCCGCTCCTTGCATCCCACTTCTTAAGCTATTGTCTCCCCAGTGTTGCAAATTCGGAAGCAGTAGCAATATGCTCTTCCAATATGTTTATAGTTCTGCACTGGTTGGCATTGGTGAGGTAAGATGAGCTTTCGACTTGCCATCCAAATAAGAAATTTCTCCGTTAATTTACAAATCTAATTCTTCCAAGTTTACTTGATCCTATACCAACTCATTTGGTAAAAGCCTGTTTTCCTTCTTTCTTCTCTTATAACTCATATTATTCACATTTCTCTTAGCTCGGGCATTGTTCCATCATCTTTTAAAATAGCTGCTATAACCCCAGTTCTTAAGAAACCTGGTGCAGACCCTAACAATCTAGATAATTTCCGTCCCATCTCAAATCTGCCTTTTATTTCAAGAGCACAGGTTCATGCTCACCTTAGTTATAATAACTTGTAAGAGTGTTTTCAGTCAGGGTTTCGTTCTGAGCATAGCACAGAAACTGTCTTAGTGAGAGTAACTAATGATCTCTTAATGACTGCTGATGGTGGGTCCTTATCTATTGTTTTACTTGATTTGAGTGCAGCTTTTGACACAATTTTACAGTTTTCAACCAACTTTCTCAAGTACTCCTTATTGGCACTAATTCTATTCTCTCTAGGTCCTGCAGTTTTCCTTTATCCATTGATGGTTCTTCAGTTTCTCCTTCCCACCAGGTTAGGAACTTGGGGGTCATCTTTGACAGCACCCTTTCATTTGAAGCTCACATTAATAACATAACCTGGTCTTGTTATTTTCATCTCCGCAATATTGCTCGCCTCCGTCCATTTCTCACTCCGCATAGTTCTGCTATTCTTGTTCATTCGCTTGTCATCTCTTGCATTAATTACTGTAATTCTCTTTTATCTGGTTTACCACACAGATCTCTTCATAAACTCCAGCTGATTCAGAATTCTGCAGCTCGTATCATAACCCAGACTCCATCTATTAAACATATTACACCATCACTTCAATAGCTTCATTGGCTTCCTATCAAATTCCGGATTGAATTTTAAATTCTCCACCTCACTTACAAATCTCTTCATAGCCTCGCTCCACCTTAACTTCCAGATCTCTTACAGCCCTGCACCCCTTATCGAACTCTCTGTTCCTCTTCATTGGGTCTCCTCCATAGACCTTCTGCTCGCCTAACCACCATGGGCCATAGGGCCTTTAGCCGTGCTTCTCCTCGCCTTTAGAATTCTCTCCCAGTCAACATCTGTAATTCGTTATCTCAATTTAGAGTCAAACTTAAAACTCATTTACTCAGAATTGCTTATCCTCCATGATTGTTTTGTGCACTCAAATCTAGTACTTTTTTATTCTATTTTTTTTTTAGTTGTCATGTTTGTAATTGTTGCTCTTCCCTTATTTATTGTTTAGTTTATTAAAAAAGAACAGTAAATAACAATGGCAATAATGTTATTGTTGCTGCTGCTTGTTGTATGGTGACCTTGAATGAAATGCATTATTATTATTA
Source organism: Abramis brama (assembly GCF_963993115.1). NCBI lineage: Eukaryota > Metazoa > Chordata > Actinopteri > Cypriniformes > Leuciscidae > Abramis > Abramis brama. The sequence continues at coordinate 19,692,721 of NC_139973.1, forward strand.
TTATTATTTCGCTTATCACGTCCCACTTTATCAGCTGTTATCTCCCCAGTGTGGCAAATTCAGAAGTTCAGTTCTGCTTCTCATGTTCCACTTCCTCACATGCCACTTCTTCTTAATAAATACAGGTATGTATTTGCATATAAGGGTTGCCATAGCTGAAAAAAAGGTGGGCTATTCCGCTTCTCATGTCCCACTTCATCAACTGTCGCCCCTCCAGTGTGGACATAGTGGATCTATATGTAACACGTTTCCAAACGTCCGTTAGGAGTATGAAGACATATAAACGTATAAAAGTGGCATTGTGTTGTGGCAGCTTACTCTATGTCCTCCTCGCTAGAGCTATGGGAATAGGCAACCACTAGCCCATGAGGCTAAGGTTAGAGCTTAGCCCTCCCCAATCAATATTGGGTGTTAAAGTGGGGTTTATAGGCTCCCCTGGGTAGGGGTTGTTGTTAATGCCCTTGCTCAAGAGGTCACAGTGATGCGCCTGAATGGACTTTCCATTCTGTGAGTTTTTGGTGCTAGCTCAAATTGATTTTGCATATCAATTTGATTTTGCCCCAGCCTGCACCATCCCCGCAGCCTGCCAAATGCCAGGCGAAGCCAAAGAAAGTTTGGCTCTGCAACGTTTTCGAATGTTGCTCAAGGACCAACACATACTAGTCCGTTCAGACAGCATGGCAACAGCAGCGTACATCAACCAACAAGGTGGTCTGTGCTACCGCCGTGACAGCCCCTCCCTGGCTAATCCCTCTGAGGAAGGACCTCCTTTCTCAGAGACGGGGCACCCTCTGGCACCCATGTCCTGATCTGTAAAACCTGCATGTGTGGGACAGCACTCCTGGTCGCTTTGGCCTCCATCAAGAGGGTAGGGGACCTGCAGGCATTTTCTGTTGACGAAGCGTGCCTAGAATTCAGGCCGGCTAACTCTCACGTGATCTTGAGACCCCGGCCTGGATACGTGCCCAAGGTTCCCACTACTCCTTTCAGGGATCAGGTGGTGAACTTGCAAGTGCTGCCCTCGGAGGAGGCAGACCCAGCCTTGGCACTGCTCTGTCCAGTATGCGTCCTCCGTGCTTACGTAGACAGAATGCAGTGTTTCAGGACCTCAGAACAGCTCTTTGTCTGTTTTGGTGGTAAGCTGAAGAGAAAGGCTCTCTCCAAGCAAAGGTTGTCTCACTGGATAGTGGACACCATTGTCTTGTCTTACCAGATGCAGGGTTGACCATGCCCCCTAGGGTTGAAGGCACACTCCACCCGGAGTGTGGCTTCCTCCTGGGTTTTAGCGCATGACGCCTCGCTAACAGACATCTGTGGAGCTGTAGGCTGGGCGACACACAACACTTTCGTGAGATTCTATAATCTCCGGTTAGAGCCAGTGTCCTCTCATGTACTCGCTTCCACTAGCCAGTAAGTAGGACCTGCTCTGTTTCATCGCTTGCTGCGGCATTCCACTCCATGGACTGGATACATGCGCTATTTCACTCAGATGAGTTCTCTTTAGACCCTGAGTTCCTCCTGCACTGTCGATGCCGTCACCAGAGTGCATGCCCGGTTGGTCAGCCCTCGTGATTGGCTAGGTGCTTCCATGTGCATGGTTCCCCGCTTGGGCAACCCCCCACGTGTATTTCCGCAGTAAGTCTCCACCGAGCACGTGTCTTTCTCTCGGCAAGACCTCTTGCCATCTCAAGGTTGAAACATTCCACCCTGCGGACTGGATACCTCTGAGTTTTTCCATATGCATACCGTACTCGGGTCATATGTGTATTCTACGTCCTCCCTACGGGTAGGCGCTGTGTTACGTATTCCACCTGGGATATGCTACCCAGTGTACATTGGTATTCTTGTGTTAAGCCTAGCCCTTCATCCGTGCTATTCCCACGACAGGGAGCTCAGACTTGCGCAGGGCACTGGAAGGCAGCCACTGTGGCATGATTGAATTGGGACCCATATTCCATCAGTCTCTGACGTAACTCGGAGTGACTGACTGAAAGGGAACGTCTCGGTTACGTATGAAACCCTCGTTCCCTGAAGGAGGGAACGGAGATGTTACGTCCCCCTGCCAAAACCACTGTACCGCTGGAACAGCCGGGAGTTCAGTCTCGGCTCCTCAGCATAACATAATGTGAGATTGCCGCGCGGCTCCTTTTATACCCACACGGTGGGGCGGAGTTGCACTATGTAAATTCCACAGACCCGTGGTATTGTTTTGCCATTGGCTTGTTTTGTAGAACTCTAAGGTGATGGGCTTCTAAGCAAAACCCCCATTTCGGCAGACTCTGACATAACGTCTCCGTTCCCTCCTTCAGGGAACGAGGGTTACATACGTAACCGAGACGTTATATTCATTACCCTATAATTTTTTTTATAACAATAGAATGAATTAAGAAATGTGACCCTGGACCACAAAACCAGTCAAATGGGTCAATTTTTTTAAATTGAGATGTATACACCACCTGAAAGCTGGATAAATAAACTTTCCATTGATGTACGATTTGTTAGGATAGGACAATATTTGGCCGATATACAACTATTTGAAAATTTGGAATCTGAGGGTGCAAAAAATATTTGAGAAACATTGAGAAAATCGCCTTTAAAGTTTTCCATTTATGTTCGCGATTGTGCTGCATTCACTCACAAAAATAAATATTTTATACATTTACAGTAGGAAACTTACAAAATATCTTCATATTGATCTTCAACATGATCTTTAATTAATATCCTAATGATTTTTGGAATAAAAGAAAAATCGATAATTTTGACCCATGTAATGTATTGTTGGCTATTGCCACAAATATACCCGTGCTACTTGTGGCTGGTTTTGTGATCCAGGGTCACAAATAGTGAAATAAAATAATGAATTAACAAATGTAAGGTTACAATAATATAAAGTATTTTGGATACGCAAAGCTACAAAATTGACTGATTGAATGCCTGTAGTCAATAAATAAATATGTCCTATTTTAAGTTAGTAAAAACATGAGTTTCCTTTGCTCAGCTGTACAACATATATTTATATTGCATTACAAAGCTTGTCAGGTGCAAATATAAACATGTATTAGTTAGCTGCTATTGAGTAGATGTTTGCCACCCAAATAACTTAAAAGTTGTAACAGGAGTTTTTAAACTTTTTAATGTCAAGGGTTTCCCAAATGTGACCAACTGAAGTCAAAGTAAATTATTACAATATTAATTGGGATTTTTTTTTAAAACTTTGTATTAAGTTTATTTATTTTTCGCTCCATTATTAGATTAATATTAGCTATAAACCTAGAAAAAAAAAAATATTCAAATGTATTTGTATAGCCCCTTTTACACTAAATAATGTTTTAACACAGTTTTACAGTTAATGTATAGCAGGGCTCCAGACTAACTTTTTTTATTAGGAGCGCTGTAGCCCCTTACTTAAAATTTTAGGAGCACAAGCAGAAAATTTAGGGGCACACTTTAAATCACCTTGCAATGCAATTATTCATATTTTTCCCCCCACATAACTGTATTACTGACAAATGCTTTGATGATAAATAGATTTAACGTACAGAAATTACAATGTGCAGTTTTATTTTAAGTTCGCAGGGCTCCAGACTAACATCTGAGGGCAGAAGCACTAAGTTCTACAGAAAGTATTTGGTAGCACTGTGGGATGACAAAGCACTGAGCTTAATTTGAGGTGTATAGATAAAGTTAACTTTAATTATTATCATTCATAATGTCTTAATATTAATTCAAAAGCAAAATGAGTGACAAAAAAAGCTATTAGGGAGTGAAAATAGCCAATAAGCGTCCTGTTTACAATGGTAATTTTATTTTATTTTTTAGTATTTTGAGTTTTCCTACTTCTTGAAACTTTTTTAGTATTATAAATAGGGACAATCTTTAAAGGATGAACAAAAATGATTTGGTCAACACATTAAAAATAACATTTAAATATGATATAAAAAGATATGTGTAGGCTACTGTTATAACCATAGTTACAGTTAGTGTGACTACATTAAATCCATGGTGAATGTTGCTGATCTGTTGACCTAAAGCCTTCTATAACTTGTTCGTTCATGGCACGTTTCTCCTGGTTTCCACGTCAGCGCTGTTGATCTGGTATGGTTTATAACAGAATTCTGCGTCGAATCTGAATGTTTCTCACTGGATCTCGCAGTGATGTTATTAATTCTGTCGCGAACTCAATGGATTTCTTCACTGGATCTCAACGATGTAACGGTGTTGCGTGATCGAGATCCACCCGCGACTGGCGAGAGAAGCTCTGCGCTGTCTATTATTGGTTCGAACTATTAAACGGTCTGTGAAGCAGAAATGAGTAGCACAGTTTTTTCCGCTTTCATTTTGTTTTCATTTATTAACATGTCACTCTATGCTTGAGGCTGAGATTGTGTCTAACTAGCGTATTGTGTTTAAACTGCGAAGTGCCTGCACTGTCTGCAAACTTTGTGTTCCCCGCAGTTCTGGAGTTCTGCAGTTCTGTCTGCAGTTCATTAAGTTCGTCTCCTTACAGTAACGTTACCTCAACCAGTTGAATTCTCTCAGCCAGTCTTCCCGAAAATGGTGGGTTCGGGACTTTATCACCTCACAAACCTCTGACTCTGAATCATCATCGATTGTGTCTGTGACATTGATATTTGTCTCCGTTAGTCTGTTTCCTTCCCACAGACGTTTACGCACGGTCACACGCTCGATTATCTCTAGGACCCTCCCCCTCCAGACTGCGACCAAATGGTCAGTTACACACATTAGCCAGTTACAGTGGCCATTCCCTATTCTTCTCACACTCGTCATCATTGGCCTGCTACACATTCCGGATTCATTGACGCGCCCCTTCCACGTTTAACGTAAAAAAAATTTACGCAAAATGCAACCGGTCGCAGTCTGGAGCCCTGTATAGACAGCATTAAAAATTTATTTTGTAAAGTCTATTTCCAGTCTTTTTTTTTCTCTCTCAAACTTTCCAAGAACCCCTAGAATCCTCTTGTGGCCTTCTGTGAGTCCAGTTTTAAAACCAATGGCCTGTAGTGCTGCATTTTACCAGTCACATTAATTAATGAATACAAGACCATACTAGTCTAAACCTGGCCATAGCTTGCCAAGGCATGTCTACCCACCCTACATTCAGTCTGATTCTTGAAATGTGATCTTAAACCATGTGCAAGTGCCAACAGTGGTAAAGAGTTTGACACCTGAACAGAATACCAACATCATACAGTGGGAATGCTTTGAATTGTGGCCAAAAAGAATATGATTTCCAACTGACAGCTACTATTACTTGTTTGGTTTTCAAAACACATGGGATGAAGACTGAATCAATACAACAGGAGGAAGTGTGTGTCGTCACTGATAATGGCTAATGAAGATAATTGTGCATTGTCAAGGCGTCGCTGACTATTGGTGTTATTGTTTGCAAGCGCTGGCATGTGTTTGGTAATTTAAGCTGCTTGTTGGGGGACTGAAAGGCATGTAATGGATTGTGTAGATGAGATCCCAGGTGGGATACTGTTGCGGTGTTGTCCTTGTGCCAGATGTTTTTCTCCTGAATTACTCTGGCCTCAGCCCAGAGTGAAAAATGAGTGAAGAATTGTAATCTGATTTAGGCACAAGGACACAAGAAGTGCTCACATAACGTACTGAAAATTAACTCTTTAACTCTAAACATGTTTAAACAGAACACAAAAGCATTTTTTAAATTAATAAAAACTGTGTTTGTAATGTTTAGAATTAATTTGTACATATATCTCTATACCCATCTTCTTTCACAATTCCTCCTGTCTCTGTTTTATGGGCTGAATAAATCGCATAAACCATAATTGCCTTCTCTCTTGAGTAGGTACTTATTTTGAATTAGTAATTACTTCACGACCGCTAAAAAAGTATGTTCTATATAGTGAAGGATTAAAATTTAAGAATATGTTTTTAGATCTGCTGATCCTATTTCCCTACATAACATCACATAAAAAACTAAGGTGAACTATACTGTATTGGGCATTCAAGGTGAACATGAGGGCATCCATTTACTGATTAGATTTAACAGTTTCCTTTGAAGGGGTTTTGTTAGTCTTTGATCTTTCTACTAAGAGTTGAACTATGTGTGAATGTTTACCTAGTCTTGGTTCTCGTGACCATGTGTTGTTTATACAATTTGGGGGTACCATTATCTCAGTTGGGGGTAATTGCCTCTATTGTCTTTAGATGATTAGATTCAGTAGTCATCTCTAAGGCTGTGTGTAAGTTCAGCACCTTTAAGGACAGCCCACTGAATGGCCTATAAGATACCATGTAAAGTTCCCTCAGTCAGATCATGTTGGAAGTTTCTACAGCCGCGTAAAGTGGAGTTCTCAATAAAGAATAACTTCTGTTGAACGCGATCCCAACGTCTCCTGGTTCTTGCTTTGAAGAAAGAAAACTTTACAACAATAGTATGAATTAGGCTTGCTGCGATAGTCCCGAGTAGCAGTTCCCAAGTACTTGCAGTGCTTCGCCTTCTGAGAATATAGTTCCCAGTATGTATACAGAAGATGTCTGTCTCATGTGACCTTGTTATTTGTACACGCTGTGACTATACAAATCACAACATGTAAATTGGAAAATGTTGGCGTTATTTTGTCACTTATTGGGAGCAGTCGGGCCATTTATTATTATTTTATTTTATTTTTTTACAGAACGGACTCGGGCTCATTTAGCTTCTCTCCTTTCATCGTGCCCATAATATACGTGCAGGGCGCAGGCTACTGTATGAAATATTGTTATATTGATTATATTATAAATATGCAACGCAATACACGATTACGCGAGTAACGCGATGCGCGTGCAATGCATTAGGTGATAGTTGACCATGCAGAGCATCAGGGAGAAGTTGGAGCGTGAGTTACTAAAAGTTCCCAACACTTCAGGAAAAGCTGCATTTTGAAAGAGTTTTGATTTGATTACCACAACAAACAATGAGCCTGAAGCCTTCAACAGTGGATGCTATTCTTTTTCTTCACAACACTCGTGAATAAACAGTGAATGATGACCAACGTATAGCCTACTCAGTTCAACAGATTTTTTTTATTTATTATATTTTTATTATTATTTAACGTTAGCCAGTTGGCGAAGAGTTCTTTCGAACGTTGTTCTTCAGTAAAGTTACTTAACATCAAAAAAAGGTAGGCCGTACATCTTTACTGTTGGATCACATTTGGCTATATAATATTCTCTAGGCTACTGCATGCTTATGCTTCTCTGTAATAGACAGTCAGTTATGTTTGAGGCCTATAATAAAATTTTACCTCTTAGTAGCGTGTGTGTATGTGTGTGCGTGTAGCAGAGACAGCGCGCATCAGAGAGCACATGTCAGAGAGAGCTAAAAGTGATATTGATGTTGGTCTCAGGTCGGGTTCGGGCTGAAAAATTGCAGACGTTGTCGGGCTGGGGCGGGTTAGGGCTTGAACACCACGGGCCAGGACTGGGTTAGGGCTGGATTTTTTGGCCAGTGCAGGGCTCTGAGCAGTATGCTAGCTGGAGCCATTTACCTCCAGTCTTTGTGCTAAGCTAGGCTAGCTGTGGGTGCGTCAGACAGAGTTACGGCACACATGGATATGAAAAAAGTTTGTATGGACTTATCTAACTCTGGGGGATACGGTGAATAAGCTAAAGTCCCAAAAAGTCGGCGTGTTCCTTTAGGCAAGGCAAGTTTATTTATATAGCACATTTCATACACAATGGCAATTCAAAGTGCTTTACATAGAAGAAATTTAAATAATAAAAAGAAATAAGAATAATTAAAACAGTTTAGAAAATAAAATAAAATACAGTACAGTACAAACAGTCAGATGAACAGTGGCACAGTGCTCATTCAGTAAATGCATAGCTAAACAGATGTGTTTTTAGTCTGAATGTGACTACTGTAGGAGCACATCTGATCTCTTCTGGAAGCTGGTTCCAGCTGTGGCTGGCATAAAAGCTAAAAGCGGACTCGCCATGCTTAGAGTGAACCCTTGGTATTTCTAGCTGATATGATCCTAATGATCTGAGTGATCTGTTGGGTTTATATTCAGTGAGGATATCTGCAATGTATTGAGGTCCTAGGCCATTGAATGATTTATATACCAGTAATAATACTTTAAAATCAATCCTAAATCTAACTGGGAGCCAGTGTAAAGACCTGAGGACTGGTGTGATATGTTCATATTTTCTGGTTCTGCTCAGAATCCTGGCGGCAGTGTTCTGTATGAGCTGCAACTGTCTTATGGTCTTTTTGGGAAGGCCAGTGAGGAGTCCATTACAATAATCCACCCTGCTGGTTATGAAAGCATGCACAAGTTTCTCTAAGTTTTGTCTGGAAACAAAGCATCTAGTTCTTGCAATATTTTTCAGATGATAGTATGCTGATTTAGTTATTGCTTTGACATGACTACTGAAACTAAGGTCTGACTCTAGTGTCACACCAAGATTCCTGACTTGATTTTTAGTTGTTTGACCCCTAGAGTGAAGGTATGCATTCACCTTGAGAACTTCATCTTTGTTTCCAAACGCAATAACTTCAGTTTTGTCTGTTTAACTGAAGAAAGTTTTGGCACATCCAACTGTTGACTTCAATGCATTGGCACAGGGACTCAATGGGGCTGTAATCGTTAGGCGATAGGGCTAAGTAGATCTGTGTGTCGTCTGCATAGCTGTGGTAAGCAATTTGGTTCTTTCTCATTATTTGGCTCATTGGGAGCATATACAGATTGAACAGGAGTGGCGCACGCAAGAATCGAGCCTTGAGGGACTCCGCATGTCATGGATATCCACTCAGACTTATGGTCACCTATACTCACATAATAACCTCTCCCATCTAAGTATGACCTGAACCATTTTAGGACTATCCCAGAAAGCCCCACCCAGTTTTCCAGCCTGTCAAGAAGTATGATATGATCGACAGTGTCAAATGCAGCACTGAGGTCGAGTAGTACCAGCACTGATAATTTGCCTGAATCAGTATTTAAGCGAATATCGTTTATTATCTTTATGAGCGCTGTCTCTGTGCTGTGATGCGGTCGGAAACCAGATTGAAAATCGTCAAAGTATCCATTTGAGCTTAAGAATTTGTTCAGCTGATTGAAGACAACTTTTTCAATGATCTTGCCTATGAAAGGAAGATTTGAGATCGGTCTATAGTTGCTTAATATGGTCTTATCCAGATTGTTCTTTTTCAGGAGGGGCTTGACAACTGCAGTTTTCAGGGAGTTTGGAAAACTCCCAGAGAGAAGTGAGGCATTTGCCACTTCTAGAAGATCTGCTTCTAAACTGTTTAACACACTTTTGAAAAAAGATGTGGGAAGTGTGTCAAGAGCACAGGTTGATGTTTTAAGGTGCTGTACGGTTTCTTCCAAAATTTTGCCATCAGTTTCTTTGAAATCAGACATAGTAACTACTTTCTCAGGTGGTCTGATCTGTCTGACCCCAGAGCAACTCTGGGGTGTGCTGATCACCTTTCTGATATTATTGATTTTCTCAGAGAAGAAAGAAGCAAACTCACTGCACTTGCTGTCCGAGAGCATTTCACTGGGAATCTGGCTTGGAGGGTTTGTCAGTCTCTCTACAGTAGCAAAAAGAGTGCGCGTTGTTTAAATTGCAGTTTACAATATTTGAGAAGAAAGTCTGTCTAGCTTTGCCTAGTTCCATATTGAAAGCATGAAGGCTGTCTTTGTAGATGTTATAATGGACTACAAGTTTTGTCTTCCGCCACATGCGCTCTGCTTTTCTGCCTTGTCTTTTCATATTTTAAAGGTTTCAGTTGTTGTTTCTATGTATGGTTCCTGATGTTTATTAAATGTGATGTGATCATTCATCTGTAGGGTTGCCAACTGTCCCGTATTAGCCGGGACGTCCCGTATTTTGGGCCTAATTTGTTTGTCCCGTGCGTGGCCTCCCTTGTCCCGTTTTTTGATTAGCCTACTACGCTGATCTAACCACTGACTGACACAACAGCAACAGCAGCAGTGCTGATCACGACACTTGAGAATGATCACCGACACCTGTCATCATCCAATCACATCTTTTTTTAATCATTGTTTTGAGACAAATCATTGTTTGATTTGCGAACATAATCCTCTGCCGTCTGGTCGCTTCCGCTTCAAGTCGGACTCATATCGCGCTAACGGTAATTCCCTTTCACTGTCGGCAAATCAATTTTGGCGAATGCAAACAACGTGATTATTGTTCACGAGTCCAACATCCAGCAACGCAAGAAAACATGTAATCTACCTGAGGGAATAATATGCTCCAAAAACATTTCTGATTATTATTAATGTTTAAAACCATTTTTTCCCCCAGGATTCTATGATGAATATAAAGTTCATAAGAGATTTATTTAAAACAGAAAGCTTTTGTAACAATATTAATGTCTTTACTGTCACTTTTGATTAATGTAATGCATCCTTGCTGAATGAAAGTAGGCAATTACTTTCTTTAATTTCTTTAAAAAAAATAAAAATAATCTTACTAACCCCAAACTTTTGAACTGTAAGCCTAGTGTATAATGTTAAAAAAAGCTTTCTATTTTAGATAAATGCTATTATTTTGAACGATATGGAATTATTATTGTGCCAATAAAAATGAATGTAACTTTTCAAGAAACTAATGAAAATATATACTGAAACTAAATAAATTATCTCTGAAACTGAAAAAGAATAAATCGCAGGCAAATTTTTTGCCTTCGTTTTTAATACACTGCATGTTTTGCTAACTATTTCTCATATTTCAATCACTGATCTGAACTTACAAATGCGCTTTCAGAGTTTTCATTTACGCTTCTGAAGTTTTCGTTTACGCTCCCAGAGTTTTCGTTCGCGGTTCTGACACATTTCTCTCGTGGGGGCGGGGCTAGTAGCAGTGTGTTCTCATTGGTTACTGAGTTTTTCATTGACAGCTTCGTGACCTGGAAGAAGACGTCAGCGGTGTGTTTATGTGTGGATGTGAGCGTCTGTAATCGGAGCTTTCTATTTCATTTTAGTGATATTAAGTTGTGTTTGTTTTTTAATTTTTATCTGTATTTACCTGCTGCTACTACTTAGTTGGCAGAAGCTTTTAGGAGCACAAGAGATATATTCAGTCTATTCAGGTGTAATTAAAGTACTGTATCCTTAAAATATTGTAGTGTCCGACGTTTTCGGATACGTTTACACCATCAAAATTAATGATCACTTAAATAAGAGGAATTTAAACAATATGAAAATTACAGTCGTGTAATTATATCGAAGTGAAGGTCTTGGATGCAATTATGTTGTGACAGTAAAGACCAGAATCCACAAAACATTAACTACATAATATACACGTAATGCACAGTATTCTCATGATATACATTACTATACAAAATGCACAATTACAAATAGGCCTACAGAATACATTCATATACATTTTAAATGTTGCAATGATTCTTTGAGCAGTTCCTGTTGCAGTACAAGTAACAAAGCAGTGACTGGACACAAGCAGTGCAAGGATAGTCCACCCAAAACATGAGGATTCTCTCATCATTTACTCTCCTTCATGCCATCCCAGATGTATATGACTTTCTTCTTCACATAAACATAGACAAAGATTTTTAAGGAAATAATCCATCTCTGTGAGTCCATAATACAAGTGGATTGTAACCCATGTACGTAAGACAGTTGGTCAGAAGTGATTTTTAATAGTTAAAACTGTCATATTATTAGTATTTTTCTTATCTAGCCTATTGTTTGACTTCAGAAGGCATTGACTCATCCACTGAGGTCGCATGGATTACCGTCACACTCACTGTGTGTGGTTTTTAAAGCGTCTTTAGGACTCGTAGAGATGGATTACTTTCCTTACAATCTTAATTCGTGTTTATCTGTAGAAAGTAAGTAAAATGCATCTGGGACAGCATGAGGGTGAGTAAAATAAGAGAGAATTGTATTTTTGGGTGAACTATCCCCTCAACATTCATATGCTGTTGGTATGCTAATCCAAGATCAGCATAGATTAATACGAATAAAGTGAAACCTCTTGTGTACTTGTGAACTATGTTTGTTTTAATCTAGAGGAAATTGAAATATTTGCTAGTTTATATTAAAATAAATCAGGCGTCTGAAGATCAAGATCCCAGTCATTCAAAGGTGATGTGTCTGAACAAAGTAAGATTATTGTCTGATAGGGACAGTGGATCTCTGGTACTATCACTCCATCCTCTGTGTCAGCATCAGAATTTTGTTTATGGAAAAGTTGCTCCACTCCCTGGAAAATGAGAGAGGAAATGTATTATAATCTAACAATACAAACTGCTTATATATTTAAGGGATTTTACAGTACTAAATATTTACCTCGGAGTCAAGCAGCATTTATCATCTGTAATACGGTTGTGTAACCAGTAGATGGCTGTATTGCCCTATATATAAACATATGGCTGTGTATTCCCTAGTTGCTGAATGTGTTCAGTCATAATTACTTGCATGTATTAAGCTTTTAATTTGGACATATATTATTATTAAAGACTATTAAAGATTAAACATTTTTCTCAGAAATGTTCATTTGAAGTGCACTTTTTTTCATTATTATTAGTCAAATATGGACACAGAAAAATCATTTTGTTACTCATACTAGATACAATAGCTTTATCAGTCATCTTTATTACACAAAGGTAATCAGAATAAATATTGCAACCAGGGCGATACTTCAAAATAATTCAGTGTTTACATATTACGAACAGAGACGTGGTCTGTGGTCAAGTCATGTCTCTCCTCTTTCAAAAACTTTGCATCGCAAATTAATCAGCAATTGAGAAATTCAGGTTTAAATAGCTTTATTGGCATGGTAAAAAGGCTTTACATTGCCAAAGCTGAATCAGGCAGTGATTGACAGCGCTCTGGTCCTATGGCATCGGTCATTGACTGATACAGTACAGATAGGCTACTGTACAGTACTCTAGCTCAATGTTGTTTGGGGTGGCTGGGGGGAAATATGATCTAATGGAATACTGTAACCGAATGTAGATAAACAAGTCATGTAATGATTGGGCTAACATTTAAATCAAGACAACACAGCTGTATAATGTTATGGGCTCTCACTGAGCTCTAAAATGCCTCTCCACCGGAAAAAAGCCAGTATTATAAATAGTATTAGTATAGTATTAATGAAAAAAAATCAGACTTACCACGGCTAACGTTATCCAGTATCCTCCTGATATAGCGACGATGACTAATGATAAATATCATTCGTCTGTTCCTTCTATAAGAAATCATCTCAACAATAGTGTAGCAGCAAATAAATACAGATATAAACTTAATATCACTAAAATGAAATAGAAAGCTGCGATTACAGACGCTCACATCCACACATAAACACACCACTGACGTCTTCACTTCCAGGTCACGAAGCTGTCAATCAAAAGCTCAGTAACCAATGAGAACACACTGCTACTAGCCCCGCCCCCACGAGAGAAATGTGTCAGAACGGCGAACGAAAACTCAGGGAGCGTAAACGAAAACTTCAGAAGCGTAAATGAAAACTCTGGAAGCGCATTTGTAAGTTCAGATCAGCAATTGAAATATGAGAAATAGTTAGCAAAACATGCAGTGTATTAAAAACGAAGTAAAAAAAATTGCCTGCGATTTATTCTTTTTCAGTTTTAGAGATAATTTATTTAGTTTCAATTTATATTTTCATTAGTTTCTTGAAAAGCTACGTTCATTTTTAATGGCACAAGAATAACTCCATAGAACGATGGTTTGTAATGTGACTTTTTTTATGCATGACATTAAAATTATTTTTAGAATTAAATTGTACATAAATAGGTTAAGCAATACAAATGTGTTTATGTCTGCTAACCTTTTAAACACATAGGCTACTTAACTGCAGACACTGAAATGACGTACACTGTGTGATACAGTACAAATATTTTGAGTGTCCATTTTCCTATAAAGAACCACGATTGTCCCGCATTTTCCTTTTCTGAAGTTGGCAACCCTATTCATCTGTGACATAAAATATTTAAAGCAATTGCTCTTTTGGTGGATAGAAAGATGGAGCAGGGACCCTAACAAAATATGTCGATATTTTATAAAAGTCAGTTATTTAGAGTCACAATTTAGAGTCAGGCCTATCCAGTAAATAATACAACATTATTATTATTATTATTAACATTAATATAGTGAATAAAATAATAATTATTAATGACATTTTTATTTTAAGTGTAAGAAGGATGGATTAACTTCAACCAAGATGGATAACTCTATAAATGGGTCATAGACAAAAAGGGAGTTTCAAGCATCAACAAAATAAATGTTATACAGCTTTAAATTTAGTTTTTTCCCCTATACATTAGAATGTTTCCTGTTTAATTGTATATTTTTCTGAGCAAAAAAAAAAAAAAAAAATTACTATCATATTTTTTTTTTACCATGTTTTACAGAAGACACCCACTAAAATGTAATTCAGTGTAAAACCATGTATCAGAAAGTCGTATTAGGCATATTTAAAACAGGAATAATTTGATGACATATTAAAATACTCTATTTAAGGATCACAGTGCATCCCCCAAATACTAATTAATTGTAATTTTTAAATCTTTATACTTTGCTAATTGTTACAGTCATGTTCAGTTTGTTTCAGTTTTCTTGGACTTTCTGTTTGTTTCCATTCATCACATGTGTTCCTTTGTTCTAGTTGCCCGCCACTCATCAGTCACTATGGACACTAAAGGTGATGATACACAGGGCAACTTTTTGAGCAATGTTGCTGGGCAATGTTGCTGTCAACGGGCAACCAGATGAGACACAGGCCACGACCCATCTAAATTATCCAGATAGAAATTTATTGCCCATTTCCAATGGGAAAGTGCCCTAGCAACAATTGCTCAAAAAGTTGCCCTGTGTATCATCACCTTAAGTATTTAAGTTCCTGCCTGTGTTCTGTTCAGTGTCCAGTATGTTCATGTTGCGTGTTTTCACGCTGTGTTGCATGTTAGCTTTCTATTTAGATTTATCTATTAAGCCTTGAGTTATACAATCTTCACTGGATATAAGAGTTATGTTAATATCCTTCAAAGCACTTGGTTTTACCAATTTATCAGCAATAAGTTTTTGTAAGGAAGTGAAAATCATTTAAAATAATGATAAAACTTAGTATGATCACATTCCTTTATACACGTAAAAAATGACAGGTTAGAACAAGTGTATCGTTTCATACATGAATATATTTGTTACGCTGAATGACCAGGGATTGTTACTCTGAATGACATTTTGTCAAAAAGGGAGATAATATTGCCATTGTTTCCTTAAAGGAGAAGTTCACTTTTAAAATGAAAATTCTGTCATCATATAATCAACCTCATGTTGTTTCAAACCTGTATGAATTTCTTTCTTCTGCTGAACAGAAAGGAAGATATTTAGAAGAATGTCAGTAACCAGACAGTTTTTGGGTCCCATTGACTTCCATAGTATATTTTTTTCCTACTATGGAAGTCAATGGGACCCAAAAACTGTCTGGTTACTGATATTCTTCTAAATATCTTCCTTTCTGTTCAGCAGAAGAAAGAAATTCATACAGGTTTGAAACAATATGAGGGTGATTATATGATGACAGAATTTTCATTTTAAAAGTGAACTTCTCCTTTAATTGCAATGTTTTTAGTATTAGTCCATCATTAAATTAGTTTTAATAATAATCCTGAGTAAATGATGGCAGAAGCAATGTTGAAAAATAATAAGCATGTTATTCTACTGTTCTGATGCTCCCTGCCATGCTTGCTTAGCTTGTCACTTTGTTTCTGACTTGCTCGGCTCCCAAATTGACTCTTTACAGCTATATGAATACTTTTTGTTTGCCAACATAAATGACATTATCAGGATGAGTATTTTGGATGGAGAATCCCCTCAATGGTCTCTTTTGAACTTGTGACATACCGTAGTGAGGGGGAACTCTAAAAACATTGGTAAGCTATTATTTTGACAATCGCTATCCTGAATACCTTTCTCTTTTCCTTGCTAAAGGCCTGTTCACACCAAGTATGATAACTATAATGATATAGAAAAAAAATAAATAAATAAATAAATCATTCTAAATATAAAAGAATAGTAGAGTCCACACCGCAGCTATAATGAGAACGGCACAGATAAATGTATTGTGGAATCACTTTCAGAGCATTTTTTTTTTCTAGCTAATGAACAATAAAAACATTTTTTGTTTAACATTTATAGAGCTTTCCTCATTTTCCTTATTCCTCATTTATACTGCGATACTGTCATTCAGTGTAATGGATGACACTTTGGTGTAACAAAGAATTTGCATTACACTGAATGACAAAGTATATAACGATTAACTATTCTTTTCTGTGTCTAAAACAAGGGCTATGACTCACTTCTCATTATAGCATTGTTTCCTTGTTTCCTCTCCCTCTGAACCGTATGCATTTAGGCTTCAACATCATAAGCAAATCCTATGTAAGGTGACATCCTTAGCACCTCCTGTCTGACTGGCCCATGGGTCTACTCTCCCTCCTGTTCCCTGTCCTGATAATGAGAGACTGGGCTTGTGACAAACTAAAGGGTAATTACAGCAATAAGACATAGAGGATGTCACTGAGAAAGATTGGAGGTGAGCGGCCTCTCTGCTTTGTGCCAGCAGCTCGATGCTCATGTCCCCCTGATCCTACCATTCTTTCTTTCATCTCCTCTGCTCATCCATTAAAAATTCATCCAAGACCTCCAGACATATTTATGGGCAAATGCTTTGGTAGATGTGGTAGTACTAAAAAATGCATGGTTACACTGGCTTCTAACAGTCCTGAAACCCGTAATTAAGTTGTTTGCTCACATGATGCAAAATCCATTTATACAATATTTATTTAGATTTTTATTTTTCCATCTTGATCAGGGCCTATCAAATAAAGTTTTAAGAGATGAACCAGATGTTTCTGTCTCACGTCTGTGTAACTAGATCTTTCTCTGTAGGAAGATCTGCCCTTCTCAGTGACAGTTTCCAGAGGTCAGGAATTTTATATTAGAATTCATGTCTCATACAGGGATAGTGTGCATGTTTACACTGTTTAGTAAGTCTCTACATGCTTTACATTGAATAACAATCAAATCTATGCCCACAGGTTCAGATTTGATAGTGCATGACATGGATAGGATTAAAGTTCCCCATAGCCCATGTTAAAAAAATGAGGTTTAACAAAACCTTGCCACAAGGCCCTGTTAGAGGGAGTTCAGTCTTCTTGCTGTGCTTGCAATCCGTGCCTGTGAGGACCTTATTTAATACTATCAGGGCTTCAGCTCTTCAATGTCAAAGCGCATCAACCTGGAACACCATGATGCATGTTTGCTGATGATGGATGCCAATTATTCATTTCAACCATTTGAAGCTATATATATTTCATGCCGATTTTATTATTTATATAATTTAATAAATGTATTATATCATATATCATATTTGTTGTAGTTAAAATATAATATGAACAATAATCCATTTGATGCTCGCACATCTGAAGTCCCATATTAAACGGATAGTTAAAAAAAAGATTCTGGCATAATTTACTCCCCCTCATGTTCCAAACCAGTATGATTTTCTTTTTTCTGTTGAACACAAAAAGAAAAAGAAAAAACGGCAGAAAGTTCATGTCAGTCTTATTTTAAATGAAAATTAATGTGGACTGGGCAAGGATATCAAATGGGCCACATTCACACAGCAGAATACGGTTGTCAGTCCTGTATTTGAATCCTTAATACGGTGTTCGCACACAGTTCGGTTATTAACAGGAGTGACAGCCGCATTATATACAGTTTTTTTAGGACTCACAAAGACAACCACATTCTCAGAAAACCCATGCTGTGTGAACTAAACTGGACTGGAAAAGTTTATCATGTCTTAAAGTGCAATAGAGCCGCTCTGCGCTGCACAAACACGTCTACCGTGTGTAACCGGGTGAAATTGAAGAAATACACACCGGAAGCAAACTATGCTTTTTGAAATTTGGGGTTTTATTCTGACTGCTGTTTAAAATAAGTGACAGCGGTCAATAGGAGCACAACTAGACAGATAAAAGTCTAATTAAGAAAAAAGTTTGCCTTGTTCGAAGAGATTTCACAAGGATAAATTAGATTTCACTAGTTAGGCTACACAAATTAAAAAAATAAAAATGTGGAAACCGTTTACAGTAAATTTTAAGATGACATATAATCAAATGTCACAGAAACTAAAGTTTAACCAGTGGATCAATGCCCAAATCCACAGAATACTTAACTCAATTCGAACTGAAATACAGTGTAATGCACTGCAACAGGTCAGATTTAAATCGATTTCTCCAAAACAAAATATGTTACAATTAAATACGATAACACAAACTGGAATATGGCAGTGGCTGAGGTACAAGAGAAATAAAAGCACATTAACAAAGCCACAACCCGCGTTTCACATATTAATCATGCAGAACCAGAAAAATGCATTAAACCATACAGTTAGGCTACTGTATAATCACAGAATATAGCTTAAACTCATTTATCAAATAAACATAGCATCAGTATTTTACCCCATAAATAATGAAACGTACATACCCAATCCTTTACCAATCACCACGAGGTTCACTCGTCACACATGCGCTCCAAATAATCTATAAACAAATGTATATCAAATATTATTTTAAACTCCGCTTCATAACTTATTTGTGCATATTAAAGATACTGGAGTAATATTTAACAAGAAAGAAGATCGTATAAAACAGTAAATCCGATCAATGCACGCACAACCACATGGAGCTTTTCTGAACAGTGAAAAATGGCTTCTCTGGTCGCGCGCACGCATCCAGCACATAGACAGTAAAAGAAGGGGGGATCCAGCACAAGTCAATAGGCTAGGTGCACGTAGCCGCCATTTTGGATTTCGGATCAGCGAGTGTGCGGTTAGACACTTCCGGTTTCGCATTGCGCCCAGTGCAGGGAGCCAGAGAAAGCCGAAATTTATCTTTTATAGTTGTTTATAGAATCAATTATCACTTAAAATACTACTAAGATCCATATTACTATCACACGAGCCAATGGCGGCCACGTGCACCTAGCCTATAGTATTGCGAGAAGAGAGGGATTTCTTAAAGGGGCCACGAACATTTTTAATGCAAAATAGAAACGAGGTATATTTACACTACTTGGCCACACGTGTATTATGGATAGAGCTTTAAACCGGTTGAAGGAATGAAAACAAAAACTGGAAACAAACCAAATTTTAACAGGAATATTACAGGCCAATTAATTTTTTTTTTTTTTTAAATGTATTAATTTATTTATTTATTTTTACAGAAACGCTTATTTGAAGTTACCATTTACCGGTTAATAACGTTATTAAATCATTCTGTTTCATATTTCAAATTGGCAGTCAACCAATCATCAATTAATTAAAATAGTATGGCCTATGCAAAAGTTGTCACGCTTAAAGTCCGCGTGAACCGGAAGTTGCAAACGACTTTTCTCCAGTGTTGTGACGTATTTCCCAGTGAAAAGGAATATTGAACAGAGGGCAGGGTTTTACTCTAGCGCTTCTCCTCTCCATCTCTCACTCATTACAGACTAACAATTTGAGGGGAGTGGTTAAGCGTTTCCCAACCCAAGCCGTTAAACCTACGTCATCAGAGAAGGAACGCCATTCCAGACCGGAAGTAACTTTTCAGACTTTGATTAAAGATTACGACGGCAAACAATTTTTTCCTGTGTATTAACTTGCACAGATTAATTGTTCACCACAAGATTAGTAATATGCGCTAACAAAGTAAATAGGGTCAATTTTGATTTCAGTTGGACTTTAATTTCTAATGAAGATGAAGACGGTTAGATTTACAAAATAAAGTAAATAATTCTTAAACAAAAATGAACAATACTGGACAAGGACTGAAACAAACTGAGGGAATTAAATACATAGAGATAGTGAACTAAATGAAGACAGCTGTGTTTGTTAAATTCATCTCCATGACACCAGAGAATGGCGGGAATCTATTCTAGAGCAAAGGAAACACAAGAAACATGTAATTTAGGAATATAAACGGAAAGTTAATGAAAACAAAACTTACTGAACATAACTGGTATGTGAGCTGATAAGCAAAAAAAAAAAAAAAGAAAGAAAAAAAGACGTGCAGTGGATTGAGCGCGCAGCGGCACAGCTTGTCGAGCTCATCCCTTTTTCACAGACATCAGTGGAAAGTTTGTAGTTTGCTTGGATCTTCTTCCATCTGTTCTCCAAAATGTAATGAAATTAATATTTCTGCAGGCACATGTAAACTAAGGTATATGTCCAAATATAACTGGTAATGTCATATCATACATATGTGATATTTAGTCGTAATAATCTGTTTGGTTGTAAAATGTATTACCTGAATGAATTCAAATATAATTTATCTCGTTCACAGACAGCATACACAGATGTTCAACTAATAAAGATCTTCATCACTGGTAAACAATAGAATATATTTGCAGATTTGCTTTTAATTAGGTCCACGGCCATTTCATCCAACGCTCTTGATGTTCTTAAAGCTGCAGTCGGCAAGTCTGGCAGATTGAGGGGACTTAGCCGAAATTTTGAATGTTTACAACTATCATTCCCCTCCCCCACCACCACCGAGCACCCTCCCATTGAGTTTGTGCTCGTCAGTGCGTGTGCACCAGATTTTCTGTGAACGCGTCCGTCTCTTCAGCATCGATCAACACCATGGAGTACTCGGAGGTAGGCTGCCCTGGCTAATCTACCCATAGATAGCAATAGATTTTCTCTCCGCCATCATGCTTCGTACAATCCAACACACCTGCGAACTTCAGGCGTGTGCATGTGATATTGTAACGTGTGCGAGGGGGGAGGGGGATCTGTGGCGTGTGCACGAACTCTGTGATTGACAGTCAGATCTCACACAGCCCTGCGCTGATTGGACCAGAAGAACCGGGAGCGGTGGATTTTTGCAAAACAAAACAGAATCTAGGTGGAGGTAGAAGTGCAGGTTTTTTTCTAAAACTTTCAGTGAATATGATAAAAAAAATATTGCCGACTGCAGCTTTAAATTTCCTGTTACTAAGTGAGAAACCGCTTCAGACGAATCAGTGCGTACAGGTAACTGAACAAATTATTCAAACTGAACAGTGTCTATGAACAGAATCGACTCAAAAGAGTGATTCATTTGTCAATGGGGCATCACTGCCCAGAAAAAAGAGACAGCACGCGTTTGGAATAACTACGCATTTCTTAACATGTATTGCATTAAACTAAAGTAATGAGAGGAACTTCGCCCAGCGTAATGTACTTGAGTTAAAGTAAAAATACCCACATTTAAATCTACTCTTAAAAGTAACCTATGAGTTTACTACCCACCTCGGCCAATATATTTAAAAATTACAAATGCCGTGAAAATCGGGTATTGGTATAGCAAGTCCCAAAAATGAAAGCATCAGTATTGGACTCGTTCTGGGAAAAGTGGTATCGGTGCATCCCTAATTGTTAAACTCCTTTTGTGTTCCACAAAACAGAAAGTTATATAGTTTTGGAACAACATGAGGATGAGTAACTCATTAAAATAACTGTATTTTTAATTTAGTTTACTAAAAAAAAAACAAAACAAAAAAAAACTGGGTGGTATCCCTTTGTCCTTACCACTACAGTTTTTGAATCAAGCTCTGAGTTGTTTCATGTTGTTTGTATAAAATGAATAGCCAAATGAAATGTATTTTATTGAAAGGATGTACTGATTGTGAAGGTTCTTTTGTATGGTGAAAATGAGGTTGTGTGTAGTTGGCATTCAGCTCTCTACGTCTGTAAATATAGCAACTTGGCACTGACATACTCATACCCAATCTGTCCCAGCATGCTTTGGTAAAGAAGGGCATTGCCCACTGAGAGTTGGTACTAGTCCAGTTCTCTGCCAGATGTGTGCTGGAGGGGAGGGCAGCACAGGGTTAATGTTCATACTATAGAGACTGCTTAGCACTGTCAAGGTCCAGTCCACCCTCTCACCCTAGCACAGGTCCTGTCAGAGGCTCAAATGGGGTCAGCAGTGACATTAGTCCAACTTCTGTTTTTCATTAGCTGTTAAACACGGGGCTTCTCTTTAGGGATTGCTTACTAATTGGTCATTTCTTGTTCCTTTCCCCATCTGTGTGTTCTATTGCATGCCCCACTTATTCGAAATCCAGTTTAGTTTAATACCAGTTTAATTTTAATGTAATTTGTATAATTAAGACTGTCAATCAATTAAAATGTACTATATATATATATATATATATATATATATATATATATATATATAAACAATCACATTCTGTAAATCACAATTAATCATATTTCAATATTTGCTGATACCAGGCTACAAAATTAAGATAATTTTAGACAATACCTTGTCAGTGTGCTGTAGTGATGACTTGGGAAGATGGGAAGTTGGCATTATCATGTTCTCTCAACAAAAATCCAATAGGATTTTTTAATTGGCTTTAGGGTTAAAACTTTTTGATTCTTACACATTTTGTTCTTCATGATAATCTTCATGATCCCTTCATGAGTACATATAATCAGTAAAGGTTATGCATATTTGGGGACCAGGGGGGCTCTTGCAGCATCCGATGGGAGTTCAATACTCACGGCATTGGATGGGTATGCCTCGCTGGCTGTCGAACAGAGAAAGCATCAGTCGACCGAGGATAGCAACCCGAAGATTTTTTCCATAGTTTCATAGGTGTGGGCTAGTTAGCCAATGACGGTTTGGTGGGCTTTTTTATGTGTCATTGATTGGACTTGTAGCATTTAAAAGTGTCTGAAGACCATTGCCCGAGAGCTTGTATCTGCTGCTGGGAGAGGCCTTTTTGGGCTGCTGTGGTTGCTGCCCTAATGTGAAAAGTGTGACTGGAATTTTTTTTTGTGGAGATGCCAGATCTGAAGAACAGATCTGAGGTGTTTTTGGAACCAAACTATTCCCAAGCTTAAACCTGTGGCCTCCAGGGTCCCTGTCCATCCTCCTGAGCTGTCTTGAGTCCCCTCAGAATATACAGACTTCTGTGAGGTCTTCCTCAGCTTCCTTTTTTGTTGTACTTTTGAACTCGGACTCTACAGTAAAGCACTTTTAGTTAAAAGTAAAGCAGTAAATATATAAAAAATCCCTTAATTAGTCCACAATACTTATTTTTTAATTAGCAGTTATAAAAAAAAAAAAAATAGCTGTTAATTTTCCCAGCCGTACTTCACACATTTACTCTGAGTTCACGTCTGTTGTCAGTGGTGGTTGAATCCATGACTTTCCTGCACACTTTGCACTGCAACATTGCTGCTCTGAGAGTGAGAGGCTGTCTGATGAAAGGTACCACACGCTGAGCAGAAAGGTGTTAGAATGATGATTGCCTCCTGACCTGCGTGTACCCTCCATTCCATCCACACTGAAAGGCTGTTTCCCACTCACCTGTCTCTAAATGGGTAAAGGTGCCTGACCACGCCATGTTCCCTTTGGTTTCACATCTTTGCTGTCATTTGATCCCTAACTCACCTAAGTGCAGCGGCCCACCATTCTTCCAGCTCAGAGGACTTTTCATAGCTCAGCACCCAAACCACCCCCTCTAGTGCAGCCACCATCTGTCCTTTCCAGTGGTTCGTTTGATCAAGACCTTTGACAAGACAAGAAACTAACATTTCACAGACCTTTCTGAAGATGCATTTTTGCTCTCAATGCAGCAGGTGACCTTGATGTGAATAAGCTAACACACACACAATTTGAACTTTTTGTTACATTGCACTAGCACATCCTTCCATACACAATTTAATATGACAAAGAAAAGCTATCACTGGAAGATACGTTCTGATATCATGGTAGGTCATGCTGACAATCTGATGCTAAAGGTTACACAACCATTCCCACTAGCTTTGTCCTTGGAGAAACACGTTAATGTCAAGTTTATAGTCAATAATGTAAACATTACCAACGTAGGATGTGGTTGAAAATTAGCAATGTAGGGTCAGTCACATTTTTTATATGGATATGTTAATTTAAAAAATACTTTAATACACAAGTACTAATGGATGAGGATTGTAACTAGGATTGATATATGTGTGCTGTTACTTTGCCCTGTTTCAGTTAAGGATGGATGGATGAATGGATTCATAGATATTATGCAAATCTAACAAAAACTCTAGAGAATTAATGTCCAGAGAGGGTGCATACACCACTATACACTTGAGGCCACTGGTAAGATGATGTACTGGAATTCAATTTACACCACTTTAGGATCAGTGTAAACAATCTGCATGGGTATGTGTGAAAGGGAGAAAAAAAGAAGACAAGCAGCAAACCTCAGGAGCACCATGTCTCAAACCAAGTGTCATGTGATTACTCCAAACTAAAGAAGTGAAGATTAGCACTTAAAGAAGAGATAGCTCTCTGCAAGGCTTTGAACTGGTAAAGCTCTTTGTTTGACTTTCTTGCTTTAAGGGTCTTAGCACTTTGAAAATGCTATCAGTTTCAAAAAAGTTACAAAACTAATTAGTATTTGCTTTCAAAGTAATAGGAATGTATAGAATAATGGCCCTTTTAAACAAAGAAGACTAATATTTTAAGTAAAACTAATATGTCTAATTGTATTTCAGTATGTATATTATTAACCGGAAGTCTAGTCAGAGTTATAAAGTATAATTTAGGTTTATATGTGTATAATCTAATGTACATATGGACATTTTCTTTCTGTGAATACCATTTGTGAGACATTGAAAATGTACTAACATTTGTAATATTTTTTTTTTTTACATACGTATATATATATATATATATATATATATATATATATATATATATATATATATATATATATACGTTTGCTTTGACAATAAATTTTACCTGCCAATTAATTTTATGATTTTTTTTTGCATTAAGAAATTATTTTTTCTGCATTAAGAAATTATTTTTTCAATTTTTTTACAAAACTGTGCAAAGTTCGCTAGAATAATGGGCCGACACAGCTCATCCACATATCTTACTCCACTCTCCCTGATTTTCAACTGTTTCATAATTAGGGTGTTATTTTAATTAAAGAAGCAGGCAGTAAATTAAGCCCGATTTGTCTGGAAAATTATAGGACAGGGCACACAGCATGGAGGGTTTGGGAGAAAATAAGTTTTACGGAGTTTTTCTTGATGGAGATCGATCCCCATGGAGTCAAGTTAAAAGAGATTCCCAGATGAGACTATTCTAATGGTACTAAGGGTGAAGAAATCCCTCTTGCAATTAAGTAATGAACATGCATAAAGTCCAAAAATGCTTGTTAGGCAGATTTATAGAATATTGTCCTTTAAGATACATGTTTTCCGAAATGGAAATATTTGACTAAAATTAAGCATTGCGTAATATGCATCTCTGATGGTATCACTGGACATTGCTTCCATCTGCGAGAAACGGATCTCACCAGCCTGTAGGGTTGGACAGCCTCTGGGACTAAGACGGGGGCAGATCCATCGGGCAGTTTTTCCTGGATTTAAACTAGCTTCTCAAGGTGAAGGCAAAGGTAAAGCACAATTTACACAGAAACAAAGGTGAATTTATAGTTGTTCCTGCAGGTCTAGTAATGAAGGGCTTTGCATCCAAGGGATAACGTTACCCAAAGTGAGGTATGCTCACTTTAGCATAGCAAGTGAGCATACCTCTCAATAGTCTCTCTATTCCAAGACTTTGGACGCAAGTATCCCTTGTCCTTCTGTAAAATCAGAGTGAAAAAGGATTTATTTTTTCAAGAGTAAGCGTTGAAAGTTTTTCTGTGGTGGAAGAAGCAGCAGAACTTGTGGTCTCTAGCATAGTAATTTCTTCTTCATAGTCAGTCATGGCCCCTGATTCAGCCTCTATGCTTTTATCTTCCTTTGTCAGGGTGGCTGCACTGCTTCTTCCAATTCCCTCCTCCTCTCCTCTTTCTAGTGTTTCACTTCCACTGTGATTTTGAGAAAGATGATTGCCTTTTGGTAAAGCCATTCCTCAGTTCACCTCTATTTCACTACCCCATTTGTGCGTATACTTTTTACCACTGTCTTTCTTTCGCCCTTTCTTTTCTTCCCTTTCTCGCTATCCTTACTCTCCTGCACCCAGGCATTGTGCTTAGCAAACATCAAAGAAGCCCATCACACACCAATGGTTTCAATCTTTAAACAGCCAGAGAACATCCAGACCTCTCCCGTCCCTCGGTCACAGTGTCACTGTGTGTTCCAGAAGAAGTGGTGGGAGAGGAGGACTGGTGGGACTCGTGGACTCGCCTGAAAAGATCTGGGGTTGTTACAATGCCTTTTCTTTCAATGGGCCTTACGAAAGGGGGCACTGACGCTGTGATCAGGGGGCCGGGTGATATTCTGTTTGAAATGAGAAAAGGATTAATTTTCAACAGCCTTCCTCACACAGGGGGCAGTCCCAAGTGCCACAGCATGCCAAGGGTCATCATTAGAATATGACTGCTTTCAAAAAATCCCTGCTAACTGCGATGTCTCGTGGCAATGTTATACCTCTAGACCCCTCTCTCTTTGTTAAGTGCATAAACATTAATGAAGAAAATTTCACGCCCCACGCTTCTCTCCTGCAATGCTCCTGAGCTCTATCCCTCCCTTCTTCTCTGTTCATTTTTCTTTTTCATCTTTATTTCTATCATTATTTTACTCTTTCTCCTCTCTAGCTAATTCTGGCAATGGGTCTTGTGTAGTAAACAAACAAAGTAGTCGCAGCAAGGGAGGAGAGAGCAAAGCAAGAAAGACAGAGAATGGGACAAAGAGAGAGACACTCATTTCTTATTTGGAATTCAGAAAGATGCAATGATCAAAGAAGGCTCAATATCTCCGAGCTGTTCAAAGGGTCTTGTATAAAACAAATATGATGTGATCAGGAATAGAAGCGCTCTCATTAAGAGCCGAAGCGAATGATGACAGGTGCGTGGAAGAATCTCGTTGCACGCTAATTTTCTTCCCCCACTGAAAATGTGTTGTTTGCTTTGCTTTCGTTTTTTTCTCTCTTGGCCTCGCCTTCCTGTGTGTTGTTGCTCCTGATATTGATTAGGGAGTGAACGGTGGAGGAGTAGAGAGGGATTTCACAGATGACACTCCCCTGTGCAGTTTTGTCAGCGACAGCCCCTCTCCTCATGACAACTGGAGCCCTGAGCAGGGCATGAGACATGATTGCTGTTTGCACACAGAAGTCACACCGAGCTAAACATCTCGCTTTCGGGCCTTCAGGGTTTTGAAAACCTTTTACATTTTCCTGTTACGATAAGAACGGCAATTACCGAACTAGGAATTCCTTGCTGATCAGGTGGCTTTCTTCAAATAGGTGCTCTGCTCTGGCTTTCGTCGACAAAGGAGCTGGGCCATTCGGTACCACGGAACTGTGGTGAAAATCTTGCTAGGACAGTTTTCTATCCGTGAAGTGAAGTTGTGTGCATCAAGATAACTAGTTTTAAACCAACCAAATAATGGGCCTGTCACACCTGTCTTCACATTCAAATGTATCCAACAGTTAAAATCATACAACAATGTTTTATTTGAGACAATCTATAGAACTCATAGTAAACCCTGTTACCACATTGTGACACCCATGAAATACCATTGTTAGATTCCTTTCTGACTTTTTTTATAGAATTGTTTTCAATTTGATCCATACACAGATTTGAGCATTTACTGCAATCATCAGCCTTCAAATTTGTTACCCAAGTTATTGTGGAATTTGTAAGTTGTAATTATTAATAATAAACTAGAAATAATACAATTATATTTTTTTAAATAAAAACAAAACAAAAAAACAAGCAGAGTTGAAAAAACTGTTCCCCCAAAATAAATAAATAAATAAATAAATAAATAAATAAACTCTTATTTACTTTTACCTACTATGTTTGATGATCAGCATTCCTGTTTGTTAAGCACATACTTTCCATGACCATTTGTTGAAAAAGAACAACATTTTTATTACTGTTATGTTTATGTTCCATGGAAAGTGACATTTATCCTGTTATTTACCCATAGCTTTTCTGTATTACTCAGATCTGTAATGAAATGGCAGGCCCTAGAGTGTTTTTTCTTTCTTTCCTTTTTCTCCTGGAGCAGGTAATGAAATATTCAGTATTTTTCTCCAGCCAGGTTGATGGCATGGGCTTTGTTACTGTTGCTCTGACACAGACATCCCAGGACAGCATACCTATATGATCAAAATGCCTGTACAACAAACTGATGATAAGTGACTAGTGACCTCACCACTGCCATCATACCAACCACACACAGACACGTGTAACAAACATGGACACACTCACAGTGATCTTGTAGCTGGCGAAAGTTAACTTTTTGGTTATAACATCAAAATTGCTTTGTATCTGTCAGATTATTCTTTCCTAGCAGGCCTGACAATTTTTTTGTTTATATTCCACTGCCTTGCTGCTACAGTATCTATTGTATCTGCTTAGTCCAACAGAAACAGAATGTGTGATATTGTTCTTCTAAGCTTTTGCAATACATAAGCACTGAAGAGGCTTTTGAATAATACGGTGAACTGAGTAGAAGAAACTGGTCTGTTTTATTTACAGCCCAGTTTATTGGAAATATTGCTTTATCCAGAAACCTGATGCATGAAAGACTACACATGCTGCTAAAACATGCAAAAAAGTAAACATGGACACTTTGTAAAAATCTCAGATGGAATACATACAATTTAATTAAATCCTGCTTAAATCCACCATCAGTACATCACAGACACATGGCAACATTTCATATTTGATTTATTGGAAGGTAATGACAGGGATCAACTGACATTTCGTTTGTTGGCAGAAAGTCTGTAGAGCAGCTAATAAGATTCCCCTCCTGTGTTTGTGCGAATGAGGGCGTCTGTTTGATTCTTCTGTCTCTGTTTGAGACTTGGCTGCGAATCATTCCGAGGATTGGTTTTGGTTTATAACAATGTATGATCAGACGATGAATGCAATCAAGAAACATCTCAGTGGTTCAACTGTTGTAGTTTGACCTAAATTCAGTGAGATCAGTAATTACTCCAACCGTGGATTGATTTGTTTTATACCTGATGCAATAGAGTATGTTTGATAGAAACTGGTAGCTGGAGGATTATGAGTCATATTTTAGCTAATCAGAAAGATCTTATCCCTCTGTAAGTTGTGAAGTCCGCCATAGAGGCTCATTTACAAACTTTCCATGTTTGTGTTTCCATTATTCTGTTCAAATGAAAGTGTATCTTTTATTATACGTTGGTTGACTCCTGTTATGTATAGACCTGTGAAATTTAGCATTTAATATTCAGACCATCTGTACCTCAGCTCCAAACTGTACCCTATGATAATGCGACTTGTATATTGAGGAGTGGTGTTTTAAGCGATCCTTCTGGCAAGATGTTAGTTGTGTCTTGGCTAAAATGACACTGGTTGACATAGCTTAACTTTTATGGTCAGATAATACTGATTTGCAGTATATATATTTCGTCCCCTTGGAATTATAAGGTTCTATCTGACATTTTTGTCAAAATTTAGTTATTCACATATTCTTATTCTGTGACCACTTCTTTACATTATGTGATGTTGTTTTTTAAGTTGTGTACATTTTGAAACTTTTTATTTAGAAAATAAAAAGGTTCTTTCTACACAGTCGAATGGAATGCAAAAACTTTAAAGCTCAATATCTAAAAACTGCTCAGAACGCAGATAGAACCTTATAATTCCAAGGGGACGATTTGTATAATTAAAGGTACAATATTAACTTTTAAACATATAGAGAAATAATGTTCAAGCAATACTTAATGTTAACATCTAAGTGAAGCAAATAAGATGACCAGCCCTCACTGCAGCTCTTTATGGGTCATTATCAGGAAACAATAACATTTGTGCAAAAGATTTATTCATTGATTGATTCTTCTTTATTTCCCTTCTTTATTTCCCTTCCTTCCTTCCTTCCTTCCTTCCTTCCTTCCTTCCTTCCTTCCTTCCTTCCTTCCACAAAATGTTTGCAAAATACCAATTTATTGCTATTATCCCAATGCATATTTTAAAAACACTTAAAATTGAAAAAGAAAGTTAATAACTCATGACATTACTCTTTCAAACTGTGTTTGTGCCAAGCTTGTTTTAGAATGTGACTGGAATGATGATCAGTGCTAACATGGCTGATGTAGTTGGAAAATATAATTTCACCTCATCTTATTTGCAGTTAGTTCTTGTGCTTGTTCCAGTAAAAACACTGATGAACAATATGATGAACTGATTAATTTTAAAATGGATGTTTTATTCCTTCTTTTAAACACTAAACAGTTAAACCAATTAAATGATGTGGCTAATTTTAGTTAATAATATCAGTAGTACGTCATGGGTAATAAATTGTTTTATTGAATTTTTTTTTTTTTGTCCTGATGTATATTGGACATGTTGGGCAACATGATTTCTATAATCTAAGAATGCATGTTTCCTTAAACAGACACACAAACTTAAAAGTTGACAAAAATATTTTGCCCTGTGCATTCATTTTTTAAAAGCTACGATTTGTCTTTAGTATGGCTGGTTAACCCTGACTGAAGTACACAGAGACAACTGCACTGATTTATAACTGCCATCATCGTTTATTCCACCAGGGGGCAGTATGTGACCTAAAAACACAGCCTGCAAGACCTTTGTCTTTCAACCGTGCAGAAAAGCAAAACTGAACCGACAAGGCCAATCTCTGCAGGTCCAGTACAGTTTTAAGGGATCATTTGTGCCATATACCAAGTGTATATAGTCTGTCTGGGATTGATTTTGAACACACTCTTCTTTTTCTTCTTGTGTGTGTGTGTGTGTGTTTGCTTCGTACTCAACTAATGATGTAAGCCCCTGCAAGTTACTGCAGGTATTGTGCACAGGTTTCTATTCAACATTTTTTGAAGGCCTTGACAAAGGATGCTGTGCTGCAGTTTTTCATGGCTACCTTTTATGCTTTATAAATAGTGTACGGCCCACACATGAATAATTAAGGATTCCAAAGTTCCAGCGTCCTCCGACTCTTAACGGGATAGAGCGACCTTAGAGCTGACGCTTATTGCTTTCCTTGAAGATGATGGACAGCGATTAAGTGATGCATCATCTAAAACAGTTTTTTTTAAAATACCAAGGACCCCCAGATATGACGATCCTTCTGTGAAGGACCCCCTTCCTAAAAGGTCAAGTATAAATTTGATGACTTTTTATAGTACAGTATATCCTATAGGAGACTCCAGTTTTTAAACACCTGCTCTTAAATACATTTGACTTGCGATCCAGAGGAGTTCTAATAATTTAGAAGACTTCAGTTTTTCCCACCCTGCAAATACATTGTGAACTGACACCTTTTTAACACACCATTCCATGTAACATCTTATATATATATTTTAGGCCATACCAGATAACAAATATGATCAGTGGTTATTCTGTTTAAACAGATGCACCATGTTGTTTCTTATAGGGAACCTCCTGAGCATTTTTAGTCATCTGTGCATTAAAAATGCATTCTGGTATAGTCACCTAGCGGACACCAGCCCTTCAGTATGAACAGTGTCAATTGTGGGTGGCTGTAGATTATTTGTAAATTAAATGTGTGCATTTGGGGGGAGGTGGGGTAGCCAGGCCCGCTCAGGTACAGAGGCTAACAACTTGCTCTGAAACAGTAACAGCTGCCAGGGCCTGCTCCACTGAGAGAGAGAGGGCTGTGTTCATTAGGCAGCGATGTCTCCTGGGCTCGTCCACCTGCCTTGATCACGTTAACATTAATAATACATGACTGAGCACGGTAATACAACCATTACATTCGCTCCTCTTCTTTTCTATCTCATGCTGCTGGTGCTACCGGCTCCACATGTGGGGATAGAATCTAATTTCTTGCCTTTATCGAAGATTTCCTTTTGTATTACCGTTGCCAAACAGTACACAGCACTCAGAGGGAAAAAAATTAGTTTACCCTTTCTTTTTGGGGTTCACCTGGCCCTAAAACAATACACTGGTTGCTGAATCCGAAAGATATGTGTCTTTAATTCGGCGGGGGTGAAACCGGAGCTTGTTCATTTCTGTGTAATTTCAAATCTGCCACAACTGAGGGGCGTCCTCGGAACAAGGTGTTTTATCCCCGAGCAGGAGTCAGAAGGAATGTCTACAGATGATGGGATTTTATCAGACACAGATATGCCTTTTCAATACGGTTCAAAAATTTCTACTAGTGACCATAAATTTTAATGTTGGCAGAAATGGCTTCTGGAGATTGCTTTAAATGATTGGATTTGCCTGTTAAGATTGGAATGGGAGGATTTGCATAGATTTAAAACACCTGTGATGAAATCTAAATGTGCCATGGCCTCTCTCAAACAGCGGGGCTATATGGGCTGGATGGGAGGAAGAGAAGGGAAGGGAAAAGGGATGACAATCGGGGATCATGTCCTTGTTAAAATTCACACAGTCATTTCCTTTTATGACTGGAGATCCTATCAGTCAATAAGAAGAGTGAACTGGTTG
Organism: Abramis brama; assembly: GCF_963993115.1. Lineage (NCBI taxonomy): Eukaryota > Metazoa > Chordata > Actinopteri > Cypriniformes > Leuciscidae > Abramis > Abramis brama. The sequence continues at coordinate 19,725,168 of NC_139973.1, forward strand.
AATCATAAGTATGACTACTGGCTAGATCAGTAAATATGACTTATTATTTTTTAATGTAACGGTCTTAAGCCCGAGATCAGATTTCCATTTGGAGGATTCTGGAGTCAGCCAAATGGCCAAGTAATTAGTGTTACCATGCACGCCCAGGACATTAAAATGTTAACAGTGTTGGAGCCGTGTGATGGAGAATACAGAGTGAGGGTTTTATTACAGCTCTGTGGACAGGGGGTGACATCTTTCCTAATTGGGGACATCAGGGTTCCTGCTGCCGCTTTTTATCTGCAGTTCAGATCACTTTTTTTTTTTCTTTTTTTTTTCTTCATCTCAGCCACCTCTCTCTTGCTCTCTTTCTCGTGTTGCTCTCATTAGTAGTCTGCTGTGATGGTGTCCCTTCGTTTGCATTTGAAGTGGTGGTACTGTGCAGGAGCATCCCTTCTGCATGAGAGTGAAAAGATGGAGAGAGTGCGGAGTATGCGAGAGGGAGAGGCAGAGATTTTCTGTGTGTCGAGTTGAGCCACAGCCTCGACATCTGCGGCCGGCTCTCTTATTCCCAGTGGCACCGGCATGTCATTAACAGGATTAATCTAAGCCCAAATGCCTTAATGATCGCTGTTTTAATATATGTGAACCAGCTCAGTCTCTTGACTCATTACCACCAATTTGCCTGAGACATACATAATCGGCCTCTTTATAGCACTCACCAACATTTATTTTTGCTAATATGTTTCCCTTTTTTCCAGGCACGGACTGAGCAAACAGTTTTACTTCCGAGTTAGTAGATTGCTGAATCGCTCCATTAATCATGCAAGGGTTGCAAAAATAGAAGATAATGCAGTTCCGTCTTTAAAAGTCTTCAACCAAGGCCTAAAAGTAGTAGTTTACCCAAAAAGGATTATTGTGTCATTTACTCACCCTCATTTTGGCTCTCTTTTCCATGATATTACAATGAATGGGTGTAAAATATTCTTTTCTTTTGAAGCCATAAAATACATTTAAATGAACAGACCAATTTTAAGAAGTTAAAAATCAAATACATTAAATCACTGAAAATCTCGACATCTGTCCTAGCCTTTTTTTTTTTTTCATTTTTTTTTTTTTTCATTTGCTTCACAAATGAATGATTTATTGATAAATTTGACTGATTCTTTCCTCTCACTGACTTGTTGCATTGGTTAGAGGGGAATATCAGTGAAAAAGAAATTACAATTTAGGATCTTTATCAAACAAATCTATTGTATGGCTTCAGAATATAGCACACAAGATGTATGGATCACTTTTATAATACTTTTATGGTGCTTTTGTGAAACTTTTTGAAGCTTGAAAGCTTTAGTCATTGTAAATGCATGGAAAAGTGATGTTTTTTTTGTGTTATACAGATGGACAAAGAATGGACAATCTGGTGAATCTGTGAAAAACTGTTATAAGATCTGTGAAATCTATGAAATATCTGTTTTAATGGAGTTCCTCACTGCAAAAATAAACTTGTACATGTGGGATAAACCACCACTTTAGTTTTGCCATGACTTATGCAGTAACTGTGGCAGATATCACATTCTGTGGCTTCAGCTATTATTAAATAATGATCCCAATATAGTTTTTTTTTTTTTTTACTCCATCACCTATCAATATTAAGGGTGGACACATCATAAAGATTCAGGATGTTGATAAATCTCAGGACTTTAGGGCAGGCCCCAGCAGCTTTCTTTCAGAGGAGGGCGATGAGGCACTCTCCTTTGGGACAGAGACAGGGATTGCGGTTTGTACGTCCAGCGATAGCCCAGCAGTCCCATAAATACCGAATTGCATTCATGCCCCAGGGCAGTTTGGGGCAGCGCTGTGAAACCAGGCAGAGGTGTCTCAGCTTCAAGAGAAGTTCTCCAGGCAGCATGCCCCAAGGGGAACCTCCCTGGCCTCTGTGACAGTTGACCTTTCACCCTGGAGAGCTGCAGCAGGTGAAAAGAGTCACAAGAGCAGTTCCCCTAGCAGGTCATATGCTTGTGTCCTTTTACCTGCTGAGGGGTTGGAGAAACTCTGAAGCCTATAAAACTGACCAAACTGAGCTGTAAGAGCAAGTTCTGGCAAAGAGGTTCAGAGTTGTCTCGACTAGAAGAGAGAAAGTATTTCTCCTGTAATGGCGTCACTTCACTGGCTTCTAGTTCAATATATGGTTTAGTCTCAGTGTTATAAGTTGCTCTAAAAAAAGAATTAATTACTAGCTAGGCTACTAATTACATCATCAGCAGTGTAATTAGATTACTGTTCTAATTACATTCTCTAAAAAGTATTGCATTACTTGATACTAATTACTTTCTAAATCCCATATCAATCTCGACCACTTAAACAATACAAAGATAGACATGAAACTGCTCCTTTAATTCTTTCAAATAAATAATATAAAATTGCATAAATTATTCTTAAACTGACCAAAGTATTTAAAGGGAAAAGGTTACATGTATAAAAAAAATAAATAAAAAAACAAAACAAAAAACATATAACATTATTAGACATCGTTTATTTTTATTTTTTTAAATCCACTATTGTTTTATATAGAATTGTTCCATTGTCTATACAGCATTTCATGCAATTACGGATGAAACTGTAAATAACAGAACATTTAAGATTAATCACTTAATTTAGTTTTATAAAGAAAAAGCAATAAGCAATTAAATTACAGTAATTAATTACTTAGAAATGCATTACACTCAACACTGTTTTTTTGTTTTTAAGGGACTAGTGGCTTGACACCACATGATCTGATGTTCTGATCTTTTCGAATCCTAGGACACCAAGGTCATCAAACAGCCTATTTCTGTCTGTTGCCAGATTTCTATATATTTTCAGGGTTAATGCTTGATCGTGCCTTTGGAATAGTTTCACACTACATATTAGTTCATCTTCTGCGGCTGATTAGGGATATATCAAAATTTTGCATGCACATGGATGTGAAATTATGTAGATTTCATCATGAAGTAAACCTTGGCTGTTGATGATATCTTGATATCTTTAAATTTGATATTACACTGATCAACATTGCATGCATAGCAGCACTTTTTACTATGCATTACTATATTAATCCATCCATCCACCCATCAAATCCATTCTATTCCATGATAGTTCCCTTATGCCTCTGTGTAAATGAGTGGAGCAGTTTTGTCCACTACAAATACGCAAGCACACGCGAGGCTCGTGGTGTTTTCAGCATTTGCCATTGCACTATATGAGGCCACTCCGCATGAACTTAATCTCTAGAGCTGCTCTGAGTGTTCACATCACCAGCATTTTTTAATTTAAACAGTAAACCTCTGTTGTGCAACACTTCATTTGCCAAAAAATAAAAGGAATTGTTACAGTTTAATTTGATTACATTTTAAAAGATTAAATAAAATGTTAAATTTCCATGCATTTATTTTCAAAAAACTAAAACAGACAACACAGAATTACTGAAAAAAATAAAATAAATTTAATAGTGCACTATTATAAATATAATAAACAAACATTTTATTGGACATTCTTTTTGATTATTAAAATGAAAAAAGAAATAAAACAGATTTAATAGGGCCCTAATTCCAATCCAATCCATCCCACCCCTCTCATCCCTTTCAGAGCCTGTGTATATTGTAAAATAACATCAAAAGAAGGAGTTTAGTGATCTCCTTCTTGCTTAATAATCAATTGCTTTAATATAACATTAGTACATTTTATTGTCATTTCTAAGTTAAGAGAGACATCCAAAATAGGCAGTATTGTGCTATCCATAAAATAAAATATAGGTTCTAATGTTATTTTCTTCACTGCACTCACTATCCCATTATGTAGGATAAAAATAAATAAATAAATAAAAATTATTCAATGGACTTTCAATCTCTTTTGCTGTAAAAAAATAATAATAAAAAAAATAGCATGGCGGTACTATGTGTATATTCATTAGGAAGACTTTTAAACTCATCGAATTTCATCTGTGACAAAATATTAATTAAAGTCCTTTAAATGCCAGCTTGTAAATTGGTTTGCACCTGAATCCTGAAGAGCAGGTTTTATTAATTTCTTCCTCCCCTCCCTCTCTCCCTCCTTCCCTCCCCCTTCTCACTCACCACCCCCCCCACCTGACTTAGTACAAGCACAGTAGTGCAAGGTAAATATTGAATATGTGACTAAACTCCCAGCTCTACGTAAGCAGAAAAGGAGAAAAAGGAGAAAGAGGGATGGAGAGAGTTGGGAATCCCTCCTAATTAAGGCTCTGTAATCAAGCTCAAAGTGAGGAGGTCATTCCCTGGGAGTAATTTGTGATATTAAACCATCCTGTTCTCTTCACGTTGGTTGTTGTGTCTCACTAGATGAAGCTGATCCCTTTTAATATCACTGCACATATGCAAACGGGCATTGCAATATTGCACATCGTCACTGGCGATCCTCTTTTAATTCAGCTAAAGGCGAGGTGCGTGACCCTGTCGCTCAAATCGAGCTCTCTACACCAGCTCGCTGTTTATGCTGTCTGAGATGGAGCCAGCTCATTACCCAAAGAGTGGCACTCATTAACAATAGGTGTGTATGAGGACTTATGCTGGATGTTTACTGATCTCTGAGACCATCACTTCCAAACATACATCAGTTTTTTGAGGAGAGCGAGATTAAAATCAGTTTTATTGCTTTTAAGCACGAGTTATCAGTATTGTCTTCAAATTCAACTTAGAGAGAAAAATGGCCATTGTGTTAAATTATAATGAGCCTGTGTGTGTGTGTGTTAACTCTTGATAATTAACATTCATTTTCTAAACCTAATTGAGCTGTCAAAGTTGAGGCTCTGACAGCTTTAGGCAAACCTGCATTTACACAGGAAAGCTTTGATACTGAAAACATAATGATAGCTTTGCTGCTGTCTCTACCTGTTAAAACATCAAACAGAAATGACTTGACTATTATCAGGCTTAAAAGTTCATTAGCATGTATGGCTAATCAGATATTTTCAGTCATTTTCATATTAGAATTTACTCAGTGGACTGCAACAAGTTATTCTGATCCATTTTGAAAACACAAAACAAGAAATTATACTATATCATAGAGATGACCCCTGCAGACCCCAAATGACAACGTGTCAAGGTCAATATATAATCATTTGACTTATTTATGATAAGATTAGGTCAGGTTCTACAATGTCATGGTTTGACTATAAAATTGATATTGATGTTATGAATTAATAAATCATGAAAAACATCATTTAAAAACATGCTTTACATTGATTTTTTTATTTATTATAAAACTTACATGTTTTCAAGGTATAAGGAAGTTATACCTTGAGGATATGCTATTACTTTTTTTTAAAGCTACACTGTGTAATTTTTTAAGTTGATTCTTAGCAAAAAACACTTTGTTCTTTCAAAAATATATGTGCTCATTCATGTGTAATTACTTGTACCAACTAATCAAGTATTCTCGTAAGCGTAGAATCTGCCATTTAGAATACATACGAGCGAGTCGCTCGAATGGTGGCAGCCATGTTTTGCCTCCATCTTGAAAATACATTAGCCAAAGAGGGACATACCTGGAAATTCAAGCTTCGCCTTTCGCGTTTTTACACTCAGTGGCACCGTGACGAATGCGAGGGGGAGATTACTCGCGACTGCCGGCAGATTTGAAATAATACGGCCACCGTAGGAGTTAAAACGCCCTCGGAATGGGAGGGGCTAGAAAGTAATATTCAGTTGGTAGTCATAAACAATTTCACCCCTAGATGGAAGAAAATCCTACACAGTGTAGCTTTAACACATGGTATTTGTAGAATTTAAACAATTCTTGAAACATTTGTAAATGTTTTTCGAAACAATATGAAACCAATATAAACACAAACAGTTTCTAGGAAGTTGGTACACGTTTTAAAATAGATTTTTAAAAGATGTTTCCTTTTCTTTATTGAGGACACACTTATTTGTTATTGACCCTTTTAACAGTGATAATTTTTTAGAGCATCCTTGAAAAAGTGATCTTATACATTTTCTTTATTAGTTGTTTTTGACATCACAGCTAGTTGCACATGATACATGCTAGTGAACTGAAGGCCTTGAGACTCCTTCAGACATACTGAAGGCATGTTTTTGTGGTGCTATTAAGCAGTTACATCCAAATTTGCATATTGTGCTGCATTTGATGGAAGAATTTAGTTCCTGATCGTTAAAAAACTTTCTATAAGCTTGTGTGTGTGAGTACAGTCCAAAAGTACTACAAAACACTGAAAATTACAGTTTAATGTTTAGTAAATTACCATTATTATAAAAATTATGATCTTGCTGCCATGGATAATTATGGTATCTTATTTTCAGAAAATAAATGAAATCTTGATACAAAATTTAAAATGTAATAAGACTAAATAAATTGTGGATTACAGTTGCAGAAAATCAATGAGTAGATTTGCATGCAAGTTGTAACAACTTTATAAATCAGTCTCGGCCATCTTTAATACGAATAAGCCATCAAAAATGTACAGTGAGTAGCTTTAAATTCAGTTGTTGGCTCTGTAGCCACAGGCACAAAGGGCCCAAGAATGATGGTTAAAGGGACCTATTTCCCGGCTGTGGGTTCCCCTCATCTATTGGCGCTTTTCCACTGCATGGTACGGCTCGGTTCGGCTCGGTACGGTTCGACTCGGCGTGGTACAGTTCGGCTCGCTTCGCTTTTCCACTACGTGGTACGACTCGACTTGGTACGGCATGGTTTGGTTCGCTTTAGCTCAGTTGCTTTTCCACTGCAGTTAGTACCGCTTCAAAGTGGGTGGGACTGATCGTTATAGTTGCCGCCTTTACTGCCATGACATCATCGTAAACGCACCACATTTCAAACGCACAACACAGGAACAATGGAGCCTATCGAGGGGATGGTGTTCTTGATTCTCGGCATGTGGATGTTTTTAACTGCAAGACGGAGAAATGTGTTTAAAATGATGCTGATGGCAGCAAAACAAAATACTGCTAAAAAAACAAAAGAGTCTGGGAACTCTTACAACGAAGCGCAGATGACGACATCACTCGGTTTGACGACACCAATCAGTGATCTGCAGTGTTTTCACGTCACATTTTAGTATCGGTATGGTACGCTTGGAACCTCAACAGAGGTGGTACCATTTAAAGCGAGCCGAAGCGAGCCGTACCGTACTGTACCGTACCATGCAGTGGAAATGCGCCATAAGTGAGCCGTACCGAACCGAGCCGTACCGTACCATGCAGTGGAAAAGCGCCATAAAATGGATGAAGGTACAGATCCCCTCTCATATATTTACATATTGTGAGTGACTCAGTGATGACGCCAAATAGATCTGCGGGATTCTGATCTCTCTTGTCAAAGTCTGCAGATAAGGTGAGGGGAACACAGGGATGTTGCGTTGCTGTTGGGGACAGCTTTGGGAGCAGAGGGACAGTTCTCATCATCTTAACCACTTCACTAATGGCAGGCAGAGATTTTCACGCTATAACCCACTGTTGGTAGGGATTACTTTACAAGCACAAACTGAAATTTGCTGTAAAATGTATGGTTTGTTGATACACCACACATGTGCCATTTAAACCCAGGATGTCTCTGTCTCTCTGGGGCTTTTTAAAATCAGCAAGTCATTGAATGGTATGTTTATTGCTGCAGAATTATTTTAATTTTTTTTTACAATATTGCCTTATCTTAAACTGAAGCATTGTAGTGTTTTATGATCAGTATTTATAAACAGATTAATTCAGAGCGTAAATAAGTCATTATACCCAATGTTCAGTTATAAGCTCAGAGTTCTAAATTTTACATAAATGCATTTTTTTTATTTATTTAAATAAAAGCACAATTCTTTCTAAAACCACAGAAAACTGATTTTTTTGCAATTGCTTATATAGTTTACACTGTATGAGTATGTATCGAACCACAAGATAAAATGCTAAAATTCATGCAAATATTTAAATCCAGGATCATTAGAAATGTAGTGCCTACATTTCTGCAAAACTGCAAAAACTTACCAATACATACATTTCACTGTAGTTTCCAGCTGAAGTGAGTACAACAGGCAGTAAAACATCTCGGTTACTGATGTAACACAAGTTCCCTTAAAGAGGGAACAAAGACGTTACATCAATACTGCCGTTTTGGCTCTCACTTGGGAGCCCCAATCACCTCTGAGTAGTAAGAAAATTGGCCATTGAATATTGGCAAGTGAGATTTGCATGCTGAGCCACTCCTCCCAGACATATGGGTATATAAGCTAGCTGGCAGCTCACTCATTTAGGTTTATGCTGAGGAGCCGAGACAGAGATCCCGGCCATTCAGTGAGGTGGTTCAGGGTTGTGGCAGGAGTGACATAACATCTTCATCTCCTCCGAGGGATACATCAATAACCAAGACGTTCCCATTCAGTCAGTCATGTTCCCTATTGAAAGCACCACAGCCATTGAACTGAGTAACGAGTGTTGGAGACACAGTTGCTGGCAAGCTGTAGCGTGCCCTTTTGGCTAATGCCTGAGTTTGGTACCTACCCAGCACCCCACTTAAGCCCAAAGAAAAATAGTCCTCCATACCAATCGGATGGAAGGGGCTAGGCTTAGACGGTCGTAGCCTGCTGTTCCTTTTAAATGTCATTTAATAATAATAATAATAATAATAACTTTAATTTATATAGCGCCTTTCACAGAACCCAAGGATGCTTAACAAACAACAAGAGAAGGGGGAGGGGGATAACAGGAGAGAGGTGTGAAGCCAGGGTAGCTAAAGTCTATAGGCCTCAGTGAAGAGGTGTGTTTTAAGCTGGTTTTTAACCCTTTCACACGTAAGTTTAAAATATTCTGGCTGACCCCTCCAGCCAGAGTTTTTCAAGGTGACCGTTATTTAGAATGTGTCACTTTATGGTTTCCATGGTGACGCGTCATTGCTTGCACGTGACACACCACAGCAACAAAAGAGCTGAATGAATGATGATCTTCTTTTATGCCATTTTTCCTTTTTTATTCAAAATATTCACAAATTTGTTAGATATGGCATGAAATATCTGATATTCCGATTGTCAAATATATGCAAGTGGAAGTTTTTTGTTGTTTAAACCCCTTTATAACGATCGTGTTAGTTGAGCTGTATGCGCAATGGGCGCCGCCATCTTAGTTTGTGCCGCAGACGCAGTTCAGAGAATCGGATCTGTTGGATTTACAACACGTGAATTCATCGACTTCTCCCGAAATACATAAAAGTAAGTGGCTGCTGGGAGAAGAATAGAGTAAACTTTAAAGTTACTTACACAATGTGTATCTGATATGAATAAAACGTGTCTAATTATAATGGAAAGGATTATTATTGCCTCTTACTTTGACATCAGTGTGTATTTTACAAACTCTAAATGTATTGTTTTTTTAGTATTTATATGTCTGAAACCTAAAATAAACATTATGTGGTTGAAAACACTGAAAAGTTGTGATATATGACAGCTCTGAGCGCGCCTGTCTCTGGCTCAGCGCCAGCCAACGCGCAAAAGCACATTTGAATTTAGCAGTTGATCACGTCATGCACTGACCGTTCTAATCACACCGGTGTGATTGTACGCTCCAGGGACCAGCCTAGACTGATCACACCGGTGTGATCGTACGTGCGAAAGGGTTAAAGGTTATTAGAGAGGAGGCAGAGCGGATGGCAAGAGGAAGCTTGTTCCAGAGTGACGGTGCACCAACACAGAAGGCTCTATCACCAAATGTCCGGAGCCTGGACTTAGGGACAGCGAGCAGGTCCTTGTCAGAGGACCACAGGGACCGTGACTGAGTGTAGGGATGGAGTAGATCAGTAAGGTACTGGGGTGCAAGTCCATGGAGAGATTAGTATGTCAGGAGGAGGATTTTATATTTGATCCGGGACTTAACTGGCAGCCAGTGAAGCTTCTTCAGGATGGGAGTAATGTGAAGTCCAAGTTTTGTGTGGGTGAGCATCCTAGCTGCAGAGTTCTGTACATACTGGAGTCTGTCAGTAGCCTTGCTGGGCAGACTGAACAGGATACCGTTAGAATAGTCAAGTCGGGAGGTGATGAAGGAGTGGATGAGGGTCTCAGCTACAGTGTTGGAGAGGCACTGTCGGAGTCTGGAGATGTTCTTAAGATGGTAAAAGGCAATTTTAGTAGTGTTTTTGATGTGTTGTTGGAAGGAGAGAGTGGAGTCCATGATGACGCCCAGGTTGCGTACTTGAGGAGATGCAGAGATTGAGCAGCCATCCACATCCAGTATGATGTCATCAACATTTTTATGTTCTGTTTTGTCTTTGTTGAGTTTGAGTGTCCAGCCAGTGCTTTATGTCCTTCAGGCAGTTGATAAGTGGCACTGGTGGAAGAGGAGTAGAAGGCTTAGTACTGATGTAGAGCTGGGTGTCATCAGTGTAGCAGTGGAAGTGTAATCCATGTTTCCGGATGATCATCCCAAGAGGTAGCATGTAAATATTAAATAGTAGTGGGCCAAGCACCGATCCCTGTGGCACTCCGTGTAAGACTGGCGCCAGTTCAGAGCAAATGCCCTTAAGGGTGGTGTATTGTTGCCTGTTGGTGAGATAGGATTTAAACCAGGAATACACAGTACCAGTGAGGCCAATGAGTTCAGAGAGGCGAGTGAGAAGAATGGAATGGGAGACTGTATCGAAGGCTGCAGAGAGGTCAAGAAGAATTTCACAGGAAGAGTGCTTTGGTTCCCTATTCCCATTTTTTATCAGCCATGACTAGTGTTGTTAACGCCGGGAAAGCGTACCTTGTCCAAAGGAGAGGGACATGGAGAGCATGTGGAAACACATATGGACTGACCCGTGGGGCAGTGAAACATATTGAAATATCACTGTGGTACATCCTGCCTAGAAAGGGATGAAACTACTACAGACGCAGAGACAGGGAAACCGTACCATAGAAGAATACACATATGGGATTACCTAGAGGTAATCACAGCATATGGGCAACTAGCCCAGTATAAGGGCTGACTGACCAGGCATGCAACTCGAGTACGGGCCCTGGTGTCAGACGCCTCCGCCGTGTCTGACAGCCGAAGAATGTTCGGAGGAAACTCAATTCAGGGTTTGACGAGTGGGGAACTCACCTGGAGAGCAAAGAAGATGCTCCTATCCCCCCTTAGAGGGGAATGGTGCTGCAAACGAGATAGTGCCTTTCCGCACTTTACCTGTTTGTACCCAACACACGGGAAGAAACCATCTCCACCCAGAGATTATGGAATCTTTCAAAGGTATCAGGTGTTGCCCAGCCCGCAGCTCTGCAGATATCTTCCAAAGAGGTGCCACGCACCAACGCCCAGGAGGAGGAAACAACCCGAGTGGAGTGAGCCCTTACTCTGATAGGGCACAGCTCGCCTTGGGATTGGTACGCCAAGGCAATGGCATCCACTATCCAGTGGGCCAACCTCTGTTTGGTGATGACCTTTCCCTCCTGCTGACCTCCAAAGCAGACAAAGAACTGCTCAGAGCTTCTGAAGCTCTGCGTGCGGTCCTCAGGGGAATCCGCCAGTAAGGGGTTGTCGCCAGGAGCATATCAGGTCCAAAATCCAGGTCCGGGGGGGCAGTAAGACCTGAAACCATCAAGACCTGCTCCTCATCCTCCCTGACCTTGCAGAGTGTCTATGCAAGCACTCACTGGGGGAAAGCTGTGTGCCAACTAGCCCCTGGGCCAGCTGTGTGCCAATGCATCCGTGCCGAGGGGTGCCTTGGTCAGGGAGTGAAAGAGTGGGCAATGGGAGGAGTCCCGGGAGGCAAAGAGGTCTACATGTGCAATTCCAAATTGACTGCAGATCAGCTGGACAACCTGGGAATGGAGTCTCCATTCTCCTGGAAGAGTGAGCTGCCGTGAGAGTGAGTTGGCTGTGCACGATTGATCTCGCCCAAAATGTGAATGTGGCCCAGGTCGCTGATGACTCCAGAGGAGGAGATGGTGACATGCGATGTGAGCATACCCCACCTTGGCGGTTGATGTACGCAACCGTCATAGTGTTGTCCATGCAGACAAACACGTGCTTGCCCTGAAGCAATGGTCAAAATCGATGCAGGGTGAGTAGCACTGCCAGCAATTCTAGGAAAATTGGTATGCCATTGCAGTCGAGGTCCCATCCAGGACCACAAAGCTGCATGCCCAAAGCACACTGCATGCCCCCAGCCTATTCTGGAGTCATCTTTTGTAACAACAATGTGCCTGGAAACTTGTTCTAAGGGCACTTTGGCCATAGAAAGGCATGGTCTGAGCAAGGGCTGAATGTTCGGCGCCCATCTCGGGACTCAGCCATGCTGCCAGTGTTGGATTGGTCCCATATGCATCAATCCGAGTAGTGTATCCGTGGCTGCGGATGCCATATGCCACAGTAGCCTGAAATTCCACTGATACTCCACTAAAATTGTTTCAGTGGAACCTCTGTATTCCCCCTGGATGTATTCAAGCAGTTCAGCACAGACTGTGTGACCTTGTTGATGATATGCGCCGTCATATTGAATGAGTCCAACTCCATACTGAGAAAAGAGATGCTCTACACAGGGGAGGGCCTGCTCTTCTCCCAGTTGACCTGAAGCCCCAGATAGCTGAGGTGCCTAAGCACCAGGTCCATGTGTTCGCATAACAGTAGCCACGTTTCCATTGCCCTTCAAATTGCGCAAATTGAAACTGCAAATTGAAAATACGCCCAATGGAAACGTCAATTTCGCAAAAACTCCCATTTATTGCAAAATAGTTTTTATGCTCGCATGAGGTGGGTTTTCAGGCAATTCGAAAAAAAAATATTTAGCAAAACAGCAATGTAAACAGTTTTTGCCCATTTACAGGTCACCTGACGTAGAAGGTGCGGTATGTTTGGACAGAATACGAGATAGAGTTCTTTATTAAATTCATAAAAGACAAAAGAATTACAGATACTGGATTCTAAACCTCAAAGAAATGCCACAATCAAGACCTCGAAGCAGATATAAGGGAGAAACACCCAGAAACACCAGCCATAAGGGTCTTTCCTTACCATTAATGCTTGGATAACACACATCTGTAAAGACATTAGCTCAGAGGGGAAATATTAATAATAATCCATAATTACTAATTATGATTAATTATTAATATTTGGGTCAGTTAATTAGATTAACTTTGAGGTAAGCTAATTAATATTACAATCAATTAATCAGTTCCAATGAACTCTTTGATTATTCATTTATTCTAAGAAAAGTGTATCTTTCATCGTCACTGGAAAATAATTATTCCTTAGCATGTACAGAAATTAGAGCATACTGTAACAAGATCAAAATCGTAAAAGGGACTTTGTATGCAAACAGAGGATCAGAAATCAAATTCATAATTGTGCACAAGTTTTATTAACTAAATCACAAACATAACTAACACTAAACAAACATAAATACATTCATACATCCATACATACATGCATAGGTAAAGGGGTGAGTGATGTGGAACCGGAAACAGGAAATAGAACTATGGAGAAAGATCTATTTCAGTATGAAAAGAACCATCAGCTTATTTCAGTGCACCTCATGAAATTTATACTTGCATGGCTTCGTCCGTGTTGAATGTAGTCACTGAACTCCTGAGGTTGTCCTTGATGCTGGAGTGAGCACATGTCCTGTTGAGGCCATGCTGGACCGCACGGCATCCTTAAGGCAAGAGTTGTCCGTTTCCTTCTTGGTTGGATTTCAGAAAGGCAGTCTGACTCGGCCTGCAGAGGCCTGCAGGGCCCAGTGGGGAAGGAAAGGGGTCCCCCCCCCCACAGGTTTCATTTGGAGCTGCAGTTTAGGTCCGAGGACAAGAGCTAAGAGGGCCGGATCTTGTGGTCAGTGACTTTTAAAGCTTGACAAAGGACAGCCCTATGTGGGCTGGTTCACCCAATGAGAAGGGTAGAATTTCTGGCGGGAGTTTCCTCTTTCACCAGGATTTACAAGCCTTTGTCTTAAGCGTGCTCACTCAGACTGGCATGCTGGATTGGTGTTTAATGACACTACTAAGGAAGATTCTTAGTAATACTAATGTGTTGCACAGCTATTGGCATATCATGTACCAAATCATTTCGATCTTCAGAGTACCAATTTATCGAGACCAAACATGGTATAAGTGGGGTACACTGATTGTTGGTCCTGTAATAACTACATAGTATCAAAGAGATCATAGTATCAACATAATTATTACAAGACACAAGACACAACACACAACAGTAAATCATTCTCAAAATGTTCTGGAATGCATGTTAATTTCATGTTAGTCAATTCATCACTAAATGAATGTAGGAGAGTCTGTTTTGCAGAGTGTTTCTGTCTTGCCATGGTCTCTCTCTCTTGCATTTGGCCACATTACTTTAACACCCATAAAACCTTATCGGATCGTGGTCATGACAACAAGGACCATCTTGGCTGGTTTGGGGGATGGGATCCCAGAGAAGTTTGAAAGTTTTTATGGTACATGTACCAACAATTGTGTCTGATTTGGTCTCATTCGCTACACATCCGTCTCCTTAGATTAATGGCCAGTGCAGTGGCTGGGATATACGTAAACCTACCAACATCCGTCGCCATGATTTTTGGAATGACTTATCGCGGGAGGAAAAAATGACGTTTTAGTCGCATAACATTGGTTGATGGAAACGCCGTCATTTCGCAATAGTTTTTTGTCGACATTTAGAAAAAAATCGCAACAGTTTTGCGCAAATCTGTAATGGAAACGCGCCTACTGAAAGTGAAAGTGACGTGACGTCCCATACTCGGAATTTGTGCTCTGCATTTCACCCATCCAAGTTCACACACACACAGCAGTGAGTAGGTGCCTTGCTCCTCAGTTGTGGGTAGTAAGAGTGGAAGTGGAAGTTCATTCACTCCCCCCACCTACATTTCCTGCCAGTACTGAGACTCAAATCCGCAACCTTCAGGTTACAAGTCTGACTCTCTTACCATTAGGCCACAACTGCCACCAGATCTCAAGAGTGTGCTAGAATGAGCCAGTCGTCGTGATAGATCGCTGCAAACCAATTTTGGCAGCGAACTCACGTGAGGATGCGTTTTTGTGTTAGCATCTTGAACGGAAGCTTGTGAAGAGCCCGGTTCAGGATTCGTAGATCCAACATCGCCCATAACCCCCCGCCTTTCTTGGGTACAATGAAGTATGGGCTGTAAACCCCCAACTTCATCTCGCCTGGAGGGACGGGCTCTACTGCGTCCTTCGCCAGCAGGGCCACAATTTCCGCACGCAGGACAGGGGTGTCTTTGCCTGCCACTGAGGTAAACCGGATGCCACTGAACCTGGGGGGGATGCCTGGCAAACTGAATCACATAGCTGAGTCTGATTTTCTATTAGATCAGGAGCAATGCTCTTTCGATCAGGAACAAAGCTATTTTGTGATGCGATTGGAAGAGAGTGATCACTGTGCACAATCACTCGGCTCCAAATCAAAAATCTGAATGAGTGAGCTGCCCGCAGCTTATATTCCTATATGTCCGGGAGGAGTGGCTCGGCATGCAAATCTCACTTGCAAATTTTCATTGGCCCATTTTCTCACTACTCAGAGGTGATTGGGGCTCCCTAGTGAAACCACAATATGTCAGTATCAATGTAATTTCGAACGTGACTGACTGAATTGGAACAACAACTTTTATTCCTATTCACACAAATTATAATTGCAAGGCAAATTATCGACCTCAAAACACACAATTGCACATAATTTGTAAACAAATACATTTTGACGTTTGCATCTTATATCCAGCACACAATAGTTGCCAAGTTCCTTGGAAGCCCAACAAATGCAGAGTTGCACTTAGTAAGTCCTGTGAAACATAAGTCATGCCATATATACAAATAGAAATCCTCCCCGATCTCTGTAAAATTATTAATATATAATTAATTAATTAATTAATAATATCTCTGTAAATATCCTAATACAGATGAATGTTCATTGTAGAGCTGATTTGCTATTAATGGTTGTGAGGACAGTAAGTGTTGTTTGTGGGGTGGCTTGGCCCTGCTTAGACTGCTGTCCTGCATGCAGATTGAGGATGTCAGTGTGAGATGGGGAGTGTGGAGAGAGAGTATGACCCAGTGTTAATGGGAAGCAGACGCTTCGCCAAGCGTGAATGAGCTGTGAATGAGGTGAGAATGAAAAGGCCCAAAGACCTGCTGAGACCCTCCAACTTGAGCATCCACTAGTGATCTCTCATGCAGACATACACTACATAGCCAGCTCTGGTTTGTTGAAAAATTTTTTAGGATACATCACCTCTCTAAATTATTCCTGAGTATAAATTATTCATTTACTATATGAAGAACAGACAACTCATTTATGTTATAGTGGCCCAAAGTAACTTATTGATGTGTTGGTTAAATCTGCCCATAGTGGTAATCTTAGACTGAGAGACAGATCCACAGACCATTAGGCCTGTCAGGTGTGAGGCATCATTACATTGAGTGACTCTAAGGGTGTTCTATACATTTGCTTAAGGCGAGCTCAAAGCAAGAACCACAGAGATCAAACCATATGCTATGTGAATGACACATATCAAAGCAGATGAAGAGCAAGTTTTATTGTAAACACCCAGCAACTAGTGCCAATGAATTTATCTATATAGATGTTATTAGTATGCTGGTAGGAACATGAGGCCTGGCAGTACTAATCAGACTGCATTGAATGAAGTGCAAACATATATTAGCAACCTTTTTTTGTGTCATGAAAATATACAAGAAATATAAAGGAGTTGTCTTTTATTTCAAATGGCAATCCAAGGCATCGATTTTTAAAGAAAAATAGGAAAAAATATAATATTAAGAATGGACATAGAATGTACAGATATGGAGGAGAGAAAGAAACCAACTTATCTGCAAAATTTATCTCAGGAATAGTTTTTAGGGGAAGGGTTTACAAAATGGGGTATGGGGACTCCACTGGGCTACTAGGGGGTCTGTGGACTTGACCATTTGAGAAAAAAAAGATTATCTATTATCTATTTATCTAAAAATGTAGGATAATCAATTTGTAAAAAAAAAAGCATTTTTAAGTAATACAAATAATATGAAAATAAAAAAAAATAATTATATAAAATTATCATTTATATTAATACAATATGACTAATATACAGTGTGCATATATATTTATTTTTTGTTTAAATGAAAGGCGTTTCATTAAAAAAATACTAAATATAATACAAAGTGAATTAATAATTTTGGCTTACAATGTCAGCAAAATCCAATAATTTAACTTTGGAAACAACATGTGTTGTCTTTATGTGCACATATATTTTACATATACAAGGGGATTGTCATATCCTGTGTCATAAATGCATACACACCCGATCTTTAATGACTAGGAAGGTTGTGTAAGAAGTGGATCCATAATTAAATCTCTAATGAGAACAGGCCTATAACAGTAGAGGTGAATGATACTAATTTACAAATGCTGCATTAACCCATAAAAAAGAGAGGATGTAATACATTACATTTATTTTGGTAGAAAATACAAGCAAAGCTCTGACATTGTCTGGCATTGTGAAATGCATTGTGTCTGTCATTAGGTAACCTTTAGCATTATAGGTAGTTTGTGTCCTAATTTATGTGTGACAGAGCAGGTTTGCTATAATCGCACCACCCTTAAGGGGTAGCAGGTTAAATTGAGTTGAAAATGAGATTTTAGCAGTCACTGGTTTGATAGCAGGGAGCAGAACTTTGGTGCTGTTCTTCGTTAATGGAGTGAGAGCACTAGAGGATTCAGTGTTAGTGTGTGGAGCAGGTGGAGAACAGCATCCTTTACATGATCAGACATGAAGTCAATTAGATGTGTGAGGAATGAAGAAAAGCATATGAATGCAAGACACGGAGCAGGGGGTGAGGCAAGTCTGATGGCTAAAATGGAGGTCAGCAGAGGCAAAGTCAAAATAAGATTCATCGTAAATGGAAATGCAACAAAGAGCTTGTGGGGAAGGAGGCTGGAGACTTTTCAGGGACATAACATTTTTTTTTATTGTATAGTCTCAACAGTTGATTTTATAGTGTAAATGGAATCAAATCTGAATGACTTGTGTCATCCAGATAAATAATCCTCTAATTCTAAATAGAGGTATCATATCATAAGCATTGTTTTTAGCAATGGAGTTTATAGAAGTGTAGCTAAGCAAAGACTAATGCAATATTAACATCACAATTAATTAGGCCAGTTAAAGATGAAGATTTTTGTGAAAGGCAAGGTATACTTTTTTATCAGAGTATTTTTTTTACAACATCTTAATTGTTATGTTTAAAGGTCGTGTGTATCTAGTGTTGTAACAACCAAACAGAATTGAAAACAGGTTTCCTGAACATGCATTCCCCCCTCCTGCCATTGGTCATCCAGACACATCCTGTCCCACACTCACACCAACTGGTGTGTTGAACTGGTTAGGATGCTCAAACCAACAGAGCAATTTTATGATAGTGCCACAGAGCCCCAGCCTTTACACTTTTTCAGAGAAATTAACCTTTAAATGGCTTACTTGTGCCAATGACCAATGAGATTGTCCAATCAGAAAATGTTTTTGAAAGCTTAGTTCTTATAGATGTACTCAATAATTCATGTTGTTTTTTAAATGCCATTTTCAATTCAGTACATGTGAGTGTATACATCTTACATATTTTAATAAAACTGCTTTTTTGCATTTTTTTAAAGGGGTCATATGATGTGTTTTCATGTTTTCCTTATTCTTTAATGCATTATGTAGCTGTTTGTGTTTGTGATATGTATTTAAGCACTGGGTCAGTTGGCCAATCAGGGCATACTGTGCTTTTTGGAAGGAGGGGCATCATAAAAATCTACGCGTTTTAGACAAACTGGGCATAGAGGAGCTACAATAATGTTCAGTATGTGAAAAATAATTAATTTTTTGAACATTAAAGCATGTTAACATACTCTATTACACCCAATACACAAAATAATGATCTTTGAAAATAGCATCATATGACTCCTTTAAGGAATCAGAATTACCCCAAAGTGCTTTAATAAAGTTTGTTTTTTAAATCATGTTCTTCGTCATGTTGTCAGGAAAATTACTAATTCATAAATTAAATGTTTATTATATTAGAAGTGTATTCAAGTTATTCTATGTATGAGTTTTGTATTTGAATGTATTTTTAGAAAATAGTCAAATGATTTACTCCAAAAAATCTAGGACACAATTTTCACTCAGTAAATTTAACAGAACAAGTTTTCAAGTACAGTGTACACACAATTCTTGGTAAATTTCATTATACATTTTCAAGTAATGTTTACTTGGGAATACTCTGATTCGAGTAAATTTGACTCATTCTTTGTCTTTTTTTTTTTAAAGTAATGCTTATAAGAAATACTGTAATTGTAATGGTAATACTTATCTTCTTATAATTCCTGAGTAAAGTTTAAGTACTTTTTAATTTGTATTAATACTGGTAATGTGTTAAAATGTAATGTCATTTTACATAAAATATTTGGTAATACCTTATTTTAAGTACCCTCCACTAATATTGGCACCCATAAATATGAGCAAAGGCAGCTGTGAAAATACATCTGCATTGTTTATCCTTTTGATCTTTCATTAAAAACAATTCTAACATTCTAACCTTTCATTGAAGTAAAACAATTGAAAGTGGAGGAAAACTCACATTATGAAATAAATGTTTTTCTCTAATGCATGTTGGCCACAATTTGTAACAGGTGTGCAAGGATGAGGCCAGGGCGAATCCAAATGCTCTCACAGATTTAACAACAAAAGGCAAAACATAAACAATCCAGACTAGAGATCAAGGCAAATAATCCAACTTTATTATTTGGATAATCAAATAATTATGATTATGATCATAATTATAATTTATGAGAGCATAAAGAAAAAAAATCAAACACAGAAGGGAAACCAGGAACATTCAAAATCCCCAGGTAAACTACACGCAGCACCAACAATGACTCTGAAATCTCATTAAAAAAAGCAAGAGCTTAAATACACAAACCAATGAGTAGATAATTAACAACAGCTGGAACTAATGAAGGTGACCATGGTGACTAATATGACACCACAGAAGAATGGAAACCAAACACAGGAATCTCAGAATGCATTTCAACATAAAAGTCCCTTAACAAGACAAAACAAAAAGATCTTGACACAATTATTGGCACCCCCTATTGGCACCCC
The DNA here is from genome assembly GCF_963993115.1 of Abramis brama. Taxonomy (NCBI): domain Eukaryota; kingdom Metazoa; phylum Chordata; class Actinopteri; order Cypriniformes; family Leuciscidae; genus Abramis; species Abramis brama. Next base: position 19,745,292 of record NC_139973.1, read on the forward strand.
CCCCCCCCCCTTTTTTTTTAAAGCACACAAGAGTGGCTATAAGAGCATGAAATTGTACACCCATGGCTTCCTGTTCCACAGGAGTATAAATATGAGGAAGCACACAGGCCAAATTCACTTAATCATTCATTACAATGAGTAAACCAAATAATATATTTCTGCTGTGCAGAAAAAGATTGTTGAGCTTCACAGGCTGTAAGAAAATAGCCAAAGCATTGAAAATCCCAATTCCCACCATCAGGGCAACAATTAAGGAGTTCCAATCAACTAAAGATGTTCCTAATCTGCCTGGAAGAGGACATGTGTTTATATTGTCTTAATGCACGGCAAGGATGAAAGTTTGAGTGGCCAAAGTCTCTCCAAGGATCATAGATGGAGAATTGCAGAGAGTTGGTTGAGTCTTGGGGTCAGAAAGCCCAAAATAAATGTATCAAACAGCACCTACATCACCACAAGTTGTTTGGGAGGGTTTCAAGAAAAATCCTCCTCGCTCATCCACAAACAAACTCCAGCATATTTAGTTTTCAGACAAGACTGGAACTTCAAAAGCGACCTGGTTCTATGGCCAGATGAAACAAAAAAAATAGCTTTTTGGCAGCAAACCCACCATATAGGTTTGCCCACGGTTAAATATACTGCTGTATCTTTAATGTTGCGGGGCTATTTTTTTTGCTGAAGGCCCTGGACATCTTGTTCAGACACATGGTATCATTAATTCTATCCAGATAAAAAATCTAAACCTGACCGCTTCTGCTAGAAATCTTATAATAGGCCGTGGTTGGATCTTCCATCAGGACAATGATCCAAAACAAACATCAAAATCAACACAAAAATGTGTCACTGAGCACAAAATGAAGCATCTGCCACGTCCCAGTCCCCTGACCTGAACCCTATGGAAAATGAGTGGGCTGAACTGAAGAGAAGAAGCGCCAACATGGATCTGGGAATCTGAAGGATCTGGAGAGATTTTGTATGGAGGAATGATCTCTAATCTCTTGTCAGGTGTTCTCCAAACTCATCAGGCATTATAGAAGAAAACTTAGAGCTGTTATCTTGGCAAAAGGAGGTTGCAATAATTGGGTGCCAATAAATGTGGCCAACGAGAACTAGAGAAAAACATTTATTTCATAATGAGATTTTCCCCCCACTTTCAACTGTTTTACTTCAATGAAAGGTTCGAATTTTGTGATTATTATTATTATTATTTTTTTTTTAATGAAAGATAAAGATAAACAATGCAGATTTATTTTCACAGCTGCCTTTGATCATATTTACCAGGGGTGCCAATATTAGTGGAGGGCACTGTACTTAATATAGTAATAAACCTAAACCAAGCCCTAACCTTATTCCCATACTGAGTAAATGTAGTTAATTAATATAACTCACTACTTATTTGTGTAATTGCAGTGTAACAATGTCACCTTAAAATAATATGTAACCAAATATATTTTCCATTCAATGTCTGAGTTCTAAATTGATATATATTTTAGCTAATAATTCATTAGGTATGATCATTTTAAAAAGGACAATTGCTCAGCATTTTAGGTAACAGGTCCATCTTTCTTTATTTCTGCTAGTACAAACATGCAGATCATCTCTTGCCTGTGTATACTCTTCTATCTCACTTACTAGCTGCGTTCTGGCTGTCTCCTCTTAGCTCTATTCCCAGAGGAGGGCCATTCTCCTGCATTGCATTCTAGCAGGCTTGTTAATAATGTATTGATGAAGAGGTGCTTCTGTTGATTAGGTAGCAGCCACTCTCATAATGGGACCCTGGAAGGAGGCCAGGGATCTTGAGCAGTAAGTAAACCTCAGTTGAAATAAGCTTTTGTTATAGTAAAAGACAGAGAGGGAGATTTTGTGAATTTTATTTTTGCTCGACACCCTCCTCAATGCCACCCCCTTGCCCTGGGAGATGTAAATGACTTTGGTTGCAGACACAAGTGAAAATATATATATATAAAAAATTTGGTCTAAAGAAAGGGAAAAGCGGGGTTTCATTTCACGCCTTGCTCTTGGATCACTGAATAAAAGGAAAGTACATTAGCAGCTGTTAAAGGAATCAGAAGCTATTGTTGCCGCATCAAAATTGCTGTCAGTGAGCATGTGACAGCAGCATGGTGAGAATATCTTTTATTTTCCTTCCTCTGCCGTACTACAACAGCAATTGCTTTTACAGAAGTCTTGCAGGTATATTTGTGGCATCATCACCTAAAAATGCAAAATGAAACAAACATTGCTGCCAGTGCGTGTTGCAGAAACAAGCCAAAACTTGTAATACACATGAAATTCTGGAGAGAATAGCGCTGTTAAGCAGATCCTTTGTTTACCTGTATTAGCATTGCAAACCTGCCCTCTCAACTGGCATTCAATACAACAGCAAACAGAAAAATAGATCAATTTTAAGTCAGGTCAAATGTATTTATATATTACATTTGAAAACAACCAGTCTTGAACTATGTGATCCGATAAACACAGACTCAAGACACAAAACAGAAGAAAACAAATGGAGAACACACATTCTCAATTTTCTTCTTCTTCTTCAAAAAAGTTTTCTTATATTATTGTTGCATGTGATCCATTGTTTATATTATTATGTTTATTTTATTTGTAATACTTCTCAGCATTTAGTTGTAGGACACACAATGGGCATTTTCTATGAAACACAATTTTATTTCTGTTTGCGTCAGTAATTTTGCTTTATTTCAAAGCAAATAAAGCATAATAATTTTTAGAAACGCACCCCTGATCATTTCAAAATGTCACGTAGACATGGCTTTCCTGAGTGTCAAATGATTGCCAGCTGATTATCTATCTATCTATCTACAGACCCTTTCCAAAAAATTAGAATATCATGGAAAAGTTTATTTATTTCCATAATTCCATTCAAAACGTTAAACTTCCATAGATTATAGATTCAGGGCCCACAACTTAAACGATTTCAAGTATTTAGTTGTTTATTTGTACATAATGTGGGCTTCCAGTTCATAAAACCCACGAAAACAGGATTAAATTTTTTTTGAATATTACATGAAATCACACAGTAATTACACAGTGATACTATGGTCATTGAACCAGGTTTTGGTTATTTTGGCAGTGTTGGCAGGTGCAAATCCTGCTGGAAAATGAAGGAAGCATCTCCATAAAGCTTGTCTGCTGAAGGAAGCATGAAGTGCTCTGAAAATGTCCTGGTAGACGGCTGCGTTGAGTGGACAGCACAGTGGACCAACACCAGCCGATGACATGGCTCCCCAAACCAACACAGACTGTGGAAACTTCACACTGGACTTCAAGCATCTTGGATTGTGTGCCTCACCATTCTTCCTCCAGACTCTGGGACCTTGGTTTCCAAATGAGATGCAAAATTTGCTCTCATCAGAAAAAGAAGACTTTGGTCCACTGTGCTTTATTAAATCCAGAGTCAACGCAGCCGTCTACCAGGACATTTTCAGAGCACTTCATGCTTCCTTCATTTTCCAGCAGGATTTGCACCTGCCCACACTGCCAAAAGAACCAAAACCTGGTTCAATGACCATGGTATCACTGTGTAATTACTGTGTGATTTCATGTAATATTCTAATTTTTTTAAATCCTGTTTTCGTGGGTTTTATGAGCTGGAAGCCCAAATTATGTACAAATAAACAACTAAATACTTGAAATCGTTTAAGTTGTGGGCCCTGAATCTATAATCTATGGAAGTTTAACGTTAATCTATCTATCTATCTATCTATCTAGAATTACTTAATGACTAAGCATTCAAAAACTAAAATAATAATAGAAAATAACAGGAAACAAAACTTTAGACAGGAATGGATGAACCGAACTCTAAACTGTCTCTAGATCAAATTTTAATTAAATGTAAATATTCACTTTCGTTCCTATTCCCTTTTGTTTTTACTGTCTATTGTTTTCCTCTGCATGATTCCTTGATTGTGAGAGATTTACACCTGCTGTTGAAGTGTGTTGTTAGAAGAGTTTCACCAACGGAAGTAAACAGGTACCTCATCAGTCAACACGTAAATGCATCATCTCACCTCTGCACAGCTGTTTATCATTAATTACAATACTGTTATTGTCGCTGTTTTGAACTTTGCAGTATGCGTTTTTTATGAATAAATAATAACACATAAAAGTTCTGAACCAGTTGTTCAGAGTGGATTAGACTGAGGATAAGACCACAGGAAAAACTCTAGTCTTGTTCAATTAAGTTTGAATAAGTACTGCAGACTCTAAAGTTAAGGGGAGGGAGGGGGTGGTAATTGAAAGCTCCCTGATGTTTTAAAAAAATCTCTTTTCTACTCATCTCCACTTGAAAAGGGGCAGTTCAGAATTTGTTGTCCCAAAGTAAGTTCTAAGAGACCTTCAAATCAAGTATGAGCTTTCAAAGCACTCTTCGATTGAAAGCCAATGGGAAAGTCCTTTACGCTTTTATCTCGGACGTTAAAGAAAATGATGAGGATCTTGAGCCAAGGCCTTTCAGATAAGTGAATATATTTAATTTCTTGAAAGAATCACAGACTTGGTGTCTTTGGTCCTTGATGCCTGTTGGGACGAAGCCATGAAGAAGCCTGCTTTCCCCTCACCACCCCCACCCCCCTCATTCCCCACTCCCTCCCACCGTCTGTCTCAAAACTAAGGTTCAAGAAGAGAAACAGGCCTCAAACCCTCTGCAGTCCTTTAAGTTGATTTATTTATCAGGTCTCTCTGTCTATCTCGACTCTTGTGTGGAGGATGCCCTGGGGTGGATCTTCATGGCATGGACCCACCCCCCCTCCAAAACCCATCTATAGCCGTGGCATCAGAGTTGGCGCCCAGTGTTGGCTTTCATCAGAACAGCTCTTAAAGATTCACACTCATAAATGTTGAGTTCTCCACCAGGGCTCACTACCACCACGCGGGCCATTAGAAAGAGAACGCAGCAGCTCGCATTCATCTATCTGGCCCTTCTTCCCAAGGCAGTCTGCAGTAGGAGCGTCTTGCACCTCCTACCCATATGTCCACAGCTGTTTGTTTTTGCTCTGGGACACTACACTGTCAGCTCGCCAAGATGGTGTTCAAACGCACCCCTTGAAACGGTGATTGCTTGCACACAGTCATAGTAAGTTCCCATGTTGACCCTTGTTTTCAGGTCTGTTTATATGAAGACAGAAACATGAAGTGTGCAGGGCTGGGCCCTGAAAACAACCAGCCCACCGGCCCTGTGTGAATTAGCCAAATGATAGATCTGCCTTGACGTAAGCTCCTCTTTTTCTTAACAATTCGCAAACTCAAAAAATCCTTTTGTTGTTAGATCCAAACAGCCTGTGTTGATAACATAAAACGTTTTTTTTTTTTTAAACGTATTTCCCTCTCTCCTCCTCACCATCTCTCTTTCAGCATGTTTACAACCCAGAGACTGACTGATAAAAAGAACATCTGGCTTTTGTGCATAGCTGAAAGACTAACAATGTATTATAGATGATGATCTGTAAATCTGCCAAAACGCCCTCTTGTTGTACCATAGTCTTTCAATGATTCTGCCATATAGTGCATATTACTGTGCTGCTCTGTTGCCACAGCATGGAGAGACTCCTCCATCATTTATTAATGTGGTATCACTGCAACAAACATATGTATTGGCATAATTTAGACCAGAAGGCAGCTAGGTCTCGCCTGGCCAGCACAATGCATATATAATTACCTTGAAATCATTCGCACAAGAAACATCAAGATCTTAAAAAACAGATGGGTTTACGCAGAAGAGAGATGTAACACCTGAATTCTGAGGAGAGTAACACCTTACGGTGGCTGAGATAAAGGATAACACCTTTTAAAACGGTCATATTGTTTTCTGATTATTAAAATAATCTGTATTATCTATGATAATTACTTCTTAGCACCAAACAAATCTTGAAATCAGGATGGATTTTCTCTGCAGCTGTGCCTTATATAAGATTTAACATTTTTCTTTATTAACAGAAAATTATCTGCATTTAACATTCATAGGCTTGTAATGCCACATATCAAAACATGTTAATATAAATATATATATATATATATATATATATATATATATTTTAAATCACATGAATTTCATTGATGTGTTTTATACTGCAAACCTTTTTTTATTTTTTTTTAGATAAATTACATTTGGGTTTTGGTAACTCTTTACAGTAATGTTCCATTTGTTAACATTATCAGCGTAAACTGACAATGAACAATACTTCTGCAGTATTTATTCATTTTAATTGTTCATTTACTAATACTTTTTTTTAAATCAAGAGTGCATATGAACTGTCATGAATAAATTATGAACAACTGTCTTTTTTTATTAACTAACATTAAGAAAGATGAATAAATGCTGTAAAAATAACTAATTTTAACGGAAGATTAAAAAGACCTTATTGTGGTGTAAGAGTGTTACAGCATTTTCAAACCATGTAAACAGGTGATCACACTTTTATTCATTTATTTAATAAAAAGAAATATTGGCAAAAATAAGCATTCTTTGTTTCCATGAGTAACCACATTGAAGAGTTAAGTATAGTCACAAGTTGTTTTTTTTGTAATTTTTTTATTTCTTATCTTTTTCTAAGAAACAGCAACAGAGTAGAGATGAACTGCTCATGGAGAAATCAAATTCATGTCTGGCCAGGTTGTGCTTTAGGTGGACACCATCTACCTCCTCTTGACAAGTTATGATAAAAACATGTAAAAGAGGTGTCAAAGATTCCTGACCGTTATGATAGGAAGGATTTTCTTGCTGTGAGAAGACTCCGGCAAGGCTACCCAGAATGCAGTGGGTGTTTGGAAGTGTCCAGCAATGTCAGTTCCTCCTGAGGGGTTTTCTTCTTCCTCTTCCCTCTTGCCCTCATGATAGCACTGCAAACTGAGAGATATCCAGAACATCATAGCAATTGTAGTTTCATTCCTTTCTGTTTCTCGATTGGAAATGGTGACAGAGAGAGCTGGAGAGATGTGAGAGTCCCGTACCTAATTATTCCCACATGGCTGGCAGGTTGACTGGTTGGCAGTGTTGCCATCTTGGGGCACGAATGTTCCGGCTAGGCTAAGAGAGGCAAGGATGCCGTTGTTGCTGAATGTTGGTCACTGTCATGCTTGTTTCATCCAGTCTTGCCTCTGATTTCCTGGCTTGTCTGTTCACCTGGTGCCAGAGGGCTGTTTGAACAACCTTCACAGACCAGCAGGTCTACTGCATTTTAATTCTCTTCTCTCATTAACAGTCCTCCCTTTAAATCATATGTTGTTATACAATCCTAAAAAGTGAAAATATAAAGTAGTACCCCAAAACATTTAATTAAAATGTATAATTTCACACATTTCTGCGTGTTACATACTTTTAGTATTATATCAGTGTTAGTGTAGCAGCTTGTTTACTGTGAGTGTAATGCTGCAATCACCAAATTAGTGTAAATGAGAAAACTGCTTAGAGATTCTACTTTGAGCTGTATATTATTTATTTAATAATTATTTAGTTTTGCACCAAATAGTTTTTTTTTTTCCTTAATTTTTCAATGTCTTTCAAAGCCTGTTTAAAGAGTGGGAAACTAGTAAGTACATCAGTTCTGACATCATGATTCACATTAGCATTAGCTAATGTGCAACTGTCAGACACAAAAGTCAGTTAAAATATTCAAACAGTATAAGATGGCAGGCACAAAAGCAGTTAACCTGCAGAATTCAAAGTCAATCATTTGTTATGCATAAATACAAATCACTATATACTTGCTAGATCTCATTTATATAAAGTAATATATTCTTGTAGATCTCACCTCACTATTGCAATTATTTGGTTGTTGTAGACCTCATGCTTCATAGTTAAAGACCTTGGAAAAATACTCTCTCACACACACACACACACACACACACACACACACACATACACACGCACGCGCGCGCGCACACACACACACACACACACACACACACACACACGCACAATAGCTTTACTTGCTGCAAAGCTCCAACCATCAGTACATGACTAGGAAAGAAGCCAAGGCCCAATGCAAACAAAAGCACGGCAAAGATGAAATGTATGCGACCAGCCGCAGACAGTTGAACAAACGCAATGACTTGCAAGAGCATGCTTTACTTACTCTCTTTAAACAATCAATCCTGTGAATAATAAAACATATCATCAAAAATAAACTGTTCAATAAATAACTGCTTTGCCAAGCCCCAATTATACATTTTAGCAGCGTTTCTTCACAACATTTGTTCTCTGCCCTGGGATAAAGGAGCATGCTTATCCGGAAGAGTGCAGTTGAATGCCTTTGAAAGCAATTACTGGATATGAATACATGCTAAGCCAAACGGCAATGTGCAGCATCCTCATTAAACAGAGGCATGCTAATCTCTTATTAACCAGTAATTGAGAACGTCAGCACTATCAAACCACATGAACTTCCCCTTATACTCTCAACACAAACAAATGACAAATTTCATTCTTCTAGGGCTATAAAAGCAGCATGACTATCCCAACAAAACAATCCGCACCAAATGGTTATCATAATACTTGTAATCATTTCAGAATGGCTATTGCAAGCTGGACAGTACTGTAGTTATAGGTTGCTCAAAGGTAATGTTAACACATTGTTGTTTTGACTGATCTGAGGCCTTTGCTCGCAATTTCACCAGTGAGGGCTGCTCAAAGTTTGATACCCCAGAGCCTGCCAAGCTTTGAGTGAGGGGATGGACCACTTCCTCTGGTCTTTACATGTGATCTGCTTGATTTTAATGAGGCTGCCAAGACCCCCTGTGATGTAACTGGGAGCGCAAGTGGGGGCGGGGGGTACTGGAGTCCTCCGAGAAAGACAAGGAAAGAAAACGAAAGAGTGCCGGCATTATTTTGGCGTTAAAACCCATCTCCTCCTCCCCATTCAGCTGCTCTTCGAAGGCAAATGTTTTATTAAGCAGGTTCAGGGGTTCACGTGGACATAAGGGAGTGTGTCAATCATGTAAGAAATATTAGATGTGGAACTTCAGTGTACAGCAGGCCCCCTTGCTTATTAGATATGTCAAGCAGGCATCCCAGATTCAAGGATTTTCTAAAACGCACTACATATTGGATGTTTTAATTAAATGTAAATGCATGTGCCCTTGTAGACTAATACCACCATTATGGAGGAAGAAAAAAAAATAGGCTCTTCAAATTTTAGGATGGTGTTATTAAGTATTTATATTATATTATTACATGTTTTAGTACTTTAGTAGTTAAGCAAAAATCTATTCTAATGGTTAGAATTTGTGTTGTATTTTTATATAAATGTTAGTTGTGCTTGAATCTGTGGGTTTTAGCAGAGTCAAGGTACTCTTTTATTATTATTATTAATATTTATTATTATTATATATTGGTGTGATTATAAATGCATAATTACATTACTGAGTAGCTGGCGAAGTGATAATGCACTTCAGTGTTCCTGTGTGACTCTGATCAAGTGATTATAGGCACATTTAATAAAGCGATTTGAAGATATATTACTTGGGAACCCATGTTTTTCAAATGATGTTTAGTCTTAACTCTTTCCTCGCCATTGACGGGAATTTCTGGTGTTTTTACTGTTATACGCTATTAGACATCTTCTGAAAGAGTACTGAATCTCCTGATCAAAACACAGGCGAAGTAGAAGCAGAAAGTTGCTATTTCATATGTAAGCATAATGTAAAATAATGCAATCATCAACATAAACAGCATATAAATCAAAACTTCCGAATGTTACTGAATGAAATGTCAACCCAAAACAAGCTACAGTATATGACTGTGAAGCTTTGGGGGTGTTGATGGACTTCATCTACTCCATCTATCTATGTTCTGATCATCGTTCTGAATCCGATCCAGGCGTAGTCTTTGACAAAAACGTGATTTTCTCAGCTTTGGGGGTGTTGATGGACTTCATCTACTCCATCTATCTATGTTCTGATCATCGTTCTGAATCCGATCCAGGCGTAGTCTTTGACAAAAACGTGATTTTCTCAGCTTTTTGCTCAAAATGTTGCTTTTTTTTAAAATGAAACTTACCCAACATTCGAGCGTTGATAAAAAATGAATAAATTAAGCTAGAAAAAAAAGAGTTTTTTGGGGGGGTTTAAAAGTAGAGGCTCTGTTCCTTCTTTTGATTTATTGCATATTCAGATATTCATACAACTGAGGGCCATGAAACTTTTGTGAAAATTATCAAAATATATGTCCTTGAGACATATAGGAGTGTTACGCTGTGGTTGAGACAAGGAGGAAGCAGGATCCAAATGCAGCACACTTTATTCAATAGACTCCAGACTTTACCAACACAGATTAGGGAACAGAACTCGGGAACAGAACAACCAAAATCAGCACTAAACAAAACCAAGAACTCACAATGATTGAACTAAAACACAGGGCTTAAATACAAGGGCAAACAAGCTAAACAAGATAACAAGGGGGCGTGGTTAATCTGAAACACCTGGGGAGACTAATAGACATAACAGGGAACTGCTGAACATGAAAAGACAGGGGAACACAGACTGACATCACAACAAGGAGTCAAAGGAGGTTGGAGTTTCTTTTGGGGTTCATTTTGGCAATGCACGCAATCTCCTCCGTCTTTGAGAGTGTTTTCACAAGTCACTTAACCTGGGACATACTAGCCGATTTTCAAATATTAACCGTGGAAGATCACAGAAATGAGGTCAGTTTCAATTGATTTTTATCATTATAGTCCTCCGAATGCATATACACTTGACGATTCATCCAGAGCGCGAGACAACACACCTACCGATTGTAAGGCAAGGCAAGGCAAGTTTATTTATATAGCACATTTCATTCACTATGGCAATTCAAAGTGCTTTACACATAAATTAATTAAAATAATCACAAAATAAAAGCAAGGAAAATTAAAACAGTTATAAAAGGAATTAAAAGAGATTTATGATACAGTTATACAATGAATTGAAAGAGTAAAAAGATGGTACATAGATACATTTCTCATCTGGCAAAACACCGGTGTATAATATTTTTCACAACTCCCAGTTTTTCTTTGAGATTTTTCCATGGTGATTACACTGTCTGTGGTGTTCTTTCGGCGCACCTAAGAAATCTATTGGATGTCTCCGATGGACCTGATTTTTCCCTAAAATCGGACAGAAGGAGCTCTAGGACTGACTCACGGGGTCATTGTTTAACCCCTAGCATCAAGGTATGCGTTCACCTTGAGAACTTCATCTTTGTTTCCAAACGCAATGACTTCAGTCTTGTCTTTGTTTAACTGAATAAAGTTTTTGTCAGGATAAACAGGGGACCCAAGAGCGAAGGCAGGTACAGAAACGATGTTCCAATGCAAAATGTTTACTTATAATAATATAACTCAAACTGGTACAGAATAGGCAGAAGGTTAAAGGGACACCAGGCAAGCCTAAGTGTTTTTTCTCTACGAAGCTCCCCCTAGTGTCTGGTAGTAAATGCTTTCAAACACACTGTTGTAAAAACGAACTGTTGTCCCTCCCCCCTTGCCACGAGCAACCCAGCTGATCAGCTGTCAACCCAGCTGAGCAGAGGAACTGGCTATTTCAAAACCAGTTATGTCTACCGAGGCAAGTAAAGCAATATTTTCTTTCCAACTGATGCCGATTTTTTATTTTTTATTGTGTTGTCATGCATACTAGTATTTTTACCGGGAACGAACGATATGAACGAGGCGAACTACTTTCGTGTTTGTTTGTTTTTGGGAGAGTGGGCATAAGCATAAAAAATATATATATCGGAGGCTAATATTTGTCTAAAGTTATATTAGCAAGGTCTATAAGTTCATCTGGTAGAATGATGGTTTACCTTTGCTTGTCTAAGAAAACATCAGAACGTTTTTTTCTAGCTCGATCATGATATGTGCAACATGTTTATTGCCTATTATCAGACGCGTTGACTTAGTGACATAAAATAAAAGTGTAAGTTACACAAATAAAACCGACAGAGGAACGGCCAAACAACTACAGAAATCAAACGTGTTTGCTTATGACAATGCTAACATCAAAGTTATAGTATCTACTGTACTAGTAAGCCCGTAACAGACAGCGATCATAATAAAAACCTTTACAGACAATAGCAAACATCCTGAGGTCACAATTACCTGAAATTTAAATATTAAACACAGTTTATTCCAAAGATACTTACAAGTGCAACAACAGCCAGGTCAGCATCTGTTTTGCAGGCTTCTGTTTCTCTCAGTTCTCGCCATTCTGAAAAAGCTGGTCCGATATTTACTCGAGTCTGACATCTTGCTCGGTCAGTCTCCCGTTTCCTCTTTCGTTGGTCCTCCGACAAAGATTTCCTAGCTTTCTGCTTCTTTTTTACAGGCTCAGCCATAACTCATTATATCGTTGCCCTTTGCTTATAGCTAGCCGGTGCTTGAATGGGGGCGTGTACGTGTGCAGTGCCGTCAAGCAATTCGTTACATCGCGAGACCTGATATCACGCGATACTTCCTGACGGCAAGGCCGGCGGCCCGCCGGCCCAAAGTTGCAAGTGAGTTTTTTCCACTCTCGGGCACCAGGGGGGTGCGAAACCACCACCATTCAACCCGAAATAAGTAATATAACCATTCCACTGACTCCGAAGCTGTTCAGTTAAGGTTAAAAAGTTACTTAGAACACCTTTAACACGCACCAAATAAAACAGAGAACGGACAAAGACTGACTGAACTGAAGGAACTTAAATACTAACACAGATGAACACTGATTAACAGAACACAGGTGATGTAGATGATGATGATGATGATGATGATTAACTAAACCCAGGTGATACAGATGAACTGATAATGATGATGACACGTGACATGAAGACAGGCAGACAAGTCCAATGAAAACAAACTAAACAGAACACAACTGTGACATATATAAGCACGCAACATCCGGTTGGTGAGGCTTGCTCGCTCTCATTGGCTATTGCAGGTATCCCATCGGAGGCAGCCCAATATTTGGGATTGGGGAGGATCTGACTCATAATCATAATGACACCACACAATTGAGTTGAATCAGGCTGGCTACTGATCAAAAATAAGAACAAAGAATCAAATTACAAACAGTAGGACAAATGCAAAGATACAAATTTAATAAATGTAAGATTTTTCAGCTATAGTAGGTTTATTTAGCTTGAAGTAAGAAATACTTCTGAAATTGAATAATCAAGTGTATAATTAAAACACTATATGAATCAAATATGAACTGATTCTTAATAAAGATACAAAAATGATCAGTCAAGAGCAGTGAGTAATTTTCTCTTTGTCTTTTGTTGTTTGATTAACATGAATGAGTTTATTATGCTGCTGTCCCTTTAAGACTTAATGCATGGATCCAATTACGTTAATTTAAGACATAACCAACTATGTTTATGTGAATCCTCCACACAACGGGCATTTTGGCATTATTGTGCATCTATTTGACCATTTAAGCCCAATAAGACAGGCAGCTTTCTCTGTGTGCGCCTCGGGTGTATGTCAGTCAGCACAAGCACCAACCGCAATGAGTTCTTTTTCATAGCTTATTGCGCTTAATAACTTTATTAAAACATCATACACATTCCAAATTTGTGATTGCATGCTGTCTATGAACACAGAGCGCTTGCAGAAGGCACAGAAGCTGACATTGTTTGGTCCAAAATGCTCTTTATAGCTTCCTGGTAGTGACATTGCATGCTACGGGATGACGTCCCGCCATGCCATTGGACTGATTACACACATGCTTCAAGACGCAATCGCTGCAGCTTCCGATGCAGCACGAGTTCCCTTAAAAGGAAACAGTAATTTGTCAGGCTTGTTTTCTAGACAAAAACACACAGCATATAACATTTTCTAAACAAATAGATGATGCTCCTATTAAAAATTGGGCTCACACCTGACCTCATTAAACTTTAATTTTTTTCACTCTAAGGATGAGTGTTATTTCTTATCCAGCCTAGAGCAAAATGCAAGGCAGTGATTCTGTTATTAGACTGTAAAACATTCAGCATCTGAAGAATGATTTCCAAACATGATTTTGCTGCATACATAAACCATATGATGTTCCCTGCTTCATTCCACTTAAAAAGTCAAAGAACAGGATAAGCTCTTTGATGGTGTTGGAATTGTCTCGGCAGGTCGATGGCTCCTTTGGACCCCCTGTGGAATATGTAATTAGACTTCATCCCATGTTGAGGGCAAGAATCATACACAGTGTCTTTCCGAGGAGCAGGAGGTGATAAAAATATAATACATCTCTTTAAATTTCACCCCATGCAAGGGAAAGATGGGATTTATTCTGCAAGGCCGAATAGGGATGAGTGTATATGTGTCTGTGTGGACAGGCAGGCCTTCATAGCAATTAGGCCAGGAAGAGAGTGGATGAGAGGGAGAGAAAGAAAGACAGAAAAGACAGGCATCAGCGCAGCATCCTCAATCGTCCTGTGCAATGCCTTCATTCCTCCTGCTAATGGGCTCCATCATCATTCCTGGGCATGTACAACCAGAAGCCCATGAAACTCATTCTAATGCGGCCTGTTAATGTGTTGCTCAGGCGGAGTTAACAACCTCTCATGTATTCATAGAGTGGCTGAAGAACACACACTTGCACACACACGTCAACATACCGCAGTGTATGCCCAGCATCTGTTCTAGTCACGGTGCCTTTATGAGAATTAGGGCCACTTTAAGACTTCCCACACTTGAGTTCTGTGTCTGAAATACCTTGATTTGCTGGAGTATTTAGTGTAATACTGGTGCTGTTTGACCATCCAGCAGTGACATTTGCTAGCATTAGTGTGACTACATGAACATTTTTCAAATTATAGATTTTAAGCCCTTTCGTGGCAAAGATCACAGACGGCCCCAGATTATTGTTGTTCAACATTCATTACTCGTTAAAACATTACACTCTTACTTGATCTGGACAAACTGAGCATCATTAGAAATATTTAAGACTCCATCTTCAATATTTGACCAATGTTTATGATAAAACTGGTTTGCAGTGACATTCATTTCTTAATTTATGCCAGGAAAGCAAAATAATTAATCTGTAACATTCGTTATTTTGAATAGAAATCATCACTCATAAAGAAGTCATTCACGTCTTCTCCGGTTTATTTGTGTTCACATACATGCAATATACAGCATGTGCCAGGGCTATTAGTCCAATGGTGCACATATTTGGAGAAATAATGATTTATCATCACATGTTTGTAAAATATTTCGTCATACAGAATAACATTTCTATTAATTTTCCACTGAATTATGCGATCTGAAGAGCTCAAACAGCGAACACAGTGCTGACATAACTGACGCAAATCAGGAAGAGTGGAGCGTCTCCTCTTCCTGATTTGCGTCAGTTATGATCTCAGCGCTCTCATCATCTCACGTGACCATAATCCTGCCCTTCTGCATGACGCAGTGCTGTGTACACTTCCTCATTCTGACCTCCATGATAACAAAGCTAAAGACACATCTCTTCACCTGAAACAATTGCACGATTTCGAGTATATGTGGTTTGTGTGTGATTTTCGTGCGATTTGGGGTATTTTCATTTGAATAAAGAATGTTTACAGTATGCATGCTAGGCAAAGAGTAGCCATTAGCTGCATATAAAATGCTAAATATAACATATTTCAACATCTTTTTTTGACTTAAAACCATTTTAAAACGCGACCGGAATATGATACAAATAATCGATGGTGTTTTAAAGTGAGCTTTAAGTAAAAGTGTAATATTAATATTTTAAATTGTGTCATGTAGCTTGATGCTACTTGTTTATGGAAGTAAAATAATGTCAAATGTTTTTGAAATAAAAAGCCTGTTGAATTGCACTACTTGAAAAAAAATAGGCATTGCATTAACCATGCTTGCATTTTAACGCATTGTATTTTTAGGGCTTGCATTTTTATGGGCTGAAATTCAACATGGTTGAATATTTAAGCTGTGAATATTTCAATTAAAAACATTTCAAACACCTTTTCATTATTAAAAATTCAATAATCCATATCCACCTTTCATATTTCACTTCCAAAATATTCAAACTGTTTAAAAATACAACCTATAATATTCAACAGGCAATTTTAGGTCCATTTTATTTCGCTTTGCAAATTCGCTTCCACAAATTCAGTGGTTCAGATTCGACGGTAAATTCAACATTGACGTCCAGGAGCTGCAGGAAAAGTAGTAGATTACCGAACATACTCTCCATCTGCTGTTAGTCGACCTCACCATCAGATGGTGCAAAAGCGCGTGTTGTAGACGAAGACCAGCAAAATTAGAGCAAGTCATTCATTCATAAAACTCATTTACAGCAATGTAAGTGTATTTGTGATTATTATGACGGCTGTTTTATGTTAAATTCAGTGCCTTCACGGTACTTTTCCTGTGTAGCCTACATGCATCTTTCTCTACTGTGAACGAGATTATAATGTTATTCCCCGATGCGGATGTACAGATCCAATGTTACATTTTTGAAACTAACAATAGGACAACAATATGCAAGTGCTATGACAGTTTAAGCTAATGCAATACACGTAGGCATACTATATATATAGAGAGAGATAATAGAATAGAATAGAATAGAATAGAATAGAATAGAATAGAATAGAATAGAATAGAAGAGAAAGTGTTAGTATTAATTGATCAAGTGTTGATTTTATGCCAGTATATCACGAAACGCTCAGCATGAAACTTTGCGCGTTAAGTTCATATTCTGAGTCCATCTTCTTGCCTGTAGCCTATATGGTAGCCTAGGCCAACAGCCTACTTCCCCAATAAGGTGCAAGATTGGTCTTTCATATCACTGTCAGGCATACTGCGCACCCTTTGGATTTTTTATATTTATTCAAATAAATTTAAGTTTGCTATTGAAGTTAGAAACGTGTATGAAACTTTAGAGACGGTCCCTAAATGTGCGAATGTCCAATGTCAAGCCAATTTTACATTTAGTCATTTAGCAGACGCTTTTATCCAAAGCGATTTACAGTTAAACTAACAAAAGGACAACAATATGCAAGTGCTATGACAGTTTAAGCTAATGCAATAAACGTAGGCATACTATATATATATATATATATATATATATATATATATATATATATATATATATAGTATGTATACTATATATATATAGTATATATACTATATATATATATAGAGAGAGAGAGAGAGAGCGAGAGAGAGAGAGAGAGAGAGAAGAGAAGAGAAGAGAAAGTGTTAGTATTAATTGATAAAGTGTTGATTTTATGCCAGTATATCACGAAACGCTCAGCATGAAACTTTGCGCGCTAAGTTCATATTCTGAGTCCATCTGCTTGCCTATATAGTAGCCTACAGCCTACTTCCCCAATAAGGTGCAAGATTGGTCTTTATAGAGTGCCGAAGTTATAGAGTGACGTCACTTTGTAGGCCAAAACGCGGAAGTGAGTTAGCATTTTAGCACTAACGGTTCCCTCGCCCTAAAGTCTATGGGTTTTTTGAATGGGTTTTTGCTAAATCGCCTGAAATAAGCTCTGTGGTTAACAAAGCCTCTAAATATTTTCACGTTTTGATCTATGACATAAAACACACCAGTTATAACCTGCTTGTGATTTTTTTAAACTTTATTGTGTCTTAAAAACGGTGGTTGCTAACAAGTTGCTAAAAGGGACTACATCCTTTGGCGGGGACTTTAGACGTCATCATGACAAACAGGAAATCTCTCACTAGCCCGCGTTTCAGCTTCACATTCTTAGAAGTTTACCTTTCAGTTAGCATAACGTTATATATTTAGTCTTTTCAAATTGTAGTTTTTCCAAATATTGTTGTACACAGAATTCTGTGATATTAAGGTAACCGATTACCAGTTCTTTATTTCTGTGGAGAGACTGTAGTTCGATAATGGTGTTTTGTTTTGTCCCGAGATGCAACCACAAGTCGTCGAATGAAAGATGCTCGTTTTACCGTTTTCCGTCCGATGTTACCCAGCGGAGACTCTGGGTTCGTGCCGTAAGGTAAGCTCACACAACGATGATTTCCATGTGAACACCGTATTTACTGCCTTAATGTGGCCACGACAAAACTTTAATGGTGCACATTGCTTAACACGCTAATGTTACTTTGACGGTCAGATGGAGTTAAAAAGGCTAGCAGTAGCAAGAATAAACGTTTTTCATAACCAAATCAACAGCTAAAATACCTTTTGTCTTTCTCTTAAAATATCTAAAAGCTTGTTTACTTTGCCACTGTTTAATAGATTAGATCCCCTGCAGTTTTATTAAAGGCTAACGTTACGTCGAGAAATGTGTTTAATTAAAATATTCAAAATAATACGTGGTTTATTGACTTTTATTGTAACTTGTTTGGATATAATTATAGAAAGGGTGAGTCCTGCACCCTGATATTTGTGAACTTGGCTTTTACCCACTTATAATAATATGATTGTAAACAGCATTAGTTAAGGCATTAGGTAACAATGATATTAATCTTTGTTATTTTAGTAGTAAATGTGAACTATATATTTAATGTGCTATATAAACGTGGACAGATCAATGAAGAAGATTAATGTAAATGCTGAAAAACTCTATTCTAATTTAATACAAATATTTTATTGTGTGATCCCCCCCCCAGTTCCCCTCAATTCCCAGAGAACACGTAATGTATAGCCTTAATGCACTGTAAGTTGCCTGTCTGACAAATACACAAATTAAATGTTAAACTATTGTATACTACTTGTATACTATTGTAACTACACTCCAGTCAGCTCACAGTAATGTGAATGTGAGATACAATTTACTACACTGGCTCTCACATTTGGGCTTGTGGATTACCAGGTAAAAATATATAGAAAATGTTAACAAAATGAGTATATATGGTTTATTTAGGGAACATATATGGTTTAATTATAATATATTATAATAAGCATTTGTTGATGCTATTCGACAATTCTCTTTAAATTTAACATATATAATTATATACAACTATTATATTAAATGTTTGGAATTTAAATGTGTTATGCTTGTTCAGAGATTATTTGTATAGTTATCTTAAATACATAGAACACTATTATAACTCCTCTATCTCTCCCTAGTTTTACTTACCGAGACTCGATAAACCTTGTCCCTCATGCTGGCCCTTACAATACCGGCAAGTAAACCAGCATCTAAGCTGCACTGTTCTACATGTCCAGATTTATAGTGGTTCTCTCCTCGATCTATGGTTTTTCTATCGTCTAAGAAAAAGGACATAAGATTGTAAATTGATACGGCCATAGCTAACGTTAGTGCTTCTGAGATGGTAAAAGCGCGTTTTTTTCTGGCGAATTAGCAAATGGTATGCAAACATACAATCAAACATAATACAGTGAAGTAATACAGTGAAAGATAATCTTTAAATCTTTAAAGTTTATTTGGGGCACAATGATCAGGCATAACAATCTTAATAATAATCTTAATCACAAAGAAAATAATATTAAGGTTTATATAAACTAACAAAATAATAAACGAATAAATAAAACATTAACAAAAGATTAAAAAAAATCAGAGAGGCACGCATAAACAAAATTAGTTTCTAACATTTTTGGAAAAAACGAATGGGCAATATTTCTCATGAAAAACTGGATAAGTGTTCATACACAGCGCAGATCATAATGAGCGAGCGTGTTTTTTAAATAAAGTTTGAGGAAGCTTGATGATGACGTTGATCCGCGACCATGGTGCTGTAGTCCGTTTATAGCCTACCGTTAGCATTTTATATCTGACGGCTTTATTTAGGCTTCAAAATGTATACATTTTGGATTAACTTGTAAAGATTATCTTGATAGACAAAACGTGTAAGGGTCACAACTCTTTGTTGAACACAGATCTTATTTTTTGCGATTTTCCAAAAGTCTATGGGGAAAATGCATAGCTTTTCGATCGAGGGAACCCATGCACCGCTAACTTCCGGGTTGTCCTACAAAATGACGTCATAACTTCGGCACTCTATATCACTTTATTAGTCCATTAAGCTACGTTAAACGTTTTGTCCCAACGGAAGGGGAATCCTTGAGTATGAGGTATTGAGGGAAACCGATTATAATCCTGTTCATGGTAGAGAAAGCTGATGACATGTAGAATACACAGGGAAAGTAACAATGAAGTTATTGAGTGAAACATAAACACAGCTTTTGTGTGTTTATCATCTTTTCCGCATATACTGACACAGATAATCATTTTCATTTTATGAATGAATGTCTTCGTCAACAACAAGCGCTTTTGCACCATCTGATGGTGAGGTCGACTAACAGCAGATGGAGAGTATGCTCGGCAATCTTCTGCTTTTCCTGCAGTTCCTGGCAGTGGTGGAAAGAGTACTAAAAAACTGTACTTAAGTAAAAGTATTGCTACTTAAGTAATAATTTACTTGAGTACAAGTAGAAGTACTGAAAAATAATATGACTCAAGTAAGAGTAAATAAGTAGTTTGCTTAAAAACTACTCAAGTAACTACGTTACAAAGTACTTTAGTATTATTTTTCTATTTTTACCCAAAATGGGGAGATGATAGCGATATGGAGCGCTAAACACTCTCATGTCAATTCTGTTTCATTCATACTGGAAGCCCAGTACATACTGATTCATACCTCGCGCAGAAAGTCCACAAGTGAGATTCATAGAATGATTCACTTATGACGTTTCAGGAAATGCCAATATGGATATAATAACATGCAAATAGAGATGAAACTGAAGACAAACACATGATAGCGATAATATATCTGTGTTCATCAAGCTATCTCAGGTATTTTCATAAGAATGATGTATGTCTTTAAAGGGATAGTTCACCCAAAAAGAAAAATTAGCCCCAGATTTATTCACCCTCAAGTCATCCTAGGTGTATATGACATTCTTCTTTCAGACGAACACAATCAGAGTTATATTAAAAAATGTCCTGGCTCTTCCAAGCTTTATGGCAGTGAATGGCTGGAGAAAATTTGAAGCCCAAAAAAGTGCATCCATCCATGATAAATGTGCTCCACTTTTACTCCAGGGGGTTAATAAAGGCCTTCTGAAGTGAAGCCATGTGTTTGTGTAAGGAAAATACCCATATTTAAAACTTTATAATCTAAAATAACTAGCTTCAGCCAGACGACCGACCATACGCATCGATTTACGGTGGAAGACTAACCCCTGACCCGACACACAATGTATATATTATAGAAGAGCAGCTTCAGTTTGTTGCACAGCCCTATTTGTTTGAGCCGTGAGAGGCGTCTAAGCTCACGATACTCCTACAGTACATCCTACGTCATACATGTGTCACAGGTTACTCTTGTGGCGCAAGTCAATTTGGGTAGGATGCCTCTGGCGGAAGCTAGTTATTTTAGATTATAAAGTTATAAATATGGGTATTTTTCAAAAACCCATGGCTTCACTTCCGAAGGCCTTTATTAACCCACGGGAGCCGTGTGGAGTATTTTTTTTTATCATGAATTTTATCACTTTTTGGGGTTTTAAATTTTTTCCAGCCATTCACTCCCATTATAAAGCTTAGAGGAGCCAGGACAGTTATATTAATTAATATAACTATTCGTCTGAAAGAAGAATGTCATATACACCATGACTTGAGAGTAAATCACGGGCTAATTTTTATTTTTGGGTGAACTAACCCATTAATGCAATGCTAATCAACATAGCCTGTATTATAGAATTTAATAAAATAATATATTCTCCTACATGAAACCACATAAGTGATTTCAAGTCATTTTGATTTCGAAGCAAAACATGATATTAAACTCATAAATTGTAGTTTTTGACGGTATGTTAAGCAAACATACTAGCTTTCCCTGTTGTCAAGAGTTTTATTACTAATCTTTAAAAGTAAGTCCAGGTAAGATCATTTGAATCATTTCATAATTGAAAAGCAAAGAAGGTTAAGTGAAAGGTCTGATAAAAAAGAGAGAGATGTAGTAGGCTATGAATAAAAAAAGTGCCAGTAAAAAATAAAATAAAAAATAAGTGGGGTATAACATGTACAATTAAATGCTCTTTTTTTCCCCGTTCTATCGAAAATGTGCTGGGAGCCAACTATTGCTATAGTAACGAACTACACTTTTACGTGCATCTGATTGACAGATAAATCATGCAATCTCATTTCACTGTTGTTGAGGGTTTTTCAGCTTTGTACAAAGTTTGCTTCGTACATTTAGTTTAATTGTATTGTTTAAGAGGGCGAGCTTTACCTTTCAATTGAACTGTTAATGTTTTCAAGACACTTACATTGTTCTTGCTCCGTCCATGCAATAACGGTGTCCATGTTATGAGCCGAGTTTTTTATTTACTTCAAATGCTCAGTGCTCTGGTAATATCAATGGGATGACCCATTTCAGGATTTGCCATAATTACATTTTAAAATCAGAATATGAGCATAGCTCACACTTACATTCACTAAAATATGGAAACGTTAGCGATACCGATTCTAAACACGAGCGCCAGTGATTGAATGTCAAAGCGCGGTTTGAACGCCCCGCCCCCCAGCTGAACTGGAAGTTTTGATTGGTTTTGCACCCGAGTCAGACCTGTCTGTTATTGGCTGAAGCGCTTTCAGAACTGTCTGTTATTGGCTGAAGCGCAGGGCTGAGGGCTCAGCCTCCACCGCACGCAGTAGTTTGAAAAGTGTTTGTGAAATGTTAGCTCGCCCTGTAGCTCCGTCGGCATCAAAGTACTTTGTACTTTTGGTGAAAAATAAATGTAGCGAAGTTGAATACTTTATTTTTATTCTACTCAAGTAAAAGTAAAAGTACCACAATTTAATTATAGCCTACTCAAGAAAGTAGAAAAAAGCGATCTACTCTAAAATCTACTCAAGTACTGTAACGAAAGTATTTGTAATTAGTTACTTTCCACCACTGGTTCCTGGACGTCAATGTTGAATTTACTGTCGAATTTGAACCACTGAATTTGTGGAAGCGAATTTGCAAAGCGAAATAAAATGGACCGAAAATTGCCTGTTGAATATTATTGGTTGTATTTCGCTTTGGAGCCGATCTGATCTGTCTGATGTCTTTGAAGAGCGTTGTGAGAATATAACGAGGGAGTTTGTTGGTGTTCTTCTGGAAGACTCTCCCAGTGCTGGTGTTTCTACAGCGAGTGCAGCGGTGATCGCGAGCTACGGAAGCTCTCAACTGCTGTTTTAACAACATTTATTTAAAGAGTGTTTGTTGACAGCCGGTTGAGGGCGAAAGTGGTGAGTGCTTCACTGAAAAGTGTTGCCGAGGTTGTTCCCCTGTGTGCCAGATCGGTCTGGCGATGTCCACCTTAGTGGTCCAGGAGCGTCATCTCTGGCTCAACCTGGCGGATATGAGGGATGCGGACAAGGTTCGATTCCTGGACTCCCCCATTTCACAGGCTGGGCTATTCGGAACTTCGCCCAACAGTTCTCTGCTGCCCAGAAGCAGACGGAGGCCATCCGGCATATCCTGCCCCGGCGGCCCTCTGCTGCGTCCACTGGTCCGCCTGGGGCAGATCCTCCACCTGCTCATCACTGAGGGCGTCCCTCTGCCTCTGTTCCCGCTGAGCCATCGCAGCAGCCTCCACCCAGACGAGGCACCCAGCCCGCTCCAGGCACTACCAAGCCAGGTGATAAGCGTAAGCGCAAGCGCTCCTGAGCGGGCCACTCAGGGATGGAGGAGACAGCTCTTGGAGATGGTCACCGATCCACTCCCTCCCCCCGGTGGAGGGCCGGGAGGAGTCTTTGTTTATGTATGTGTCTGTTCCGCTGCTACATTTTCAAAGAAAGAGCCATTTCCTCTTTTCCTGGGTCCCAAGAGGGCCAGACTGGCGGTGTGCGACCCTGTAAAGCCTTGCACCCTCAGCTACCTCTTGTATCGCCAGCTGGCAGTTGGGTGCGGTTCGAGGACCCGGTCACGCCTTCTCACGCACTCTCTGCTGCAATGTAGAGACAGGTAAGAGCTACACTACACACTTAGACCCCGCTTCGGGCCACCTTCTGGCCTTCTGAGCTGTGTCCCTGTTCTCTACCTCGCTGCCTCACTCTGAGTACGTCTGTGGTACCCTTGGTCCCCTTGCGTCAGTCTGTTGAAGCACTAGATGGTGCTCCCGACCGATCCAGCCGGTTCCTCTGTGCCTGCAGACTCGGCTAGACGATTCAGTTCACCCGGTGCCCGCCCATGTTCAGCGCTGTTCGTTACACTTCAGTGTTTCTGAAATTGTGTCTGTCGTGCGCACTGTCATCGCATTCCTACTGGCCAAGGATGCGATTGAGCCGTCCCTCCAGCCGATATGCAGGCCGGCTTCTGAATGTTGCCCGTACTTCATTGTACTCAAGTAAAGGTGAGAAACGACCATCTTGGATCTGTGTCTCATGGTTCGGGCCCTTTTTCAAGCTTCCGTTCAAGTTACAAACACAGAAACGCATTTCCAATGCTCCGTAATGCACAATAATAGGGCAGATAGCTGAAACCACCGCATACTGAAAAGATGCAGAACACAGATGGTTGTGCATTAGTCGTCTAGGTAGTCCAGACTGAGTCTCAAAGGGGAAAGCACTGCGTTTTTCGTGAACGTACAAGGAGCGCGACACCTTCGAACACAAATCTCGGGAAGCGCCTGTGATGAGGGGCTATCTGAATGTGAAAGTATATGCGTCTTTCAGGTCCACCGTTATAAACCAGTCCCCAAATCGAATGTGCATGAGGATCTGTTTTATCGTGATCATTTTGAATGTGCGCTTAGCAAGTCTTATGCCACTCTGTACCAATTGAAGATACTCTTTACTGCTATGGAGGTATTTTGTCATGTCTAATGTATTAATAATGCCATCAGAATGCAACCAGAGCACAGGATAACAATAAGTAGATGGCTATAAGTAATTGTAAATCATACAAAATAAATGCCATGATCACTAGATCAGTTGAGGTGGCTCGGGCATCTTTTCCGGATGCCTCCTGGACGCCCTCCCGGGAAGGTGTTCCGGGCATGTCCCACCGGGAGGAGACCCCGGGGAAGACCTAGGACATGCTGGAGAGACTATGTCTCCCGGCTGGCCTGGGAACGCCTCGGTGTCCCCCTGGAAGAGCTGGAGGAAGTGTCTAGGGAGAGGGAAGTCTGGGCATCCCTGCTTAGACTGCTGCCCCCGCGACCCGGTCTCAGATAAGCGGTAGAAGATGGATGGATGGATGGATGGATGGATCACTAGATTTTATACAGGTGTTACTATAATGATTTTGTTAATGGTGATCAGCAACCAAATATTGCTAATGTGGAAGTTACTGCCTTTTGCCTTGGCATGACTTCTCACTTTTTGCTGACAATACAGAGGCAGAGTACAGTAACTTAAAAATAGTGGTCAAAAGACAAGTTTGAGCTCAAGATTTTTTTATTTTTTTTTTAATGTAGATCATTTTCATTATTAAAACATCTAATTGCCAGATTTCCAATGTCCTACCTATAATTAATTTGGCAGGACAAAAAAAATAAAAAATCTTTAAAGTAATTTTTCTCAGTTCCACACTCTAGCAAGTTAAGGTATTTTGCCTTTGTAGGGCAGAAAAGTGCAGTATTGTAGCGGTCACCAGCTGGTGAATGCAGTCAGGGATGATGAGTCCGGGAGTTATGGGGAATGTAGTTTATGAGGGAATGACAATAGTCTGATGTGGAGTGCCCTCTGGTGGCTCTCAAGTGCACTCCACATCAGACTATTGTCATTCCCTCATAAACTACATTTCCCATAACTCCCGGACTCATCATCCCTGATTGCATCCACCTGTGTCTCATTACCTTGTCAGTCTCAGCCTTTATAAGCCTGGTTTTCTCATTCACTCTCTGCAAAGTCTTGTTAGTTGTTTACACTGCGTCTCTGAGCGTTTTCCTGGTCTTATGTCTCTTGGTTTTGGATTTCTTGCCTGTCTCTGGATTACCCTTTTGCCTGTGTTTCCTCCCTGCCTGTTTGTTTGTTTGGACTACCTGCGTTTGACCTTGCCTGTACTTTGGATTACGTCTTTGGATTACCCTTTCAAATGAATACTGCATTTGGATCCTCAACCTTTGTGTCTCAGTAGGGATGGGGAAATGAAGCCTCTCTGTCACTGAATCAATGAGGCTTTCCCCTGACTGTTCTGGGAAAGATTCAAAGCTTCGAGAGTGTCGAGAACAGCGCCATCTGGTGCTTATTTAAAATAAAGCAGCCAGAAGCCTGTGTTAGAAGCTCTGGCAGATTAAGCAACCACAACACACTCCATAGTTGCAATGATATGTGTACAAATAAACGCCTTACATGTTTGTGTCTGATTTGTTCATTAAATAAATTAATTTTCTCTCCTCACAAACCCATCAACCAGACTGAGCCAACAATGACTTGTTAACACTAGAACTACCGGAATTCCATAACTACTAGAACGACCATAGCGGTCATTCTGACCGTTCATACTTTGACGTTCATATGGCCGTACTGAACGTCATTTTCGTCATGTCATATCTATTGTACCCTTCTCTTTTCCAGTGAAGCTTTTAATTCCTGTCGTCATAGCCCTTAAAACAAGCACAAAAGAAAGATTGCACCGACAGGCGCTGCCTCTATTTGAGGAACATTTTGCGTCAAAATAATATTTTTTTCACCGCACTCACCACGTGAATAGACATGCACAAAAGTTAGGAAACGTCAAAGCTTCATACTGTTTAGTACAGCCCTGTTTGTAAATAAGTTCAATAATCAATACAAAATCTAAAAATAAATGGATCTACAATGATAATAAACAGGACACAAAATTTTAATTCAAATGAATGTGAAAATGTATACAAACAGGCTAAGAAAAAACATGAACATTAGCTAAACAAGAAAACGAACTGCTTTAGAACGATTAGTTTCAGTGAACAAAAAATATTAACGAACAAAATCAGGTTAACTGCCCATTTGAACGGCGCAAACACCCCGCATCATTGACGCTTACGCACATTCCACACAGGTAAACACCGCCTTTCGTGTGCAGTACACTTTGTGACATCTGGCACATGTCTCCTTGGTTTTATTTTGTTTGCAGTTCCTCCAGTTGTATGGCTTTTTATTCCATGTGGTTGGAGCGAAGTTCGCTCGCCAGTCGTGTGATGAAGTCCCTCCGCGAAACTTGCAATGTAGCGGACTTATGATATTTATAATGCGTGCGGTCAAAATGACCGTTATGGTAATTCTAGGTAGAAATAGTCAGAACTGTTGTGTGTTTTGTGATTTTAATAAAATAACAGTGTCAGAATAAAATATGCACATATTTAGGAAAAGTCAGAGTCCTACAGCCACATTTATTTTATTTTAACAAAGTTATTACACTGTAAAATTTAAAAACGGTCAAAATGACCGTCTTGGGAGTTCTAGTGTTAAATAAGATCTGGGGTTCGAGCCTTCTGACACCCAAAGCGAAACGCGCACGTGATTGGACAGAAAGTGAGGCTTCATTTGTTGTCGATCACGTGACTCTAGTAAACCAATACACACCCCGATACGGGGCTTCACTAGAAATCGTGTTGCATGTGCGATACGCACATCGAAGCTTCAGTGTCATACATAACATCACTATGTCTCAGAGAAGTACGTGACAGAAGACTTCACCTTACATGGCTCCAGCAGAGGAAATTTTGTTTCTACGTCAAGGTACCTTTACTATAGAGGTCTACACTGAACAGTTCTGTGCTCTCGCCAACTGGTTAAACTGGAAAGATACTGTTTTTAAGGACTTGTATTGTCATGGCTTAGCTGAGCCCATAAGATTGCTTATGCCTAGAGGACAGAACAAACTTATTCTAGAACAATACATAGACTGTGCTTTGCTGTTAAGTGGTTCCTCCTTCCTAAACGTTTTTTTGGGGAGGGGCACCACACACTAAGATCCAGTGGCCACGGAGCTTGGCCCATCACAGTCACCAGCATGCCCAGGTCTGATGATTGCTAGTCCTGTGTTTTATGTACCTTCCTGTCCTTTGGTTCCCACACTAGAGCCTGAGCCTCATGTCATGCCTGCCGAGCCTGAGCTTCTTCACGTCATGCCCCGCCGAGCCTGAGCTTCTTCACGTCATGCCTGCCGAGCCTGAGCTTCTTCACGTCCATGCCTGCCGAGCCTGAGCTTATTCACGTCATGCCTGCCGAGCCTGAGCTTATTCCGGTCAAGGTTGACCTTCCAGAGCCCTCGGACAAGATGGCCATCTCCACGCCTGTGTCTTCGGACAAGATGGCAGCCTCTACGCCTGTGTCTTCGGACAAGATGAAAGCAGCTACAACCTTTGTCTTCGGACAAGATGGCAGCCTCTACGCCTGTGTCTTTGGACAAGATGGCCGAAGAGGGATGGTGGAGTGCCCTTGAGAGCCACCAGTTACATTTCCCATAACTCACTGCCTGGACTCATCATCCCTGATTGCATTCACCTGTGTCTCATTACCTTGTCAGTCTCTGGATTACCCTTTTGCCTGTGTTCCCTGCCTGTTTGTTTGTTTGATTGGACTGCCTGCCTGTGTTTGACCTGGCCTGTACTTTGGATTACGTCTGGATTACCCTTTCAGATAAATACTGCATTTGGATCCTCAACCTTTGTGTCTCAGAGCAGTATGTGACAAGTATGTTTTCCTTTCTCTTACTGTTACGGTGGAATACAAAGGGGAAAAAATAAATAATCAGGAGGAAAAGGCAGAGACTTAATGGCAACCAGTTTGAACCTAAATAAAGCTGTTGATGTGAGGCAATAACTTTTTTCAATTTACATTTATGCATTTGGCAGACACCTTTATCCAAAGCAACTTGCATTGCATTTCAAGGTACACATTTACATTCTTATCAGTTCTTGCTTTCTCTGGGAAATGAACCCATGACCTTGGCGTTGCATGCACCAACACTCTACTGTTTGAGCTACAGGAAGGCTTATAGATGTTCAATATAGTTTCCTCAAATAATGTGGGTAGATTCAACTTAGAATTTACAGTGCACATAAACTGACACACAATAAAAAGTTATTTTCACAAGCAAAAATTTCAAAAATTTACCTTGATTTTTCTTTTTCTTCGAAAAATCACAATTCTCATTCATCTTAATTATGTTTTTCATTAATGCTGTCAGTCCTTGGTAACCTAGTACACTAACTTTTGAAAAACTTTAGTCGGGGAATAAACTTATCGTTGTGGTGGAAAATAATATATATTTTTGACTGGGATGGGGGAAAATATGTACAAGTCATTTGAAAAGTAGCAGAAAGAAATAAAGGCAAGTTAAAAAGTTTCCAAGATACTTTAAAATGTGTCATGTAGCAAAATTATTTGAAATTTGTTAGCCTGTAATAAAAAAACAATTCCTAGGACATAAATGTCATATTTTGAGATTGTTTGATCACGTTTAAAGTTTGTTTTTGATCTGTTCTGTTCATGTCTGAGTCTCAGGGCCCTATCTTGCACCCAGCGCAATTGACTTTGTACACCGACGCATGTATCATTCCTATTTTGCACCCACGCACAGCGGACTTTTCCCTCCACAGACGCACATCGGTAAACTAGGAAATAAACTTGTGCTCCCGGGGGCGGTTCAGCGCAAAGAGGAGGCGTGTTCTGGCGCAAACGTTCCCTGATGCTATTTTGCAGGTTTAGAAAACAATTCCGCCACTGACCAGGAAAAACCTAGTCTAAAGTCAGTGGCGCGTTGCGCATGTTATTTATATGCTATTTTAAGGGCGCATGCTTGGCCATAATCAATGTAGCATGTGCACAACGCGCATACACTTTGATTCTCTCATCTACACAGAAGCAGCAGTTTTCATTTTTGCAAATCATACATTATTACAAGGAAAAATATAACACACGAGGGAAATCATTGTTGTGTCCATGAAGATGTGAAAAAATAGGCGTAAATCTAGCTTACACATTTACCCAAATTATCATACGCCTGTTTAACCAAAGCTAATTTGGGTGGGTTTCTCCCATCCCCAATGTCACTTCTCTGTGTTTTACGGCCCTGATGAGAACGGCCTCCTCGGCTGTGAACCGCTCCTGGCGCGCGCCTGGCAAAACTGTTATAATAACAATCCGCCATGGAAGAAGCATGCCTGCTCTTAAAGGGAATGTGAGATGTCGCTCTGATTGGTTTATTTCACGTTACGCCCAAACCACACCTATGAATAATGAAGCTACGTCAGACCAACCCATTTTAGATTTGCGTCGGGCACAAGAGTCATTTATCCCACCAGTATAATAGCAACAGCGCCCAAGACCCGCCCACAAAGTTACTTGCGTTTCGTGCTTGATACTTGCGTTTCAGATTGTTAAAATAGGGCCCTCATTGTTAATCTTCTAGTCTTGTTTAAGCTGTTTAGTTTTGTTTTCTCCTGCATTTCCTAGTCTTCTGTTTGTGAATTGAAATAAAACTTTCATAGAATTGAAGTCCTGCTTCCAGCGAGTGTTTCAACTATACAGCATGACAATAAAAGTGCCTGAGGTTGAGGAAACACCCATATCTGTCCAGGAAGACATTGCTCATAACTTCGGTTTACAGACACCTCACGTAGCACTGCTTCCTTCACTTTTCAAATCTGCCAACAAAATCTATCATATGTATCAGTTGAGATGTACTTCACAATATTCAAAAGCCAGAGTGCACTGAGCATTTGGCTGTCTGGACCGTCCCACTGCACACAAAATGAAATGGGATGAATCACTGCTTTTCTCGATCCTTCTGACCCCCACTGTCTCCATCTATCCCTCGCTCAATCGCTCAGCCATGCCTAGAGCACACATGACAGCCTGACCAGCAGCAGTGTTTACCCATAACCACCCCCTTCCATCCCAGGTGGAAGAATAGGAGGAGTGAAAATACTTTTCAAATGACGTTTCTTCAAGAACACATGGACATGGCCTGACGTGTGCTCGGCAGACTCAGGAGAGTAAGATGGCATTTAAGAGTAGCCAAAAACAATGGGAAAGCAATGTTTTAATGTCTGACCGGCGTCCTCTAAACATGGCTTTTCCATCTGAGAGCTTCTGCGCGCTGAGTCAAGTGCACTAAATGTGCATGAAAGAGCTGAAGCCCCTCAGGAACACACTGTCTGATACCCACAAGAATCAACTGGCCTTTAAATCCAGCGCTCTGCTGAGCAGAAGAAAACTGAGCCCTTAAAGCACTTTGTGCCAGCTCTTTAACATGCCAAAGGCACTGACAGACAAACTGCACAGTGGCTGGATCTGAATAATGGAACTTGCTCTGTGTCATCATGTTGTGTGTTACATTCCTTCATCTCATTTTTTCCCCCTTTGTCAACATTCTTTTCCCCTTAGCATCTGTTCTCAAAATAGCTTCAAAAAGCTTTGATAAAAACATTGTTCTTGTTTGTATTGTTGCGCATGTTCGGCTGCAGACGTGTTGAATTATGTTAGATTCTATCAACTAGGGTGATATAGTTATTGTAGTGGATGGATGCCATTTAACAGAATGACAGCAGGGATTTTACCTTTTGGTCTTGGTTGCAAATTGGGAAGTTTTTGCACACTGATGATGTGCTCATGTAATGAGTAACATTTCCTGTATTTTAGCGGATTCTGATTTAATTGTCCAGGAATTGCAACGCTCTTCAAATGATGGCTCAATTTAACAGCTGTTTGATATTAAAATTGAAAGTACCAAATGATAAACTTAAAGTCTTCCCTTCTACTGTTTGGTCCCTGCAACTGCGTAAACAAATATTTTCCAGCAAGTGCCGTTTCGGTTGTGAAGCACATGTGTCCCGCAGCTCTGTTTCTACATCCTGTCACATTAATCATTCAAAGCACTCAATATAAATATTAAAACTAATAGCTTCACTATTCAGCTATTACTCCATCATTCCCTGAAATCATCATTAAACATTCAGAGCCTTTTAGAAAATTTACACACTTGAATTTGATGGCAGGGAGAGGAGGCTGTCAGAGCGAGAGGCCCTGGAAGCTTAAATAATAGTGGAAAGCTGTTTATGGAACATGCTTTATTTATTCATCATCTCTGAGTAAGGGCTTCAATTTAGAGAGAAAAAGAGTAAAGAGAAAGACAGAAAGGAGAGAAACTGGGGGATACCGAAAGAGATACAGGCAGGAAGAGAGAAACAGAGGAAAAGGCTGAGAGAGAGAAATCAAAGTGGAGCTATCAAGGAAAAATGCTGAAACATAATTCTTCCCACACTGTTGAAGGGTAGCAGGAAAGTAAAAGTGATAGACGCGCTCTACAAAAATCCCTGCACAAGGTCAATCAATGGAAAGACTGGGGGGCCAGGAGCAACTAATGGATTGTGAGAAGGCACCTACAGTTGTTATGAATTTTTAAAGTACCTTTAGCAGTTGAGATGGCAATAAATCAATGAGGACTTATTGGGGGGATCAATTATGCACACTTTAAAACATTTAATGACACATAATAAAGAGGTCCCAGGATGCCAGAGTGTGCAAGAGCCAGGACAGAAGTAAATTTGCAGAAATGTCACTAAGATGAGCTCTAATGAAGGACCCATTATGGATGACTAGTCTGACAGATGGAGACATGGTTTCACTGACAGGCCTTATATTAAGCCAGGATTATACCTTAGTTCAATTAGGACATTTAAGTAGCTTTTATAAACATGCCCAGAAAAAAAAAAACAAAAAAAAAACATTACCTGGTGTGCATCTTGAGACAAATCAATGGTACTGACATATTTTAAGATAGTTTAAGACAGTTAAAACCACTCAAACATACATTTTAGTCTGAGACTAGGCAGTGTTAATTTGATTAACAAATCATTTTCATCATGTTTTTGTCAATAACAATGAATGACATTTTTGAATGACAATGAATTGATCATTTTTGCATGACAAAAACTATGATGAATATCTAGTGACATTTTCGTCAACAAATAAAATGAGATGAAATGTTAGGGAGGGACGATTTGAGTAGAAATCCAGTCTGATGTGTGGTAGATGTAAATGTCTGGGAGAAAGAGCAGAACAGAAAATCTGAAAAGCGTGAGAAAAAGTGCAAAAGAGTCAATTCAGTCTGGTTTTGTATGCACACAGAAAGCCGTCTCTCTGAATAAGCTACTGAATTGAGCTCTCTTTCCCGTTTTTCGTGGTTGAATGGACAAGTAGCCTACACAAAATGTCTTTCTTTCTTTCTTTCTTTCTTTCTTTCTTTCTTTCTTTCTTTCTTTCTTTCTTTCTTTCTTTCTTTCTTTCTTTCTTTCTTTCTGTCCCTGAAGGGCAATTGGTTTTACAGCAAGATCAGTATACAAAAAAAGACAATTTATAATACATTAAAAATAACATACAAAGCTACACCCTGCTTCCCTCATGACCATATTTAACAGGGAAATAGCAGTGGGAATGAATGGATGTTACCTCCTAACAGAGGAAAATCTTAACCGAGATCCTGAGGGTAAAATCTGAAACTCAGAATAGAGAGGACTGGGCTTTTCTAACTACCTGGCAATAAAACAGGTCAGTAGGATGACTCTGCTGACCTCCTAAAATCTTACTACTAGTTTTAACCATTTTCACCAAAGCAGTCTTTGTCTTCACACTAAGACTGCCATAAAGTCATCAATAACCTATCAATGTTAAACTTGGACAGTCTCAGTAGACAGAACAGACGTTGATGGCCCTTTTTACAAATCATCTCCACATTGAAATTAAAATTCAATTTGTTATCAATCACACATCCCATTTACTTATATGATTCCACAACCTCAACCTCCTGCTCTTTAATAGTTGTTCTCTTTAAGTCAATTTGATTTCACCTAAAATCAAACGTGTCCTTCATTTTAAACACATTTATTTGCAGGAATCCACTGTCACAACACTAAACAAAATCATCTACCACAGGGCCATGGTCATTTTCATCAGCACGGAGAAGGCCGACAAAAGCTGAATCATCAGTGTATAGAATATACAGGACTGGAGAAAGGACACATCCCCGAGGGGACCCTGTGGATGAAGACAATACCTCTGACAAGCACCCATTCACCCTTACTCTCTGGACTTGATCAGTGAAAAAGTCAAGGATCCAACCAACAATAATAAAATCAAAACCAAAGCTCAAAAGCTTTTCTACTAAAATGTGAGGTTGTATCGTATTAAAAATACAAAGTGGCCGTAGCATCCTCTACCCCTCGCCTATAGCACTATAAGAAAACTGAAGAGGGTCAAGGGAATCTTCTACCTTTGTAAAAAGCTCTTATTTTAGCAATCTTTCAAAATTCTTCATTATTAAGGAAGTCAAAGCAACTGGCCTAATATCATTTAGTGCTACTGGATGATTATTTTTAGCCACTGGAATGACTGTAGATGGTTTTCATAATCTTGGCACCTTCTGTTGAATGAAGGACCCAAAAATGATGTCAAAATGTCAGTTTTGGCGAGTATTCACGTAAACACAGTCTATTGTGTCTTATGCCCGGAACACATTATACAATTTTGCTCTGTCCCAGACGAAAGATGACCAATCGTGGTGATTTCTGTGGTTGTGGCTCCTACGTAATACAGTGAGAGAGGTAAAAAGATGGCCGTTATCACGGTCTTACGACCAAAGATAGCCTGCGATAATTTTCTGACACAAGCAAAGCACTTACGTTGCTTCATAAAATTGGGGTTAAATGGAGTCACATGGATTACTTTTATGATGTCTTTATTACCTTTCTGGGGCTTTGAAAGTGGTAGTTGCGTAGGCTATCAATATAGGGACAGAGGAACTCAGATTTCATCAAAAAGATCTGCATTTGTGTTCCTAAGATGAACAAAAGTCTTACAGGTTTACGGGTGAGTAATTAATGACAGAATTTTCATTTTTGGGTGAACTAACCCTTAAAATTCTATCAAATTTTCCTTTATACATTGATTAATAGGAAATGATGTATTGTATTGTGGTCCAGGCTGTTTGGGCCTTTAAAAAAACAAACAACCAAATGAAAAAGATAGAAAACAAATATCTCTTAATTGTTTTTATCAACACAGGAGGAAGCAAATCGTTTCCACATTCTCCCTTGAGATGCGCCTTTATTCTCTTTCTCTAAAATGGCCCCATAATGAAAAATGAAAACGTGACATTTTCTAAAGCTCATTATAGAGAGAGCCTCAGGCTTTCCCCTGTGGCACTAATCTAGATGCATTGAGCTCAAAACAATGTTTAAGTAGAGCCACAGCACATTAAAAGAGTCTGAGTAAACCTGTCCCCCATCTCTGCCCTGCTCCTCTCAGAGCCTGTGACCCAGCCCTCCCATGTATTTAAGCTTTTTTTGTGGCTGTAGGGGATGTTTATGTTTAATGGATGACTCTTCATACTGTTCTGTCTGCTTCAACCTTACCACTATAGCCATGGTACTAAAACACTTAGCAGCTCATTTGCAATATTTAAACAATTATCTTCCATCTGTTTAGGACTCAAAGATGATGTTTTTCCTTAAACACATATTCAGTCTAAATTAGTGCTTATCAACTAGTGGGTCAGAGCTCAATTACAATACAAAGTGTGTAGTTAAGGATAGGATAGAACAGGATAGGCATATCAACAAGGGAGGAGAAAACGTTTCCCACAATGTTAAAAATAAAGGTTCCAAAAGAGGGTTTTCACAGCGATGCCATAGAAGTTCCCCAAAGCCTTTCAGTTCTTAACAACAGTTCTTAAAAGCCTTTTTTTTTTCTTTTTTTTTTTTTTGCAAAGAATGTTTTAATAATCTAAAGAACCTTTTTCTACTATAAAGTACCTTTTGTGCATTGGAAAGTTTCCATGGATGTTAAAGGTTCTTTGTGGTTCCATAGTTGCCAATGAATAGAGGGTGTTTTAAGAGTGCTTATCTTGTTACGCCAAATCAAATTTTACTGTATTTTGGCATAAGTTCATCTATCACTTGGTAGAAGCAAGCTAAATTGTGCAGATGCCAACATAGTCAGGTTGTGTCACATAACTTCATCCTCAAACCATGAACTATGCAAGAGAAAAAAATAAAAAATAAATAACATAAAACAAACTACATAAAATATGGTTCAGTTGCAACACATTTTGTTCCAACCACAATTTGTTTTGTGAATTAAATTATTCACGAGATAAAATTTCAAGAGATAAAATTCAAGAGATATCTAGAAAATTAATAGATTTTTTCTAATCTGCTTGTCATATTAATATTTTTTAATAATGTAAATGTAATGTAAGCAAAAAAAGCCAATGGACATTGACGAGTGAGATTTGCATCGCGAACCACACCACGCAAAGTGGGTATGAATGGAAGCATGCTGAACTCACCCATTCAAGCTTTTAATTCGGACAACGAACCAGGAAGAAGCTCTTTAGAGAGTGTTGGTGTGACGGCGCATCAGCAGTGGACTGCTGTGCGCTCTGACTCTCTCTGAGTGATCACAGCTGGATGATTGGTTTTCTGGGGGCGCAGCACAATGCAGAAATCGCATTGCCCCGCCCCTGTGCCTTTCTTCTCAGAGGTGCATGAAAAACTTTGGCACTATGGAATCATTAGTGCCAGTATGAAAAGCCAATCATGCCAAAATCAGCTTCAAAAGCTTTTCCTCTGTCACTACTCTTGATGGTGGGGCGGTCAGGAGGTTTTTGGGGATGTTGCCACCTGATGGGGTCACCCGCAACTCCTGTCCAGCACCTCTGAGACAACAGCAGCTCTGGATGCTAAGGCTTCCAGTGCTGCTGGACAGGCCACCTGTGCTCTGCATGCGATGGTAAATCTGCAAGTTTACCAGGCCAAAGCACTTATAATGCGCAATGGTAGTTCTGAGTGGGGGTTGATGCAGGAGCTTCACATGGTGATGCCGCAGGCCCTTTGCCAGACGAGGTCCACCTGGGTGGTCCAGAAGCACCCCCTGGCTAAACCTTGCAGAGATATCAACAAAGCACGTTTTCTCGATGCTCCCATCCCACAAGATGGCCTTTTCGGCGACACTGTTGAGGACTGTGCCCAGCAGTTCTCGGCTGTCCAGAAGCAGGCTGAGGCAATCAACTGTCTGCTCAAACGTGCTACCAGGCCATGGTGAGCTCACTGAGCTGCCTTTAGTCTGCTCGTCACTAAGGGAGTCCGTCCACCTACAGTAGAATTATTTTTTTTTGCTCACATGTTCTAAGCAGACAACGCCACCCGTATCAGCCACCGCTAAATCCTCCAAGTGGTTGTTGCAACACCACCCCTGAGATGGGCGACCTGGAGATGGACAGAGCTGCTCTTCCCCCATTGAAGGGCAGAGCAGATAATCTTTTGTTGGGTCAAATTTCTGTTCCGCCCAACTTCTCAGTAAAATTCTCAGTAAAAGAGTTGCTTCCTCTTTCTCTGGGTCCCAAGAGGGCAGGGTTGGCTGTATGCTGTGCCACTCTCATCCACCTCTCCTATCTCCAGCAGGCAGTGGTGTGTGGTTAAAGGATACAATGCCTTCTTATGCACCCCCTGCCAACTCGTGGAACCAGGTAAGTGTTGCACTGTGCACTCAGTCCCTACTCTGGGACACAGTGCCTTCCGGGTCGGACCCCTATGCTGCACCATGCTGCCCCACTGCGGGTATGCCGGTAGTCCCTCTGACCCCACATATACGGCGTCTGGAAGCCTGGATAGCACCTCCCAGCCTGTCTCACTGGCTTATTTGGACTGTCAGACTCTGCTATGGAATTATGTTGCCTGGTGTCCCCCCAGGTTCAGCAGCGTCCGGTTCACCTCAGTGGTGGACAAGGATGCTCCTGTCCTGTGTGCGGAGATTGCAGTCCTACTGATGAAGGACGCAAAAGAACCGGCCCCTCCTGCCTATATAAAGACAGGGTTTTACCGTACTTCATTGTATCCAAGAAAAGTGCTGGGTAACGGTCAATCTTGGACC
This sequence comes from Abramis brama, assembly GCF_963993115.1. Classification (NCBI taxonomy): domain Eukaryota; kingdom Metazoa; phylum Chordata; class Actinopteri; order Cypriniformes; family Leuciscidae; genus Abramis; species Abramis brama. The sequence continues at coordinate 19,783,072 of NC_139973.1, forward strand.
TTTGCTCTTGAATCATTCAAGATGTCAACGCAGAGATGCATCTCCAAATGTATTCGTCCCCAAGATTAGTTTGCAGTGATCGAATTGAAGGACGTGTACTTTCATGTTTCGATTCTCCCTCGACACAGACCGTTCCTGCGCTTTTCATTCGAGGGACGGGCATGTCAGTAAAAGGTCCTCCCCTTCGGGCTGTCCTTGTCGCCTCGCTTCTTCACTAAGGTCGCGGAGGTGGACCTTGCTCCTCTGAGGGAGCACAGTGTTATCATTCTCTATCTTGACAACTTGCTCATTCTGGCCCACTCGCGAGAGCAGTTCTGCGAACTCAGGGACTTGGTGCTCAAGCACCTCACCCATACGAGCAGGAGTTCCCCTAGAGCAAGTGTCCGGGCATGTTGTTGTGCCTCCAGATGCCTCCACCAAAGGCTGAGGTGCCAGGTGCAACGGGCATGCTGAGACTGCAGTGCCACATCAATTGCCTCGAGTTGCTAGCATTATGGCTTGCTCTGCACCGCTTCAGATTGCTGCTACAGGACAAGCATATGCTGGTCTGGACGGACATCACTGCGGCCGTTGCATACATCAACCATCAGGGTGGTCTATGCTCCCGTCGCATGTCGCAACTCAACCGCTATATCCTCCGCTGTAGTCAGAAGCATTTGAGGTCCAGGCGAGCACAATCATGCAGCCGACGAGCACTCACGACAGCTCACGCTCCTGGAAAAATGGAGACTCCACTCTGCTATGGAGGCCAGCAGAAGGGAAAAGCTGTCTCTTATCAGAGGTTGGCCCACTGGATTATGGATGCTATAGTCTTGGCATATAGGGCTCAAGACCCACCGTGCCCCCTTGTGGTGAGAGCTCACTCACGCGCTCATGTGCATTGGTGCATGGTACCTCACTGGCAGACATTTGTAGAGCTGTGGGCTGGAAGACACCTAACACGTTTGCGAGATTTTATAATTTCCATGTAGAGCCTATGTCCTTCCATGTACTGGCTTCAAGTAGCTAGTAAGTAGGGGGACTTGCTCGGCATCTCGTTTGTAGCTCCACTCCACTCCCCTCCAAGGACAGGATACGAGAGCTCATCTTGCTCCCCAGGTGAGTTCCCCACCTGGTGAACCCTGGATAAAGTTATTCCAGGACCCTCGGCAGCCAAAATCTGGTGCTAGGACTATCACTCGTGTGTATGCCCAGAAGGTCAGCCCTTGTGCTAGACTATGTGCCCATGTGTTTTGATTTCCCTACGGGTGATTTCACACCCGTGCTTCCACAGTGCGGCTTCCCTGCCATCTCTGCTCAGTATTCACTTCACACTAGCTAGGGTGGATCTACCACAGAGGCCTTCCATATGTAGCACTACCCTAACAGTCCTTATGTGTAACTCCATATGTTGCCTCCCTATGGGCAGGATGTGGTCTCCGTAGCGTCTCTTTCCGTTTGGAATAGGTACACTTTCCCAGTGTTATCCAAATAATGTAACTGTGTGGGTATGAGAGAACAGCAGTGATTGACTCTCTCTCTTCGTCCTGTCCTTTCTCCACCCTAGCAGTTGCGGGGGGATTAGGCGGCTGACGCAGGGCGCTGGAAGGGGCAGCAATTGCGGCATTTTAGGGATCCCAATTCATCAGTCGTTCTGACTTAACGTTATATGTGACTGACTGATAGGGAATCGTCTAGGTTACTAATGTATCCCCGTACCATGAAGGAGGGAACGGAGAAGTTACGTCCCGTCTCCACAATTGCTGTACCATAGCTGAAACGTCCGGGACATCGTCTCGGCTCCTCAGAGCAAACCTTGAATGGGTGAGTTTAGCACACTTCCATTTATGCCTGCTTCTCGGGGTGTGGTTCGTAATGCAAATCTCACTCGCCAATGTCAATTAGCTTGTTTTGTTTACATTTGAAGGTGACTGGGCTCTCAGCTGTCATTAGAAACATAGATGTTTCTTAGACATATTTTCATTCTTTAATGAGCATCATTTGAGATTGGAATTACTGTAGCATTTGAAAGGTAATATTTTAATAGATAAACAGGTGTTGAGACAAGGGAAAAAATACATGTACATTATCACAAATCAAACTGAGAGCATGTGCATGGGATTTTGGTCAGCTTGTATGCTGTTTACATGGTGGTGCTGTAAATTCATTTTTCATTACTTTGGCTCAGGCATCAATCCCATTGACAATTCCTTCCAGATGTTTCTGTCAGTCCCCTGGGTGTTTTAGTATCTTTGGATAGCGTACTCATCACCAAGTGCACATCTGTCCCATCCATCTCAATCAGACAGAGTCTGTGAAAACAACCTCTTTATCACGACTGATTAAGAAGAGATTCTGCCTTTTGACTCTTCAGATTTGATCAAAATTAAAACTTTTCATCATAAGCAAGCGATATAGACTCACCTAATCAACCCCTGTCATTAATGTCACACTTGAATACTTGCGGGGTAATCATTTTTCCTTTAATGTAATCCCGGTAGGCTGTTTTAACTCACTGGGCAGGGTCACTTTATTATTTATTTTTTTAAACAAGTCTTTTATGCGCACCCATACTGATTTTGGTCAAAATACAGTAAACACTGTAATATTGTGAAATATTATTACAATTCATTTCAATTCAATAATTATTGTAATTTTAATATATTTTAACATGTTATTTATTCCTGTGATGGCTAAGCTTAATTTCGGCAGCTTTTACTCCAGTCTTCAGTGTCGAATGATCCTTCCTAAATGATTTTAATATGCTGATTTGGTGCTCAAGTAGCACTTTTTTTATAATTACTTTCACTGTTGAAAATAATTGTGCTGCTAACCTTTTTTTTGTGGAAATCATGATTCATTCTTTTCAGAATTCTTTGATGAACAGAAATAAATAAAAAAAATCTAACAGTGTAAAAGTATATACTGCCAATTTTAATCAAATTATAAAAAAAAATAATAAAAAAAAGCAAAAATCTTCCTGACCATAAACTTTTGACCAGTAGTGCACCTCTGAGACTTAAAGGTATAGTTTACCCAAGTTAATGGAGTTTAATGCGTTTAATCCACAGTATTCATCAAAATATCTTCTTTTGTGTTCTGCAGAAGAAGAAAAGTAATACAGGTTTGGAACAACATGAGGGTAAATAAATAATGATAGAATTTAATTTTTTAGGCGTCTAGTGCAGTGATATATTGTCATCAGATTCAAATGTATGTTGATGGAATGTTAAAATCTATTTATATGCACTTGTTTACAGGTACTGCACTCAAGACCTTCACGTCAATCCATTTCCGCACAGCAACCGGAAAATGCTCTATACTGTCAGATTGAACAGTTGGACCTGTGAAGAGAGCAATGGACAGGAGTTAAAGACTACACATCAGCCAAGCGATTAGTGGAGGAGAGCAGCGTGTGGGGGAAGAGTGAGTGACAGGCGGTTCATGGCCCTGTGCAGGTAGACGTTCATGCTTGGCTGAGCTGCACTCAGACAGGGGAGATGACCCGGAGTTTGGCCAAAATGTTTACTGGCAGATGTGTTTTAAAGGAGTCCTCCTTAGCTGGTCATGGCAGCGGAAAATACCCTGCTGTTCAGCGCATCTGCAACACTCCACTCATCCACGGTTCTACCTACAAGAATCTTGACCTTTTAAAAAGAAATGATGGAGAAGCTGGCCATGGCTTGAATTCCTCTTTTTCTTTCTCGTTCTCTCTGTCTTTCTCTCAGTCCCTCCTTCCATTTATTTTTTCCATACCATTGAACCCCTGTCTATGTTAGGCTTGAAGGCAAATTCTTCCCCCCTTTGCATCCTGTTTCATATTACTTTTAAGTCTAGTGCTGGCCCGGCCCGAGCCCCTCGGCTCTTGGCTTCTGTGCAGCGGTTCGCGTCAGAAGTTACGATTTGTGATGCGCAGATGACATGAGCAAGGAGTTGCTGGTGGCTGTTAAGACGCTTTTGCAAACCAAAGCCCGTAATGTGTTATATGATGTGACTGGAAACCAGCACCAACACCAGCAAACTGCTGTTTTCCCAACACACAATAGAGTGTCTGTAATGATTCCTGTCTGGTGTTTCCCTTGTCTTGTGTGGACTTTAGTTATTTCCTGTTCTGTGTCATGTTTTGTAGTCCTTTGTAGTTTTTCTAGTTTATTAGTATCCCCAGGTGTTTCTGATTAACCACGCCCTCTTATTATCTTGTTTAGCTTGTTAGTCTCTGTATTTAAACCCTGTGTCTTGTTACAGTGTTTGTGGGTTCTTGTTGGTTGTTGGTTGTTGGTTGTTGGTTGTTGGTTGTTGGTTGTTGGTTGTTGGTTGTTGGTTGTTGGTTGTTGGTTGTTGGTTGTTGGTTGTTGGTTGTTGGTTGTTGGTTGTTGGTTGTTGGTTGTTGGTTGTTGGTTGTTGGTTGTTGGTTGTTGGTTGTTGGTTGTTGGTTGTTGGTTGTTGGTTGTGCTGTTCCCTATGGCTGAGTTTTTGAGTCCGTCTAGTCTTTAGTTTATTTAATAAAAGTACTACTGCTGCATTTGGATCCTGCTTCCTTCTATGTTCCAGCCTGCCACGTTACAGTGTCTGCATACTGGTTACGGTGATGGACAGATCACCATATGACCATATGGTAGTAAGGAGTGTCTAAATTTGTGTTCCAGGATTTTCAATTAGACATTATGAATCATCAGTAAATTCTAAAATTTAGATCCAACTGAAACCACAAATATGAACAATCAAATTCCTGGTGGCCTTAGAAAGAAGCCATTTGTTAAGCCAATTACATACATATATGTATTACATTTTTTGGACAAAATATTTTTATTCGGCAAAGAAAAGCTAGACAAGCATGAGCAGATGTTTCAACACATTGCTTTCTTCAGTGTCAGTTAGCTCATCCTTGTCTAGCCTTTCATTCACATGCACCTTGCACTTTTTTCACCATGCAGTGTATAAAATTGCTAGACTTTTTCCAGTCTTGATTGAAGTCACTGTGCGGTCAGCAATTATTTCGTTTGTTTGCAATTACTTTTTTGGCTCTACGCACATGAAGCAAAAGGATTTTTTGAATCTATTTGGAATGCAACAATTTTCTAGTGTATTTAATTTACACTGTAAAAAGGCCAACTTAAAATGAAGTAACCCAACTGTTTATTGTGTTTAGTTTTGAAAATGGCACACTTTGCTTTAGTTGAAGATGGAAAATGGGTGGGCAAGAGAGTGAGGTCGTATGGAAAGCTGTTCACTGTATACTCCATGAGCATGATTTGCTGCTCATGTATTTGCTAGCAGTGGGGACACACTTGAATTTGGATTCAATAATATTACAACATTTTTTGTGCACATAAATATACAAATTATTAGTGAATAAGGCCCACTGACTGTGTGAATGTAGCCTGTGAGAGCAGTACATGAAAATACATGGTCATAGCGATGGTGATTTTGCTATTTAAATTGTTACATAGTCTGATGCTATGTGCACTATTGCATGAATATGTGCCATGGCATCTACAATGCAGTTTAGTATAATGCTTTTTAGTATATACAGATATTTAATGGAACATTCATGTAAAAGCATGCAACTGGTGTTTGCAATATCATAGGCAGTGATTGCAGATGAAGGCCACAGTGTTGGGGAGCATGACTGTTTTTGTGGAGGCAATGCTCTGGGCTGTATGCTGCTATAGTAAAGAGCATTACAGGAGAGACGGTAAGCCACCCTGGTGCTAACACTCACACTCTCCCGCCAGTAGGGTGGTCACAGCTCACTGAGCAGCTATATCACTGTGGCAATGAGCTATTAAATCCAATACAACCATCTTAGTCCTCAGTGCCTCCACAGGAACATGAAGTCTTAGAGCAGAATACATTGTTGTATTCATATTTATTTACACAGTTTTGGAGCCAATAAATAAAAATGTGATTTAAGTCTCAATATCATAATAACACAAAATTGTCCAAAAATTTTTACATTTAAAATAAAAAAATTAAAAATTAAAAAGTATTTTTCAAATACTAATGAGCAAAGTCATGTGGTGTTACTAACATAAAACAGGAAATTATGTGTTATAGAGCGCCCCATGTAGATCCTCGTCAAGCTCAATAAGTCTCTTAAAATATCAGATAATTTGTCCTTTTTATGACAAGGCGTGTTAGCTCAGATTGTAAAATGTCATGTGGTGTAACAACCCAAAAACTTAATTATTTTGTAAATGAATAACTGATATTTATGAATTTATATATATATATATATATATATATATATATATATATATATATATATATATATATATATATATATATAGCCTATATATTTCAACTGAGGTGGAACCCACCCCCCACCTCGGGAGTACTGGCACTTTTTATTAGTGATTAATAAACACCTTTATAAAACCTATACAAAGAGTGCTTTAATGTAAAGTGTTACCAAAAACTTGTAGACATTTAAAAAAAATCTTTATTTCAATTTAATGACTACATATTACATAATTTTTTACACATACATACATACACACACACACCTTAAAAGTATATTTTAAAACTTCTTTGAAATGAATTAAGATGTATGCACTCAACTCAAATATATTCAAGAAAATTTTATTATTTTATTTAATGGTTAGACCACATGACATTTTCATAAACTTTAAATGCTATAGCGTGTACTTTGTTAACTACTTATTAGTCTCTATTTTTTATTTATTTTTTTTAGCTTGTTGCAGCAAAAGTAAATCAGGAACCTCACTAGGGGGCCTTCTGTGCCCAGGGCATTGTTTTTGCCTGTGAAAAGTCCCTACAGGCCAGAAGATATAGAGCAAAAAAAAACAACAAAAAAACATCTCAGCCATCACACCTGAGAGAAAAGAGAGCTTTAGCAAGCCAACAGCAAACAACTCAAATCTCTCTCAGCCCGAGCTGACAACAGCCAGACAGGCTTTCCCCCGGTGACTGTGCCTGCTGATAATTTACTTTTCTGGGGAGGACATGTTTGTCGGGGGAAACAATTGGCAGGTTAAATAATTGATAGGGGACATTTTATTGAGGCACACCAATATTTTGCTGCTGACCCTGAGTCAAGGTCACTGTGGCTGAAGGTTTCATTTCGAAAACCTGTGTCATGAAGGCTTAGAATCACTTAGTGTTGTTAAAACCTCAATTTACAAGCTTAATTCAGCTGGGTGACATGAACAGCTGAACAGCAGATATGTCAAGCTCTGACAGGTTCAAGCCTGACTGTATATAACATTTGCCCACCTATGTAAATTGGAGCTTTGCTTGTATTTTCATATCCATACGTCTGACAGCTATATGGCCATCCTGCTCAGTAAAACACATGGGTATGTAAAGCCTAATTTCAAGATAAACCCACCATGGAGTATACAATTTTGCATTGGAAGATATCCTTTATTAAAAATAGATACAGCTGGCTTGATGAGAGCAAGTTCAGAACAAATATGGATGTTTAGGTACACCGCTCCTCAGCTTATTTATGAGGTCATCATTCTTCCACACTCCCGTTAATGCATTTATGACTATTTCATAGTAAATGTCACTGGCGGTTCGCTTAAATCCTCAATCATTTATTTAAAGGCATTAATATGTTCTTGGAAATTTTTAACTTAGAGATTGTACTGTCTGTACTATGACCTACACAGTTTTAAAGGTTGGAAAATCTGGATTCCACTGAAATATTTACAGTAGATTTGTATTTATTATATTTAGTACAGTATAAGAATACTACAGTATATTAAATAGTTAAGCATAATGTTTTATTATTGTTTTATTATTATTTCTTAAAATTATTCTGATGCTTATTAGTATTTGAAAAATGTTTGTCTGTTAAATCAAAGTCATGTGGTATGACCAACATTTAAAAGAACACAGCTATCACAAAGATCTTGTTAAGGTCAATAAGTCTCTTAAAATATCAGGTAATTTGACATATTTGTGACGAAACAATGTTAGTTCAGGTTGTAAAATATGGTGCAACACTCCAAAAATTTAAATGTTTTCATGTACACTAATGTATTCAAGATATAAAAACAAATTATGTAATATGTAGTCATTAAATTGAAATAAAGATTTTTTTTAAATGTCTACAAGTTTTTTGTAACACTTTACATTAAAGTACTCTTTGTATAGGTTTTATAAAGGTGTTTATTAATCACTAATAAAAAGTGCCAGTACTCTCGAGATGGGGGGTGGGTTCCACCTCAGTTGAAATATATATATATATTACACCTGTTATAACTGCATGAATAAAAAGGGTGACTTTAATGTAAATTGGTACCATTTTTTTTTTTTTTAAACCATATGAAAAGAACATGAATACAAAAAGTACATTTATAATAAGTGAGTTTTAAAACCAGATTTTTTAAATATGTTTTTTTTTTTTTTGCAGACACTCTTATGTGCAATTGACCCTTATATATATTAAGTGTGAGTATAATCATTTTTGTGAGTGCATATATTTAAAGGGTTAGTTCACCCAAAAATTTTGTCAGTAATTATTCACCCTCATGTTGTTAGGATTAAGATATTTTTTATTAAATCTGAGAGCTGGATCACTCCTCCATAGGCTTCTAAGACAACTTGCTGGCCCAGAAAATGTATTAAAGACATCGTTAATATAGTCCAAGTGACTACAGTGGCTCAATCTTAAGTTTATCAAGCGACGAGAATTCTTTTTGTGCGCAAAACCCCCCCAAAATAACGACTTTATTCCACTTTTCATTTCCTTCTCTCTGGGCCTCGAGTTTTTTCACGTAGTATAACTGCGCTGCGCAGCGCATCTGTGTTGTACGTCACACGCAGGCTCACTATTGGCCGACGCTGGTCATGTGTGTGATGCGTGTGACGTGCAACACAGACGCGCTGCGCTAAAACACTACGTGAAATAACTCAAGGCCCAGAGAGAAGGAAATGAATAGTGGAATAAAGTCGTTATTTTGGGGGGGTTTTTGCGCACAAAAAGTATTCTCGTCGCTTTATAAACTTAAGATTGAGCCACTGTAGTCACTTGGACTATATTAACGATGTCTTTAATACATTTTCTGGGCCAGCAAGTTATAATGTCTTAGAAGCCTATGGAGGAGTGATCCAGCTCTCAGATTTAATAAAAAATATCTTAATTTGTGTTCCGAAGATGAACAAAGGTCTTACAGGGTTGGAACAACATGAGGGTGAGTAATTACTGACAGAATTTTCATTTTTGGGTGAACTAACCCTTTAAGTTGAATTTTTACACCCAGTTCTTAGTTTAAATGAATTGAAAACATACAAATTGTAATTAAAACGGTGACCAGTATTCATGTAGCACTGGTACAGTAAGTGTGTGTGGTGACTACAGGAAACTGTTTGCAACACTGCTAGAGCCTGTTACATCTTTAATTTGGAAGTAAAATCCTACTACCCTCCAATATGTGAATCTTTTTCAACTAAACCTTTTCTCATCGATGAGATTACTTTTAATTTGTGAGACAGTAACTGATCGAGAGGCATAGGTATTATGAAGAAGATTAGCAGTGCAGGGCCTTTAAGAGACGGAGTTGGACGCATCCAACAGCTGCCATACGTTCTGTTTAATTCAGGAGGTTTCCTGTAAGCTGGTGAATCCACTATCACAAGCACCTCTGAGACTCCCTTGCTCCAAGGCTGTGCAAGCCAAATGTTTTTTGAAGTGCAAATGCGATGACGGGAACTGCCTTGATGGCCTTGGCTGTGACACATGCACCCTGGGGCTAGGTCAACAACATCAGTCCTCGCCGATCTAACACAGGTTCCACGGGGAGCCCTTGGACGCGAGCCGCCTGCCCTTCCAGCGCCATGACGGTGGATTGCAACACTGGCGCAGGAATCACAATGCGAGTCACAATGCTTCTTCCTTGTCGATATCACTGCCTCCCCCTCCTTTTCTGTCCTTCAGCCTCATGGAGCAGGAAGGTCTGACTCTAGCTGTCAGCTGGGGTGTGGAGGGTTTGACCTGCCCTTTCCTGTGGCCAACCCTCTCCTCATTCCAATGCTCGGTCCTCCTCCATCGCGTCGCTACCCCTCCAACATCCCAACACAGAGCTGGAAGCTTGCCCAGTGCTCCGACAGGGTTGCCCCCTTTCTAGAAAAATTAAACTGCTGGAATTGAAGAGAGCAAAGCCAGAAGGTGAGCACAAGAGAGACCCATGTCTCGCCTGTTACTGTTTAATTAGCCTACTGGGCTTCTGAGGCCTTGAGAAATGGCAGTGTAGATCCGACCTTCCTAATCCCAACCTGCCATAAACAAGTCTCGGGCCCACCGCCCGTCCACTCTGGCAGGGATGGGAGAGCAAGTCCCTGATGTACCTGTCAAAAGACTTAAATCTCACCTCGATTTTCCCTTGAAGGCTTTGGAGGAACCATTTTTAATCCTGCCTCCCCTTATTAGATGCATGATTTTATTGATTCCTTCTCCTCTGCTGCTCTTTATAGCAGTGCTATTATGGTAGAGAAGAATAAAAGAGTAGTGATTTAGAACATTGCAGAGCAGGACTCAATGAAGCTGGGATTGCCTGGGATACTCGGCAGCACAGACGTGTCTTTATCCACGAACACGCAAACATAAAAATGATCAAAACGTCTCAGCTCTTTTTTTGTGATCCCGCTCATCCTCTCCTTAGTGTATCAACGTCTCTGAGAATTTGGAGAAGGTAAAAGCGTGTCTGTTACTTTCATGAAAAGTGAGAATGGTACCCTGCATCGGTAGTGATTATGACACATAAATCAAAGAGGAATGTTGCTTGATGTAGCCATACTTCTTTTACTAAACTCAGGAGAGGCAGAAGCAACATAAAGACTGAAGGTTGGTCTTGTAGTGCGATATTATTATTGCTTCAGCGTTCTTTGAAGACAGCTCCCATAAAGAGAATCAATCACGTTGAATCAGGCACTTCAGATTATAAAGTAGGTATGTTCGGTGTCCATTGGTCATACAGAACCAAAGCCATGTAGTGACAAAAAATGGAAAACAATGGACTGAATAGCTACTTTCTCTATTTTCACTAGTTTTAAATCTATACAGAGCATGTAGAGGCAGGTCTAGCCATCATGTCTTGTAATTGTGTCTTTGACGTGTCAAAATGGCAGACATTGGTTCAATCTGCAAGTCCTCTATGGGTATAGACATCATCCCCTGGAGAGAAGTTTTGAGTTTGGATATGCCTACACACGAGAGACTGTTTTTTCCCCCCTGTCTATTGTTTCTCTTATGGTGTGGTGCATACCTCTCCGTTCAAATCACAGCTGGAAGATGAGCAGGACATTTTTTTTTCCCAGGTGTCAAATGCTATCGCCTTCATCTGCATCACTTTTTCCTGCTCGGACACAGCCCGCCACATGGCCCAGTCCGGCTGTGAGGGTGAAATACATTTGGTCACTGTTCTCTGCCGCTCCACACATTGCAGGGATTAATTAATTAAACGTGTTTTTTTAAGGGTAATTCAGATGGACAGTGTCTTTACATCATTAAGTGTGAAAAGATGACAAATAAAAAATTTTGACAACCAATGCAGAGCTAATAGTCAGCTTGTCATAAATAATTATATTTTGTAATTTTGTCATAAAACTGAATTCTCTTCAGCAATAAATGTATTCTTAACTTTCAAAGCAGAGATTATGGTAAATTGAAGGGATTTTTTTTTATTTCTTATTCATGAGCAACATTTTTAAATTTGCCTTGACTTATTTGTGCTCATTTGATCAGTGAACAATGAAACTTAGTGATGGCATCCCCCCTCCTCCTCCTCCTCCTCCTCCTAATCCTTTGATGACTTGCAAGTTTGTATAAGGGCTTAATAGAGCTGGATGGTGCTCATGTGTATGATGATCACACAAGGCTTATTTGCTTCCTGTTGTAAAATCATCATTCACAAAGCCAGCTTTGCACATTTCACTTCTTCTGGCATCCATGTGCCTTTGCAATGCATATCTAAAATAAAACATACCTATCATAGTCTAATGCCAAACTTGTAATGATTTGTAAGATTTAACCTTGTTAAACATAAATATATCATTGGCTCATACAAAATATACTTCCAATGGGAAACTTCAGCATACTTTAAAAAAGATTATAGAAAATAATATTATTTAAAAAACTTAAGATTGAACTGAATGTATTGTTTTTGGACACTTAACTAAGTTTTACTTTAATGTATATTTTAAATCCTTATGTTTGAATCATATTTTTTCATGCTTTAAAGAAGTACACTTATTTTGATGTGTTGACTAACATATTAAAGCTACACTGTGTAACTTTTTATGTTGATTCTTAGCAAAAAACACTTTGTTCTATCAAAAGTATGTGCTCATTCATGTGTAATACTTCCACCAACTAATAAAGTATTCTCGTAAGCGTAAAATCTTACGAGATCCATTTATAATACATACGAGCGAGTCGCTCGAATTTCGGCAGCCATGTTGCGCCTCCATCTTGAAAATGCATTCGCCAAAGAGGGACATACCTGGAAATTCAAGCTTCGCCTTTCGCGTTTTACACTCAGTGACACCGTGACGAATGCGAGGGGGAGATTACTCGCGACTGCCGGCAGATTTGAAAGATTGCTGAAGATGGAGGATCACGCCTATTTTCGAGGACATGTAGCAGAGTCGCCAAGGAAGCGAAAGAGAGAATTAAAACGTCAACGCGACAGGCAAATCAGCAAGACCAAAGTCAATATTGGAGTAACTTTTCCCAGATGGAAAGAGCTCATGAGGAGCAAAGATTTTAAAATGGACGCCGAAGTTGCCTGCTTTCTTCTCGACAGGTAATTCAGCCTATTTGTGTAAATTCTGTAAAGTTGTGTAAAGTTTTACAGTTGCTTGTCTAACCATAGCATGGTTGTGCATAACGCCAGAACGACCTCTAGTATAACTTGCGTTATTTTTCCTTGCGTCAATGGTGAAAAAGTATTGTTTACCTTGTAACATAAATCTGTGCTGCGACGGATCACAGGTGATGAATAGTTCTAACCTCATCACTTGAAGGAACACTCATGGACGAAGTCGAACTGGAAGCCATGTTAATCTTGGAATAATACGGCCACCGTAGGAGTTAAAACGCCCTCGGAATTGAAAGGAACATAAACTAATATTCACTGGGTAGTCATATACAATTTCACCGCTAGATGGGGGAAAATATCACACAGTGTAGCTTTAAAGCACATGTTAAAGGGATAGTTCGCCCAAAAATGATATTTAAGCCATGATTTACTCACCCTCAAGCCGTTCGAGATGCATATGTCAATCTTTTTTCAGACGAACACATTTTCAGTTATTTTAGAAAATGTCTTAGACCTTTCAGTGGTTATAATGTGAAGCAATGGGGTCCAGCTGATTCAAGTCGCAAAATGTGCATGCATCCTTCACAAAAATAATCCATCCGGCTCCAGGGGGATAAACGAAGGCCTTCTGAGGGTAATCCGTGCAGTTTTGTCGTAAAAATATACATATTTAAAACTTTATAAACGAAAATAACGTGGCGGTCGGCGCGCGTTCATGGAGATGGTTGCTGGCAAATGACGTAGGACGTAACGCAGGAAGCGTCGTGACGTAGACCGAGCGTGACAGCGCAGCCAGAGAGCAGAGCAAAACAAAACTCTACGTTCGCTCTACGTCACGACGTCATTCATCTCCATGAACGCGCGCCGACCGCCACCGGAAGCCAGTTATTTTCGTTTATAAAGTTTTAAATATGTATATTTTTACGACAAAACTGCACGGATTACCCTCAGAAGGCCTTCGTTTATCCCCCTGGAGCCGGATGGATTATTTTTGTGAAGGATGCATGCACATTTTGCGACTTGAATCAGCTGGACCCCATTGCTTCACATTATAACCACTGAAAGGTCTAAGACATTTTCTAAAATAACTGAAAATGTGTTCGTCTGAAAAAAGATTGACATATGCATCTCGAACGGCTTGAGGGTGAGTAAATCATGGCTTAAATATCATTTTTGGGCGAACTATCCCTTTAAGTACTTGATTAAAATTTTAACTTAAGTGTTAAAATGCTTGTCAGTACATTCAACAATATACTGTAAGCATATTTCAAAAACAACATAAGTAAAATAACATATAAAGATCTACTTAAGTCATACTTATATGGGTAAAAAACACTCTTAAGTTTAACTGATTACATTTAATATAAACTTAAACTGTCATTATTACAAAGTGCACCTTTTAAAAGTGTACTTATGTAAAAATAAAAATAAAATCAGTAATGAAAGTGTACTCTCTTTTCTTAAGTACACTTATGTGGTCTTTTGTTTCTTTAATATTATATTATCTGCACACTGTCATTCCCATTTTTGGGGGCATATACCCCAAAATTACATTTCTGTCATGACAACTCTCTGAGTGTTTGGCATGGTAATGGATATGACAATGTTGTATGTTTGGTCTTGGCGGAATAGATCTGCTATGCTGCTGCTGCTTTTATTGCTGCTGCTGCTGTCAATATATACAGTACATGACACGCTGCTGTGAGCAATTAAGACATGCTGCTGCTGTACAATATAACGTACATGAATTACCCGTAGCAGTAGCAGATCTATACAGGTGGAGCTGGGGAAGGTTGGGGGTTTCTGAAAGCGCGCTGCACTGCAAGGCAAATGCTACCCAAGGTTGAGCAGTGAGCTCAAGTGTGTTTATGATATATATATATTAAAATATATATTTTACAAAATGTTTTACTCTGAAACTGCAATAAAATCAAAGCCATAAATCTGAACATGATGTGTGTCACGGGTGCACCGGGCTCTCTCTCACCACCGCACTCAAACTCACTCTCTCTTCCCCGTTCGCAATCACCTGAGTACTGTTTGCATGCACCTGTAACTAATTCCAGTGACACTCAGAACTCGTTATAAAAGCAGTGGCTGTTCAGTTTAGCATTGTGTGATAACTGTATTGGATTATATACCTGCTTTTCCTGGATAACGCCTTAGCGGTTGCTTTCCTGGACGTTTGTTTCCTGTATTTGTGTATTTGTGTACTGAAAGTGAAAAAATTTGCTTTCAGGGAGATCTGAGGTTTCTACCAATATTTCATGATTTTATTTTTCATATGCATCGCTATTTTAAAATGAAGTTCTGAACATGGCTTATGAGTCTAAAAATAATTGTTGAAAATGAATAAATTACTGTTCCTTTGTCTTTGGTATTGAAAATCAGACTAGGGAAAAAAGATTTAAGTGCACTACTGATCCACTACATACTGTTTTAAGCTAGGTTTAGGGTAGGTTATATTATGTATAACAAGCTGTACTGTATATAAAAACCATAGACGTCTATGGAATATCCATAAATATAAGTAAATGTGCGTATTTTTTCACCTAGGCCTATGTCAAATGTTTAGTATAGAATACACCTTCCCATTTTTGTGCAATCTTTGTGATTTCAGTATTGGGAAGTAGAGTTTCAACCTTCCCCGTCTGCCCAGACATGAAAATATATTTTATAACATGTAGGTGATCGATTTGGGTAATGTTATCAAATTTAATAAGAAAAACTTGCTTTCAGGTGTTACATATTCTGTTAATTTGCATACATCATAATCGCAAATCATAATATAATCAGTACAATTAGTAATTGGTATAGGCCTAAAAAAAGTAAAATTTAGAATTTTCAACTGTTACATTTTTTTTTTTTTTTTATCCTGTAAATCCTTTATATCACCTCAGGATGATTTCTTAGTGTGTTACAAGCATCCCTAGTCTCCAAATACTCTGGCAGAAATAGTAATCATATTCTGTGTGGTTTATAATCTGGAATTGTAAAATGGTGGCAGGCATAATCATAGTCAGTAATGTCCCTTCTTCTGCCTGGCCTCTTGTCTTGTGATCTCTTGTAATCTTTAGTTTGATTTGATATGGAATAGCATGTCTGCACAGGCACATAAAACAGGCAGCCACACTACAGGAACCTGCTGCCTGCCCTTGTTACCCATTTCCACTCTCTAAAGGCTGAGACACTGCCTTCATATTCTGCTCTGCCATTTTGGTTGGCCATTTAGCATTCTGCTACATCGCTGACAGAACAGACCAGTCACTTTCACTGATGTCTTTTGGTAGCTCTCTCTCTCATGTGCCTCGTGCCAAAAACAACATTCCATCTCCTTTAGTTCCTATAAACCACATCGAACAAACATCTGATTTCATTGATTTGTCCCCTCATTATGTCCAGATACCATCTCTTTGTCCTTTTATATTTCTTTTGTTCTGTAATGAAGACTTGCAAAGGAAGGCAGAATCTCAGTTGCACACAGAAATCCAATCTGTTGATTAATGCTCCAGCTTTACAGCGTTACGCCTCAGTGCACCGTCAGTGGAAAAGCTTTTTTCATGGTTTATTTAACAGAGAGTCATTTTGATTAGAGGGGAGGAAAGATACTTTAAGAGGTACAATGACTAGATGGGACTTGTCAGCAGGTTGGCCTTCTTAAGGGACAGTTTCAAGACACAGGGAGGGAAAGAAAGTGAAGAATTGTGGCTAAATGAAGGTGGCTGCTCCTAGAAGACTCCCTGACACATTAACACTTCACTTTCAAAGCGATATAGCCTACCACATTGGCATGTGTCTCTTGCAATATAAAAGCATTCTGAATCTGTATTTGACTAGTTCTCACTGATTCCACTGGGTCAAAACAGATACAAAATTGAAAAAAAGGAGAACATTTATGTATCAAGGAATTATTTTTGATTTATCTATCCAATATTTTCAGAGCTATGATACTCTTTGATTACATATAGGCAATGTGTCATAAATATATCTCACATATATATAAACAACACAAGATAAAATCTATATTTTTCAGAAATCAATAATACAGAAAATAAAGGCACAATTTATTTTAGTAAAAATATGTAGGAGAACGTAAAGGAAAAATAATACCATTCCAGTGTGATTTTGTTGAACTAACTTCAGGGTGAAATGTAACTTTGATTTTGCCTATTTGTTTTTAATGTTTAAATACATTTCTGACAGTGTGGACAAACTGTAAGGAAACAGCTATGAATTTTATACAATTATATATCCTTCTGTTAGAACATAGTAATAATACTTTTTTTAAATTAAACATATTTACATTTCTGTTTTTTCTTAATTTGAATATATTGTAATCTGTATGATGCAGATTGGTTTCAGGGGTAGTGCATAATAATATAATGTTGTAATGAGGAAATCAACTTAAATGGTACAATTGTAATAATATCATTCTACTGACCATCTCTGATGAATTTCAAAGTGAAATTGTTGCTATTTTAAAAATAATGGCAAGTAAAGTTGCGACGTTTTTTCCCCTTTTCCAAGTGTATCAGAAGATAGCCAGACAAGATGGAGCCTCATGAAGTTCTTCAAACATTAGTTACTAGCTAAAGGTAGCTTCTCTCTAAAACTTTAGAAGGAAAGATTCATCATTGCACTCTTGTCAAATATATTTTTATCACTCCTTGCATCACACTAATTACTATCATTCTGATCATGACACTGCTCTGACAGGGGTGAACGCACCATCACCACCACCTGTCTTTGTTTTAATAGGAGCCTGTGCCATCATGGGCACATTCTCAGTGGTGAAAGCGCATTAAAATTTAATGCCATTCAACCACTTTCAATGCCACTAATTGCATAAAACTACCACAGAGGAACCAAAGACATTGTGATAAGCTGGTGAAAGAAAGACCCTGAGCTCTTCTCGCCCCAGACTCACCCCTCCTCCTGTTATAATTGCTCATGGGAGCATAAATAAACACAGATTGACACCCATCTCCAATAAATGTCATCCCCTCAATCAATTAATTTCACCTTCAGAGCTGACGTTAAGCGCAGTTAGCTCAGTCAGACTCAAACAGCTGCCATCGATTCTGGCCCGAGTCCTGAAACATCAATAAGATTCTCGTATGGAGTCCACTGAAAGCTCCCTGTTCATTGATCACCTTGTTCACAAGCAGGTGGCTCTTCCTCAAAATGCCTCTGAAACATAGGCCCGTGCAGGGCCCAAAATGTTAAGACAGGCAATTCATGACCTGCTACATCACCTGTCAGACGCAGACAACACCTTACGGGAGATACATCATCGCTGACCTGCAACAACTTCAGTTACTCACCTTCTCCTCACAACCTGCCCAGGCCAGTGCTAAAATGAAAATTTCACACTTCTCCAGCCTCTCAGACTGGCTTGATGGTCGCTGATCATGATTGTGGTGGAGATTGTGATGATATTCGATAAAGTCATACTGTACTAGAATCATCCACTGGAAATCTATTTTTCTTTATTTTTGGAGACGGTTCATCTGGCAACACTGTTCTAATTTCACCCCTAAACATTAAGCTTTGTAGTCAGACTGCAGCAAATTCCCTACTGTAATAGAAAACTAATTAGGATTCAGTTTGGGTTTGGTGCAGCTTGCGGCTGGAGAAGAAATTGGAATGGCTTTTCTACATTTAGCACTTAATGAAACATTCATGTCACATGAAAACAACTGCAAACTATGTCTCATATTTGTTTTCGGAGCCGTCTGTCTTTTGAATATTTATTAGATGATGAAAGCATTGTATTGTAAGAAGGAGCGCTCCTCTAATTTAATAAGCATTTTACAGGCCGGGTACATTATTCTGGAGCAAACTCACTGATGCATTTCTGGATCAAGTGGACACATTTATCTCTGTTTATTTTCCTGCTTATGAGTGTAAATGCTGAATGTTTGAACTTACATTGGGCAAATAACACTTAATGTAATTATTGAAGTAGAACTACATGTGAAAAATGCATCTTTAAGGTTGCTGTACTGTTCAATATGAAAAAAAGCCTTGACCCTGATGGTACAGTTAGTGCCTAATAATTCCTCATTTATGTAAGCCTTTAGTGCGCTGGAGCGCTCATTTAAGCCTATTCCAAATTCCATGAACTCAGCATGGTCCAGCCCTACTACAAAGAACCTGTCAGCTTGATGCTGATCAATTCAAACCCTCTCTTTCACAGGTTTTAAGAAGAGATATCAGGAATGAAATGCACACACATTCTGATGAGCAATGGCCCTGTTCTCTTCGCATGATGTTTTATTAAAGTTTGGAAGGAACACGTTCAAATGATCTAGTCAGTCTACCTACCTAGTCATGGCTCAAAAGGAACAGTCAAGGATTCAATAGCAAGTAAATACTGGTGTTTATTAACACAAAAGTATAGCGGTCGTGCAGGTTCAGATGGCAGACAGATAGCAGAATAACAGGGTCGGCAACGCAGGACTCAGTGGGCAGACAGCAAACGGACGATCCGCAAACGATCCTCAGAACAGGCAGATGAATCACAGAACAGGAACACAGGAACTCCCGTCCGATCCTCAGAACAGGTGGATGAATCACAGAACAGGAACACAGGAACTGGAGCGAGGGGAAAAGACTGTGAGCTGAGCCCGTGAACCTCCACAACCATCTGACAAAGACAAGACGAGGTGACAAACAATATATAGGACATTCTCATTCAGAACAGCTGGCGCTGATCAGCTCATCAGCGATAACGAGCCGTGCTGATGAGCCGCGCCCATTCATACAACACGCACTCACATAGCGAGGGCGAGTCAATGAATCCATGAATCGTGACAGTACCCCCCCCTCCTAGGAACGCCGCCTTGCACCCTTACCTGTCGATTGTAATCATCGATAAGGGAGTGGTCCAGGATGTCCCTAGCAGGAACCCAACTTCTCTCCTCCGGACCGGAACCTTCCCAGTCCACCAAGTACTGGAAACTGCGTCCCCTCCGTCTAGAGTCCAGTATACGATTAACCGAATATGTAGGTTCCCCATCTACGAGTCGCGGCGGGGGGGGGAACTGGGGCAGGCGGATCAATGTGAGAACGAAAAACAGGCTTTATTTTAGACACATGACGGGATGAATTCTCCTGTACGCTGGAGGAAGGTTGAGGCGGACTGCCACCGGACTAATGATTTTGGTGACAGTAAACGGGCCAATGAATTTGGGAGCAAGTTTATTAGAAACGGAGCGGAGAGGAATGTTCCTGGTTGAAAGCCTCACCTTTTGACCAACGACGTAAACGGGAGGCTTAGACCGGTGGCGATCGGCTTTAGCCTTGGTGCGCGCCCCTACCTGGAGTAGAGTCTCACGGGCTCTAGTCCATGTGCGGTGACACCTCTGGACGAAGGCGTGAGCGGAGGGGACCGCGACTTCGGATTCCAGATTGGGAAAAATTGGTGGCTGGTAACCTACACTACATTCAAATGGAGATAGGCCCGTGGACGACACTGGCAACGTATTGTGTGCGTACTCCACCATTGAAAGTTGCTGACTCCAGGAGGAAGGATTCTTGGAGACCAAACATCGTAACACCCTTTCCAAATCTTGGTTGGCTCTCTCGGTTTGACCATTGCTCTGGGGGTGAAACCCTGAGGACAGACTGACAGTCGCTCCCAGTAACTTACAAAACTCTCGCCAAAATTTGGACACAAACTGGGGTCCTCTGTCAGAAACCACGTCTATCGGGAGGCCATGTAAGCGAAAGACGTGATCAACAACGGTCAACGCTGTCTCCTTGGCTGAGGGTAATTTGGGCAAGGGAATAAAATGAGCCGCCTTCGAGAACCGGTCCACCACGGTCAAAACGACCGTATTGCCCTGAGAGGGTGGGAGGGCGGTGATAAAATCTAGCGCTATGTGGGACCAGGGTCTCGAAGGGACAGGCAGCGGTTGGAGTAACCCATCTGGGGGTCGATTGGAAGTCTTACCAGTGGCACAAACCGAGCAAGCCAAAACAAAACTGTGAATGTCACAAGCCATCAGTGGCCACCAGAATCGTTGCTTGACTAAAAAACTAGTGCGATTAACTCCTGGATGGCAAGCCACGTTGGAACAATGACCCCACTGAATAACGTCTGAATACGAGAGAGAAAAATCAAAACGACCGAAAAAAAGTGCCCACCGAGCCTGCCTGGAGTTCAATCTTTTGGCGGTTCTGATATATTCTAGGTTCTTGTGATCGGTCCAGACGATAAAAGGAACCCCCGACCCTTCTAACCAATGACGCCATTCTTCCAACGCTAACTTTACTGCCAACAACTCTCTGTTACCAATGTCGTGGTTACGTTCAGCAGGCGATAAACAACGGGACAAAAACGTGCAGGGATGCATCTCGTCGTCTGTGGGAGAACGCTGGGACAGCACTGCTCCTACCCCCACCTCTGACGCATCGACCTCCACCACGAACTGACGTGATGGATCAGGGGCAATAAGGATGGGGGCTGAAACGAAGCGGCCTTTCAGTTTAGCAAACACAGCCTCAGCTGTGTCTGACCACCTTAACGCCGTTCTGGGGGAGGTCAAGGCAGTCAGAGGCGCGACTAGTTGGCTGAAGTTGCGAATAAAACGCCGGTAGAAGTTGGCGAACCCCAGAAACCTCTGTAGGGCCTTACGGGAATCTGGACTTGGCCACTCCACCACAGCCTTAACCTTCTCAGGGTCCATCTGTATTCCCTCAGACGAAACGATGTACCCTAGGAAAGGAACAGACTGTGCATGAAAAATCGCATTTCTCCGCCTTGACAAAAAGCCCATTCTCTAGTAACCTTTGGAGCACTCGTCTGACGTGTTGAACGTGCTCCTGGAGAGACGAAGAAAAAAAATCAATATGTCATCCAGGTAAACATATGAACTGATCTACCATGTCTCTCAACACGTCATTGACGAGTGCCTGGAAGATCGCTGGGGAGTTGGAAAAGCCGAACGGCATAACCGAGTATTCAAAGTGCCCCCTGGGGGTGTTGAACGCGGTCTTCCACTCATCCCCCTTCCTGATGCGAACCAAATGATATACATTATGTAAATCCAATTTTGTGAAGTCTGATGCTCCCTGCAACCTCTCGAAAGCTGAAGACATCAACGGCAAAGGATAAGTATTCTTTACCGTGATGCTGTTCAACCCCCGGTAATCAATACAAGGTCGCAGAGAACCATCCTTCTTCCCCACAAAAAAGAATCCCGCCCCCGAAGGGCGAATGAACCCCGTTGCTAGAGAATCAGAAATATATTTCTCCATAGCCTCCCTTTCTGGAGCAGAAAGCGAATATAACTTGCCCTTAGGCGGAGACGTACCTGGAAGTAAATCTATAGCACAGTCATAGGGACGATGCGGAGGAAGAGAAGCAGCCCGGGACTTACTGAACACTTCCTTCAGGTCGAGGTACTCCGGTGGCACGTTAGACAGATTTACTGGCTCCTCCTGCAACACAGAACAAGAAACAGACAGGACAGCAGACGAAAGACATGAGGCATAACATAGATCACTCCAACTGGATACAGAGTTCTGGCCCCACTCTATCCTGGGTCCGTGTTTAGCCAACCACGGATGACCCAGGACAATGGGAGTGTGAGGTGACTGGGTGAGGTAGAGTGAGACCCTCTCAGAGTGGTTACCCGAGGTGATGAGTGTGATGAGACCAGTGACGGGAGTAATGCCCGGGAGTTCCTGTCCATTAAGTGCGTGGATCGTGATGGTGTGTTCCAGGGCCGTGATGGGGATGTGAAGCTTGCGCGCCAAAGAAAAGTCCATAAGATTGCCCTCCGCACCCGAATCCACCAGCGCCTGGCTGTTGAAGGAGCGGTCTGCCCACTGGAGTCTCACCAGGAGGAAGGTGGCATTCGAGGGTCTGGTCATGGATATCCTGCCCGACAGTAGCCTCCGTCCTACCGCCGGGCTTGGCCTTTTAAAGGGCAGGTGGAGACGAAGTGGCCGGCCTCTCCACAGTAGAGACACCTCTCGAACGGCGGTGTTCTCTCTCCTCCCGGGAGAGCCGAGCTCGACCTACCTGCATGGGTTCAGGATCGTTCGAGGGGCTGACCGTGTTCACTCCTCTGGGACCGGGAAACTCTGTGAAATCCACCACTGGGGTCGGATACGGTCGATTCTCTCTCTGTTGTAGACGTGCATCGACCCGTAGTGCCAGTTCAACCAGTTCATCAAGAGTCTTGGGTAGATCCAGCGTGTAAATCTCCTTCTGAACACGGTCAGCCAACCCATGCAGGAACATGTCACACTGCGCCTCCTCGTTCCATTTGCACTCGGCGGCCAACGTCCGGAACTGGATGGAATAGTCGGAAACGGAGTTGTTGTTCTGACGGAGATCTGCAAGTTGGCGGGCCGCCTCGCGTCCGACGACCCCGCGGTCGAACACGCGCCTCATCTCCTGCTCGAGTGCTTGGAACGAGGAGCAGCAGCTGTGTTGATTTTGCCACACCGCTGTTCCCCACAGAGCCGCGCGTCCAGACAACAGCGTCATGACTAGTGCCACTTTACTCTCCTCGGAGGAAAACGTCACAGGCTGAAGAGAGAAGTAAATTGAACATTTGGTTAAAAAGGTTCGACACATATTAGGTTCTCCTGAATACCTCTCGGGAGTGGGGATGCGCGGCACCGGTCGGTTGATGTTGGGATTCTCCGGGGGAACAGGTGGGGGCGGTGCTGGCGCAGTGGGACCTCTCAGACGTTGTAATTGAGAGGTGAGCTCGGACACCTGCGTTATCAGAGCCTGTATCGCCCGACCCGAGGCACTGATCTGTTCATCCTGACGATCCATGCGGGCGTGGTTACCGGCAAACATCTGCTCAAAACTGGCTGCACTCGCTGAATCCATGGTCTGGTCAGATGGTTCTGTCATGGCTCAAAAGGAACAGTCAAGGATTCGATAGCAAGTGAATTGGTGTTTATTAACACAAAAGTATAGCTTGTCGTGCAGGTTCAGATGGCAGACAGATAGCAGAATAACAGGCTCGGCAACGCAGGACTCATTGGGCAGACAGCAAACGGATGATCCGCAAACGATCCTCAGAACAGGCAGATGAATCACAGAACAGGAACACAGGAACTCGCATCCGATCCTCAGAACAGGCGGATGAATCACAGAACAGGAACACAGGAACTGGAGCGAGGGGAAAAGACTGTGAGCTGAGCCTGTGAACCTCCACAACCATCTGACAAAGACGAGGTGACAAACAATATATAGGACATTCTCATTCAGAAGAGCTGGCGCTGATCAGCTCATCAGCGATAACGAGCTGTGCTGATGAGCCGCGCCCATTCATACAACACGCACTCACATAGCGAGGGCGAGTCAATGAATCCATGAATCGTGACATACCTAACCTACCTAACCACCTACCAAAATAGTTTGAACTCGTCAGCTGTGAGGTATAGTTCACTATAGAGAGTTTAACTGCATTGGCCTTGTTGGTCGGTGATAGACACTTGTGTGATGGGGAGCAGTAGGTCGCCCTGTAGATTGCGAGTAGGGTCAGCAAGTCGAGCTAATATGATTTTTTTTATTATTATTTTTTATAATTCATGCCTTCAGACTAATATAGTTTTACATTTTCCACAAAATAATAAACTTTCACAGGTTTTTATAGGGTTGTGTTCTTTAATGTGAATTGAATTTCAATTGCAATTCTTAATGGGTAGACACAGCCTTGTTTGAAAAAAAAAAATGAAATAAATAAATAAATTAAAAAGCCTTGAAGTTTGAACACTGTTTCTAAGAAAGAACAAATAAATATAACAATTTTACAACCATAAGGGGTGTATACATATATTTAAAATAATTAGTTTGCTGCAACAAAGAGACAACTCACACGGATAAATACAACAATCTATTAACAGTTAATTTGAACTGATTTACAAAGTGTGGTGTTCAGGTATATATAATCTGTGATAGTGTAAATATTGTATATTCATCAGATACAGTATCAGTACCTACATGTTGAAATTTGTGTCATGTGACTTTCTTACCAGTCCACTTCTTTCTGGCCTTAAAACACAACGATAAAAACATTAAAATACAATAACCAAATACTTTTGTACAACATGAAAAGGGGGAACAGATGTACAGAAAGAAACTAAACATATACTCAAAACAAGCAACACAGACAAAAAGGTAAAAGCTAGAGAGATATAGATTAAGAAAAAACACTCAAGATAAATATTAGCAAAGTGATAGGTCTTTAAACAAGAGGTCTTCATTGGGTGGTCTGGCGTGCGGTTTTATTGATTCTGATCTCGGTCAGTTAGCCGGACAACCTGGTGATAAAAGGTTGATGTCAGCAGATGATGATGATGATTGAGAGGACAATGGACCTGTATCTGCATCTGAGAAAGTGAAAAAATAAATAAATAAATAAATAATAATATTATTATATTATATTATATTATATTATATTATATTATATTATATTATATTATATTATATTATATTATATTATATAGAGAGAGAGAGAGAACCAAAAGTAAATAGATACAAAAAACAGCACTTGGACACCATAATACAAACAGATTTCCCAACACAGCTAGTAGAAACTGTCACTATATTACTATTCACAAGAAACAACGAAGCATGAATAGTACACTACATCATAAAGAAGAAAACACTATTTGTTTCTGTCTCATTCTTCAAAAAGAGGAGGAGAAAACAAAAGATAACTCCAACAAACAGTTTACCCTTTACTTAAAAAAAAAAAAAAAAAACTTAATTTTCCCCCTTGCTCAGTGAGACAACTTGCAAGTACAGTGGGCAGGCATTCTGAGATTCATTTAGTATATTTTCAATAACAAACCTCATTAATCAGCCAGCAGATCAAAGTGTGACGCTGCAGATGAATTTTAAATATTTAAACCCTCCCCCCCATTCAAATGCTATCACTGATCAAAGCATTTCACTTTAATTTCACAAGTCATTTTTACTGGTAGAGGGAACCATAAACAAAGACACACACAAAGTCCAATTAAATGTCTGGGATTTCCTGTAAACCTCCCCTGCTCTGTTTTCATTTCTGAACACTCTTCTCGCTTTGTGAAAGTGAAGCATGGGAAAAATGCAAGTAATTAATTTATTTGATTGTTTATATATGAGCTGCCAAGGAACTTTAAAGAAGCCATCAGTCAGTAATAGAAAGTAAACACTTTGCAAGGTGGCTGTGATTTGAGCTTTATAGCTGAAAGGTAATTACAGTGCCTGAGAAAACAAATATAGTTAACCTTTCATTCTTACCCAATTTCTTCTGAAGTTCTGGCTGCTTCTGCAAGTTTGGATGCCATTTTTTTTGCCTTGCCATTTCTAGTAGGCTGTGGTGGGCATTAATCTAAAAAGGAAAAAATAAGGAATCAAAATGGTGGAAATGAGTGTCATGCAAAGCACCAGGCTCTTCTTCATTTCTACGGTCTTAATGTAAGGCAGACTACATTTGCTACCTGCAAATTACCTTTATGGTGATTTTCCATTAAAGCCAGCCAGGACAGAGCAGTGGTGAGCATTAGTCAAGCTTACTGTAGGTCACACCTGTTACCAGAGGCTTTACTTCTATGCAATCTAAATGTGAAGTGTCAGCTCCCCCACAGAATCCTGATTGCAGAAGGAAACGCTTCAGCGCCAAATTCATTCTCCGTTCCTGTCGCGTGTGTTAACAGCCAGTCTATTTATAAGCCTGCTTAACTCACAGAGCCTGGGGCCAGGCCATCTGATTCAGTGACTGCAGTAAAACTCCTAATATACACCTTGGCAAACGTCTCCATTAGGATAAATTACCTTTTCCTTTTTCAAAAGGTGAGGCCATGGCATGCTAATTGGTCCCAATCAAGTTTATAATCTAATCCAATTAGAGACTGACACTCTGCTCATGGAAACCTTAATTGGGATTGTTTTGTCAGTGTGAAGCTGTCAGTAGGAGAGTTATAGGGGAGGAAATAATTCATGATCATTGTAAATTGGAACAGAGGTGAGGCCTCTTAATAAAAAGACCAGCTTCCTGATTGAGTTAACACCTGGGAGAAATCATAGTGTCAGTCAGGCACTGAATTATGCACTTTATTGCAACTATTGTATTGTGAAAGAAAAGTCAAAGTAACAAGCCTCCTCTAATATCATAAATACAGTATTGAAGTGAATTGTCTATATTGTATGCTGCTTGTATATAAAGTTCTCATAGTTCTTATCCCCCACCCTCCCAAAAAAAAAAAAAAAAAAAATCGTTATTTCAAATATGTATGAATTTCTTTCTTCTTTTTGAAGATGATAAAGGGGTCCAAAAAAAAAGAGCCTTTTTTTCTTGTGTGTTTCATGCATACAGGTTTGGCATGACGTGTAGGTACATGAATCTTTGCTTTTTGGTGAACTATTCCTTTAATCCAAGTCCTGTAATGCCTTTATACATTCCCTCTCAGAATTTTATTGAGAATATCTATAACTATCGATTAGGCAAATGGATTTCTTCCAAGGTTAGGGACCATTGAGTGTTGCGCTAGCGCATCTTCCACAGTTGATGTAATATGATGCGCTCTTCACGAAATCTGGATTCCGCACCTCCCCGGCTGTGTGAGAGGAAGCTTTTCCCTGGTGGATCCGCAGGGTTTTCATGAACAGGCAGATGGAGAAAATATTGTTGACATTAAACTGTTCCTCTTTTAAGGAATTGTTGTGACAAGGTGGAGCTCCCATCACTCGAAATAGCAGCTGTGTACTGTTTACAAAGAGGCCCAAAGCAATGTTTGTTTCCATTGAAATGGTGGCAACCATCTCTCTCTGTGTTTCCCCTCACTGCTGCTTCTTTGTAATGAAAAAGCTGCTCACATTAGAGGTTCCGCCTTATATGTTGCTGTCATTTGTTTTTCTTCATCACACCCTTTCTACCAAAATCATTAAGAATGTACTGGAATGGCATTTATTTCAAAAGCAAACATCATTATTTATTATTTGCAACGTCAAGAAAATGGATAAACGTTGTCTCCCCACTTCTACCCATATTGTCTTCAGTATAATTGTTGAGATCAGTTAAGCGAGTTAAAAAACGCAAACTGGTGGAACCCTGAAAAAGGAAGCTAATGATTTGTCAGTGTGAAATCTCCAATGGCGAGTCAAATCAATGAGCCGTTCCAGGTTCATAATTACTGTTCTTTTTGCCAGCGTAAGGAAAAATCAATAAAGTCAAGTGCATGAAGCGCAAAGCACCCCGTTGTGTTGTAAACAGAGCAAACAGACTTCATGTGATTCACTATACATTCAGTATCTTCACAGGCCCCTAAATCAGACTATTTATTATTATTATAGACAGAATTCAAAATAAATAAAAATGCAAAAATGTCTGTGAAACTATTACCATTCCTTAAAAAAATCTTCTTTATATAGAGAGGCAGACAGCCCCCAGCACCCCACTCCAATCTATTCCACATCTCCAAAGCACAGATCATATCTCCATTGAGGTTTGAGAAAAGAAGAAACTTTTATCTGACAAATGGTACCACTTTCCTCACTGTCTTGTGAGAATATATCTTTCTCCATAAATCTGTTGATGACAAGCAGCCCTTTTCTTTCGCCCAACTTATCTCGGCTGCTTCTCTTACAAACGAGCAGACAGTTCGTTTTTTTTTTTTTTTTTTGGCACGCAGACACACCCTTTATCTGAGACTAGGCTCGAATCTACATCAGGTGTCCGAACAACCACTGTAAGAGTGAGATGTGCACTATAAACAAGAAGGAAAAAGGCTGATTTCTTATACATGTATAATGGCAATCCAAAAAAATCACTTCAAGAGTCACACTCTTCCCCCTCCTCGTCTTTCCAACCTTTATTCCTCTTTTTGATGTTCATTCGTTAGTAAGATAGATTTAAAGAAAAAAAAAATGGTTAGAGACATCAGAAGGCTGAAACATATTTTATTCATATGTCTTGGTTAATTCGGAGTAAGCTTTCATGGATATCCCTTTGTGCTAATTAAGGAGGTGTGGAGGAGAGAGGTGAAACAGTGAGAGGGAATATTCTTTAGCTCTTAAGTTGAGCACTTTATGACATGGAAACTAATTTCAACTGCACTATTTTGGGATTTATCATTGTGTACATGATCTCTGTGTTAATCTGTGAAACACCTCTATGACATTTGTACAGTAAAGAATAATGATATATCCCTCATAAAAACGTGTGGGTAGTTGCTATTTGCAACAACACAGCTATAATACTACAGTTCTGCCATTAACAGGCTGCTTAGTGTTTACAAATCACTCAGCTGGAAATGCACCCTACTTTGAGTTGAGTTATTAAATGGACCACTCATTTCCAACAAAAGCTGCTTTTAAATTTTGCTAATAATACCTCCTTTCAGCCTTTTCTTAAAAGCCAAATTAAAATTTCATAAGCTGGCCTCACATTTTCATCCCCAGAATCTCTATTAAAAATGTCTGTCTGATTTCTACTATGGATACTTTTTTCTCTCTACACTTAAATTATCATGGGTTCTCCTTTCATTCAAAAGCATACTGCACCCTGGCTAAACATACATTTGCTGATTAATTATCTTCTCAGACCTAAAGAAAAAGTTAGCGGTTTTATGCTTTTCCACACCAAATTACACTTATTTGTAAATCATGTCGTAATCATAAAATTAAAAACCAAGTTCCTATTTGACTTGAGTTGTTACTGAATTTTGAATTCAACAAAAAGTCATGTCAAGCATAATCACAATCAACCGGTCATTGTTTACATAGTTAATCATTGGTGGCACTTCTGAGTATAGGCTACTCATGCACATCCCAAGTAACAGTCATATGTATTAGGCAAAAAATCAATTAAAAATTCAGAAATAATTTTTTCATGGTTTGTCTTTAGAACAATTTTAATAGGGATAACCTGGCTTCTCTTGAGACCCCCCTGCTTCGCAGCTTAATGATGTGCTAAATCCCGCACGTTGACGGGATTGGTTACAACATGTTTGTGATGTAGAGAACAAGGGCGATTTCAAACCGCGTTATTGAGACTGTCTTTGGTAAACTGCAATTTTAAGGAGAAAATACTCAGCAATTGTGCTGACTGATGAATTTGCACATGGTTTGTCTTAAATCATAATAAAAACACCACATAGACATATAAACAACATTTAAAAAATAAATAAATAAATTGGGAATACAAAATATTCGTAACTTTAATTTTAACTTAGAAAATAAAATGAAAAAATTATTTTCGGACTATTTTGTCATTCCCTGAATGTTTTATTATTATTATTATTATTATTAAACAACTGACTAAGCAGACGGCATCTGAATCAAATGAGGTCTAATTTATCATTAAATTAATAATCAGTGTTTTTTTTTTTTTTTTCACAGGGGTAATGATTCAAACAAAGAATGTCTTCAGAGAAATAAGAATGATTTGATGAGCCTGTATAAGAGACATCAAGTCCATGT
Organism: Abramis brama; assembly: GCF_963993115.1. NCBI lineage: Eukaryota > Metazoa > Chordata > Actinopteri > Cypriniformes > Leuciscidae > Abramis > Abramis brama. The sequence goes on from NC_139973.1 coordinate 19,813,282, forward strand.
ATCATAGTGGTTAGACTGAGGAACTACACAACAAGCTGAGCAAAGAGATTCAGACAGCGTAGATAGTTTGAGTTTTCTGCCTTATTATGCTTCAAAGAAGCTTGGTTGCAAATTGTGTGGTGTGACTTGAAGCAGTCTTTAATTTTTAGCTCCTGTCATTTGAAAGTGGTAACTAGTGCTGTGGGACTGCTTGCCTGCTCACAGCTCATTTAGCTGATGTGTTTGTCCCTGGTGACTTATAAACTAAAATGATTTATGCTTCTAATGATTTATGTGTTTTAATTGCTAATACAACACTATTATTTTATTTGTCAAAGTTCTTGATCTATAAGACCTCCTCCAACCTTTTACATATTGTCTGGAGTAGGTTTTTTTTTTAAGCACAGGTTTCATATTATGTTAAATACTTTAGTGTGATGAATGTGTCATGGTGAATTATGCTAATTGTTGTACCATGCAAATTAATCATGCATAGATGATAAGAACACTCCCATGACAAAGGTTAATATTAGCAGAGAGTTTCTTTATCTAACCTCTTAATTAACCAAGTAGCCTGTCTGTCTAGTCACATTCTACTCATCAGTGTAAATGGTAAAAGGGTAGAGCAAGCCAGTGAGAATGAGGTTAGATCAACATTTGTACTTTATTAAACTTCATGTAGATAGATAGTAAAAGCTGTGCAGGTATACAGTGCAGAGAGATTGTCGCTGTTCAATAGAGTGGAAGTGCCACAGGGTGATATACTAGTAAAAACTGTGCAGTGTGAATTATCTGATTATCCATTTGATCATAATTTGCAGTTGTTGATTGAATATGTTTATCATTTTATTAAATGTATGTCATATGCAACTAGAATATTTTAAATAAAAAACTGTTAAAAAATCCACAGATCTTTACAAAACTGTTCCCTGAGAGGCGAGGACACTATATCTGAAGCATATGTCTAAACATACCAATTTGATTTACCAATCGTATGGATGTCACAACAAAGCAGTGCGTCACTGGGTCCATAAATAGATGCCAGAAACGTTTGTCGACAGATTCAATTGTCTGAAGAAAATGCTCAAGCGTAGCCAGGGACTGGCAACAAGATGTGGCGTCTTGTTACCCTCTCAGGGAACATACGCAGCCTGAGATGTTCCCTTTCGAGTGGAACTCAACGCCATGTCATGACTTAATTCCACAGACTCTTGTTAACCCTGAAGGACATGGGCTCCTGGGGTTGAATCTGTGTCTAAGGTGTAAAACATGATGAAAGTGTAAGGAGAGGACCAACCTGGCACAACACATATATATTGTTAAGGTGCACCCCTTACAAGAGCTCTGGAAAATACACACCTAGTGGTGAAAATAAATTATCAAAGCACAGACTGGGCATACCAAATTAAGACTTTCTTGCTTCGGTGTTTCATGGGGCAGAGGACAGAAAGCTTGCAACACAACAGGCTGAGGAGCCGAAGAAGGAACTTGAGATCTGGAGGTCTCCTACTCTCTTTACTCTTTGATGTTAGCGTCAACAACAAAGCTACATTAAGAGTCAACGTTTTCTCTGAAACTGACTCTAAAGGCTAGAAAAATGGACTTCTATCAAGGCTCCTAGAACCAATGCGACAGATAGACCTCAGCTGTCTGGCCCCTAGAAGGATCGAGGCACCAAGGGATGCCTCCCAATCAAGGTTCCATCCACAGGTAAGTGATTAAGGGAGATAGCGGCCACATATGTCATATATCATAGGCCTAAGGTGGAAGAAGCCTGCCCCATTGCAAGATGTTTTTGAAGGAACTCTAGTACTGAACAAACAGGGCAGTTAACTGAGTTTATATCACAATCTCTACACCATGTTGAGAACAGTTGACATTTCAGGGAATCCAATTTTCTGTTAGAAGGAGCTCTAGCATTAAGAATTGTTTCTTTGACCTCAGCCAATAGACCATAATCTATGACCTCAGGCGCCAGACCCAATGTTTCCATCACTGGCCAGGGATGAAGTATCGTCCCTCTCACTTGAAAGAGAAGATCTCTCGGGATGTGGGTCTCCCATGGGAGGCCGTCCAGGAGAGATACTAAGTCCGTAAACCACACTCTGGCTGGCCAGAATGAAGTCACTTGAAGAAGATGAACTCTGTCAAAGGCAAACCCTTGCTAGAAATTATATTTCATTAACAAAGTTTGGGAGGAACACGTTCAAATGATCTATCAAATCATTAAGTTATTCCAATCAGCAATTAACACATTTATCCAATCAGCATGAGAGAAGGCCTATATAGTATATACGCAGTTGACTCACCTATGTTACTCGGAAGTTTTCAGCATCCCTCACCACCCCGACTCCTCACTCTTGTCTAGTTCCTACCACAGCCAGGAATATGGAGAGTACTCTGGGTCCGGGCCAAAATATTAAGCTTGGAGCCCTCTCCTCAGACAGCATGCCAAATACGCATACTCCTTTACTCTATCTGATTAATTGTATGTTTGAACTTGTGGACTGCTGGGAGCAGAGCTATCGGAGGAAAGGCATACAGATGCAGCCTCGGCCACTCCTGTACCATGGCGTTCAACCTAAGAGGAGCTGGAGGTGTGAGGGTAAACCAGAGTGGACATGTGGACTCCACTACTTGTGGATTGAGTTGCCATTCCCTGGGCCTAAGCTACTGTCTTGACAGGATGTCTGTACCTCAAATTCTGATATTTTTCTATAATTTCGGTCTGCTCAAGGTTCTGAATTAGCAAACTATCAGGAACTACTTGAGCGAAGATGGGGTGAATGGCCCGTTGGGTGCCTCTACCTCCCGAATCACTGATGGTGGTGGAATAAAAAGCTTTTTTTTGGCTGCTCTAGCGGAGATGAAGTCCTTCAGGCCAGTCCCCCCACCCTAGGCAGCCTTGTCTGTGCGGGTATCATGGCCCCCCTTTCTTTAACGTCTGGGGGCTCGAAAGGCTCTCTCTTTTGTCTTTCTTTGAGCTAGGCTGTAGGAGGCTGCTGGCTCTTGAACCTACTGAGGGATTTAATCCTTAAATCCTGCCAATTGTTGTGTCACTTCCGGATACTTATCAACAACTGTATTTACTGTGTTGCCGGAGGGCGAAATTGGGGTGTCATGGAGAAAGGCCTTATCTCTTTCTTAAATGCCCATTAGGTTGAGCCACAGATTTCGCTCCTCAACGTGGTCCAGATGTTTGAGCAGGTCAGCCTGGCATCGACACCTCAGTGTGGAGATCAGGGAAGAACGGGAGATGGTGGTGGGAAGGTTGCACTCACAAAGACGTGAAAAAGTAATCTTCTAACTAAGAGTGAACAATCACTTGGCTCTCATCTGGCCAATCTAAATTTACTTTGGCCGCCGAACGAGTAACAACCTCAAGCTGCTCCTAAAAAGCGGCAGACTGAGGAAGCTGTTCTGACAATGCTTATCTGCATTCAATTTCTCAGGATCAGACGCAGAATGTATGAATTCGAGGTCTAGAACGGGGTCCTCTGAGTCAGCAGGATAGGTAATTATCCATCTAAAAATCTCCTACTAACTCAATCGGAGCTTGCGAACGCTGAATTTTTCACAGTGCTGACAGCCCTCTCGAGGACTGACCTAGCATGCTCCACTCCCATACACATCACGCACATCGGGTGACAGTCGTCAGATTTAATATAACAAGGTCAGGGAATCACACACATCCTAAATCTTGACCCTTATATGATGGCAGCTAAGCTCCTGACTTAGACAAAGAAGCTGTCAACGTGCATTTCTGGTATCTATTTATGGACTTGGTAAATTATTGCATTATGAAATCAATATGTTCGGCAAACCAGATTGCTGCTTTTAGACATGTACTTCAGCTTGTTTGCATACAAAAGGACAGGACACTATTATTTTATATGGGGATGTATGTACTGTTCTGCTGCATTTTTTGGTTTCAAACCCTGTTCACACCACAAGAAAATTGCAGTGACTAAGTGTCCCATTTATTTTCAATGAGTTCTAGTGACCATCTGTGGCAAGATGTGGCCATGTCCAGTAGTAGTTGCACAGACTAGTCGACTTTAATGCTCTGCCATGATGCTTTAAGCTTGATGTTGACTAGTCACTGATCATGTGATTCTGACACTAAAAAAACATGGCCACCTTGCAGAGGGCCTTCAGACCGTTCTGACTTAATGTACTAATATGTACAGGTAAGTTAATAGCAGTTCTAAACTAATGCACCACTACATTGTAACGTACACATGCAGACAGTAGCTCACAGGTGCGCACACAGAAACATTTAGGAGTTCAGAAACTTACTGTCAATACTGTTCTGTGATTTATTAATACAATAGCTTAAAACTGAAATGTTCTAGCATACAGCCCTTTGGTTTTTTTTTTTTTTTTTTTTTAAGTAACTAAAACCCACAGCTTCACTATTAGAGATTCTGCACAGGTAGGATTAATTCACACACAATTGCTTTTTCACTAATGCATTCAAATAAATGTAATCTTACTGTGCTATTTACCTTTATCTGATTTAGAACGAGCAGAAATTTGTAAGAAATATAATGACCCATAAATAAAAACTGATAAAAATGAGCTGTTTTGTAGGAGCAATAATCTAGTGGGCAGCACTCTGACATATGCCGCAGCTCTACACAAGGCAACCCGAGTTCTCAGCTTGAGGTTCAGGCTTCTCAAGCCATTAGCCATTTAGTTGCAGTTGCAAAGCATTCCCATCTCCTGTGTTTTTATTGATAGGCATAAAAACAGATTTGTTGACATGCTGTCAAAACAACATAACTGTACTGATATTCATAGGGCAACCAGGTCTAGCAACCAGGACCAGGTCTAGGGACATCTACTAGTGACTAATCAGTACAGTAATGTATGGTGACATATAAAAGCAAACAAAATTGCTGAAGATGTAAACGAGGCTTCATATGCCAAAATGTAAGTACAGTAGGTAAGTTTAATGGTTGGGTGGGTTTTTCAATTAATTGCCTATAAATTGAGCCATAAAACTCCAAATGCTACCAATAAGACAAAGGTTATGTGTCACTTTAAAATCTTGCCATAAAGGCCATGTGTCACTTGAAATCTTGGGCTGACGATTATAGTGTGGCTTGTCTGTGCAGTGAGAGAACATCTCCATTACTCCATCAGCGCAAATTAGATGCACAAATTATTCAGAGCCTTTCGTCCATCATCAGCGGCTCTGAAAAGTGCTTACTGGGGTTAACATACCACAGAGAGCTTAAAGTGCACTTATTCATTTCAAAGAAAATATTTAACGCTGCCGAAGCGTCCGGCCTCAGCAGATCTCAAGTGGTCATCCACGCTAAACTGGTGGCAAGATTTACCAATGAGCCCAAGCGGGCTCTGCAAATCGACTTGCCTTCCTCAAACAAATTAATGAAATTCAGCACTGCAGCACATTTGGAAAAATCCTCCTGACTGACATGGGCTGGATTTCCCGAAAACTTTCTTAACGCTGCGTCGTTCTTAAGTTATACCTTAAGCTGTACCTTATCGTTAATACGTGTTTCCCGAAACGTTCTTAGTTAAGTATACTGTACCTTCTGTAATTCATAGGTTCGGAAGGTTGGTCTGGACCACTCTTAGTTTTACCTTATCACTGTTAACAGGTGGCCACCACTGCAAAAAAAAAATCTTTACATCTCAGTTTATACTAATATAATTATGACGTTAATACACCCAGTGTTCAATTCAAGTGTTTTCATGTAAAGAATAAAATTGTCATTACATTGATTGTTGTTAGCTTTTTAATTAAATTATCCAAAGGTACAGCTGACAGACCATTAGGCAGTAAAGGCTTTAGAGTCTACTCAATCAAGACCCCTTAGATCACAACATAAACAGCTTCTACTAAAACCTATTGTCAAAACAAAACAAGGGGAATCTGCTTTTAATTATTTTGGCGTTCATCTCTGGAACCAGCTTCCAGAAAACATTAAAAACGCTCCAACTATCACAATTTTTAAAACTAGATTAAAGACCAAACTTTTTTCAGATGCTTTTTACAGTTAATGTGTGTATAAATAAATATATTTTATTTATTTATTTTATTGATGTCATATATTGTAAAATTGTATGTAGTTTTATATTGTTATTTTTATTTTTTACATTTTTGTGTGAAGCGCATTGCATTGCTGCTATGTATGAAATGCGCTATACAAATAAATTTGCCTTGCCTATTTAAAGGGAATGATTGTGGTGGGCAGTTTGCTCAAACTATGGCAACGATACAGCGAATAGTTGTGCTAAAAGATGGCTCCGTCCGCGGAGCGCTTTCAAAGGTCAGTTGAAAGCATACTGTATAGTTAAGCCCTATTCAGACGCTAATGTTTCTCATAGGATCGTATGGTATTTTCAACATTTACAGGGGTTAGTTGGTGATTTTATTGCCGTCTGAATCCAGAATGTCAGTGTTTTTTTCCCACCACCCACGTAAAAATCCCCGGCCAAATTACCTGCTGTTTTTTTGACAAACACCAAGGTCATGTGCGTGTTAGTAATTTAATTGCCGTCCAAATCCACATCTCTAAGTTTACAAGAAGAGATCACTTCAAACTTCACTGTTAAAATCTTTTTAGATCACTGCCGAGCACCGTAAGTAGGATGTACAATTGTATTACTGAAATACTGGAAAGTATTTACAAGAAGAATATTTCAGCTCCACCTCAGCGAACAAAAATGAGAAAGAAGAAAGCATGTAAACATTTGAAATAGGCCGTTATTGTGGCAGCAATATGATACAATTTTAAAATATGTAGGCTAGGCTATAGTTTAGATTATTTTAAATACCCCATTAATCCTAATAAATGCAATTTCAACTATTTCTGAAGTGTTTCTTTTATAAAGAATACTGCTTTCTCATATAACACAATTAAGCAGCCCCTGCACGAGTGAATAATTGATTTTCAAGCCATCAATATCAACAGATTCAGCACCACCACCATGGGCAGCACCTGGTAACGTCGCATGTAAGAAGGTATTGTATATCTTAAGCACCTTTCCAAGGTATGGTTCGGGGAACACGCCTAGAAATGGTATACGTTAAGTTATACCTTAAGAGTCTTCATAGCGCGCTAAGAGACAACGTTATCGGGACACGCAACCATGGACTTATATGATAGACTTTGAAACAGTAATCCTGCTTATATGACAATTTTTAATGCAAGAAATGATAGGAAATTTTGATTAATTACAGAAAAAGGGCACCTAAATTTGATACCAAAATTGTATTTGGACATAAGTGATATTTAAAATGTATTGTATAACAAAATATCAAACCAAATATCATTTATTTTCAAGGAAGATTAAAACACTTTTCAAGCAAAACATTTTCTGTGTAGAAGTGTCCAAATATGTTTTGGGGACTCAGTTCATTTGCTTTTGGAATACAAAATTGGTTGGACAGATGCCTAACCTTGAAGTTAACATGTGGGGTCTGTGAGACACATGTAAAAATACTTTACTTGTCTCCTCCTTCATTACCAAACAGTGCATGTGGCATACAAATAGAGCTAGAGTAAATTGAGTCTAAAAAGAGTCTGTCAACCTCATCTTTCTCTACCAATCTCCTGTGCTATTTTTCTCTTTTTTTTATAACACAATGCTTCTCTCAGCCCTGCTGAATGCCCATGGCATGCCCTGGCTTGTCTTCTCATTGACTTTCACCAAACAGTAGAGTCCAGGGCCAAAATAATTTGTATCTGTTCAATAAATCATTAAAGACTGTCATGCTATGTTCTACACTCTACTCCTCACCCTTCTCTCTCCCCATTCCCTTCTCTCAAAGGTCTTGTTAATGTTTCAAAACTGCACATAAGACACAGCAGCCAGACGCTTAATTTGAAAGGTGCCCATAGGGCACCTGCAGGATTTTTTTTTATTCGACTCCTCTCGCCTCTGTAGTGTTAACACCTAGTGCATTTCAGACGGAGGATGTCAGGGCTGGGGGGTGAGGGGGAAGATGGAGGGACAGAGGGAAGAATTGTACAAAGTGTGCCCTCCAGAAACAGCTTTTACCCTAAAAAACCTCATCTGATGAGTGCCATACGAAGAAACGTGAGGTTAAGTGCTTTAACACATCAGTTTTTAAATGGTAAAAGGTAGATATAGACAGTCAAAAGATCACAGTGAAAGCCCAGACAATTTTAACCCTAATTCTAATAGTATTAATAATATTAATACTTATATTTTCCTCCAGGTCAGGGTTAATTTCATGTCACTGGCGTTTCAAAAACAAAACTGCAAACTTTCTGAGCAGTCGAGGAACACACACACAAAAATAAATAAATAAATAAAACAGGATATTATAACTGTGGCACGGTCATTAAAAAGTAATGTGGTTTCACTGTGATGTGCTTGCTGACCCATACAAAAAGTGTCCTGACGAGTCAATTTAAGATGCACAAAACTAATGAACTGCAAAAAAATGCTTTTTTATGCATAAAATGCCTCTTGGAAACTGTCGATAACCTTAAAAAGTCTAATGATTTCTTATCAGTGCTTGAATGAACCGTAAAATCACCTTTTGAGATATTGACATTTACACAGTCATGAGCAGCAGAACTCCAGTCTCCATATAACAGCTGACGGCTACTTATTGCGAAAGAAAAACAGCCTTAGTGCTGAGCTATGGAAACCAATGCTGTATGCATTCATTTCAGATAAATAGTTAACTCTCGGCTTCATAAATAATAGATAAATAGTCATTAATAATTTGATCAAAAATATCCCCGAGCAGTTTTTGCCTCATTGTACATCGTTTTTTTAAGTATGTCAGATGAACCCTCATTTATTTTCAATTCCATGCCATGTCTGTGTTTTGCAAATTTGTATATTGGTCTTTCTACTTATTTATTTTACAGATACAGTTTTAATATTTGATGTGTAGCACTAAATTACATTTGTTTCCTTATTATGAGGAGACCAGGCAAGCTAGACACAAGAGGAAGGGTGCTGAGATGCTAATAGAGAGTGTTATTAATGTCCATAGAATTCAAGAACTTCATTAATTTTTAACAAGAAATACATACTGTGCATGAACTGTGGGGCTAATTTGCCTTGTGATTGCTGAATTCGAATTATTCTAGCCTTACTTGTTTACTAAAGAAGTACAACTAGAAGACCTCGTGCTTTCATTGAATACAAGTGTGATTGAAAGGTTGCACCCCCTGAGGCCCCCCCCCCAGCATTTAATTATGCAAGGAATAATTGGAAAACAACATACATTTTGACTTCGCAAAATACTTTGTCATAAGGGAATAAAAAAATAAGCATGAGTTTTGAATAATAGTTCACTGCTGTATGAGAGCTCTTGTTAGACAGACACACCTTGATTTAGGGCGTTTTGCAATATATTGCCAGCTTTGACTAAGCAAACCATGGCTATAGTTAAAAGCAAGAGTGGTGGTCAGAACTATAGCTGCTCATTACTGAGTGGAGCTCAATGCCTGTCTCAGAGCCCTGCTTCACCCCAGGGTGCTAACACTGCTCAGAACCCAGTCGGCAGCAGGTATGGGCTGAACTTTCCAATGAAATTATGCTTCTTGACATCTGCCCAAACAGTGCTTAGCCAAACACCAGGAAGGCTGTTTGTGAAAATCTATCACAGTTGAGGGCACCGTTTGTGGCAATCTCTACACATCTGTGCTGGAGATGTGAGGGGCTGGAGGTGGGGTCCATGTGGCACAGATTGAGTAATCGTTATTGAAGGACAGTGTAAGTAGTCCTTGGCCGCCTGACTAGAAATCAAATATTCCAATGTTCTCTCGTGCTCGAGTTGGCCGCAGGAGTAGGTCAGTGCACAGTACGAGGCCTGGTACGGCCAGGTTCGCTGGTGCTCACATGACTATTTGCAGAGTGAGGAGGTGGATAAATGCCATTCCTTCCAGAAGGTTTAGCTTAGATATGTGGGCCATCAGCTCACCACAAACCACATTATGACCATGAAAACCATAAAATCTAGGTGGTTATCTAAATGAAAAAGAAAATATGACATTATTTACATTTGTTTTAACTGCTTGCTTTGCTTTGCTACATCAAGTGTTTGCTTGAAAAAAAAAATCAGGTGTTCTTATGAAATGCACTTTCACTTTCACACTTTAGAATGATGATCCATCATTCATAGGGATGCAAATAGTAATGCAGGACAAATGAGTAGTACTACATTAACAATTCAACTATTAAATAACTAATATGGAAACAAGATTAACTAATCAGTAAGTAATAGCAAATTTAGGATTGAGACAGTTCCTTAGTATGTAACCAATAATTACTAAATGAGATAGGCTCATTAAGAACTATTAACTAAGACAAATAATGTAAAATTACCAATTAATTACTAATCATCACAACATTAACATGTGTCTGAAACATGAGAAAACATCTTATTTTCTCTAAACGTGGCCATAAAATGCATCACTAATTACTCAAGTATTATCTAGTCTTTATGCAGGAACTACTATTGATCTGGACCATTATTTTAAATAAAAAAAATAAAATAAAAAAAAAAGCTTTTCACTTTAAAATAATGGTCCAGATCAATAGAGGAACCTTTTTGACTGATCCAAAATTGTACAACCAATTAATTTTCAGTTAATTAAGCAAGTTTAAAAAAAAAAAGAAAAAAAGAATTTATTGGTTGGACGACATTTTATGCCATAAGATTTCCATCATAACATTTGCTGGATGCTGTTAGGTTACTCCTTAAATGAATGAAGTTAACCCGAGAACCTCTCTGACTGATTCAGAGTTGTTAAACCAATTCAGTTCATCATGAGCAGGTGAACCAGTTTGCAAAGAAATGACAAAAAAAAATAATGTATTTGTTTACAAATCGGGTGGTCCAAGTAGAATGATTACTAATTAAGTCAACACTGCTATGTAGTCGATTTTAAATATTTCACTGGTCACATCAATCACAAAGCACATTGCCTAAACAACAAGAAAACAAATACTAACCCATAACCCTAAACTAGATCTAGCCTTAACCTTCCCTAGTGGAAATAAAAAAAAAAACTATTCCAAAATGTATTTAAAACACATTTATTTCATACGAAGTATACTACAAATCCGTTTACATATTTACTGACATATCGCTTGAGACTTACTGATATAAATATTATATTTAAAATTGATTTGTAGTACTACTTTATTGCACAATGCAAATTTCTAAATATTAAGCCTAAAATGTGTTTTAATATCACTATTAGTAAGGATAGTATGATCTCTGTATAATATCAGTCCTTAAATGCAAGATATTTAAAGTGTACTTGCAATAGTTCCACTTTAGCACAATTAAATATAGCCTACTTAAGTATATCTTTAGTTGGATCTTAGCACTACTTCTGGATAACTAAAGTGCATTAAGTACAAAATTAATTGTTCTAATTTAGCAGACTTTAAGTATATAAATTTAGTATAACAAAAGTACAATTGCAGGGTTTTTATATTACATATTACATAGTACATAAATATGTACATTTATTTGTAGTATACTTAGCATTAAATAAATGCATTTCAGATACATTTTGGTATATTTATTTTCACTTGGGTTAACCTTAGCGTACATCCTGGTAGATAACATTACTGTTTGTTGTTATCAGATCCATCTATGATACTTCTGAACTCTGAACTGAATCCATAAAGTCCATGAATCCATGAACTTTTCCTGACATGACTGAGTAATTAAGTTGACTTATGAAATCGGCTACATTGTGGAGTTTGTCTACAACAGTAACTGTTTTGTTTTTTGTCTAAGTGTAACAAGCTAGTTGTGTCTCCATAGTGTAAAAATAAAAATAATACCAGAAGAAAAAGATTATTGTAAGGACCGTGTTGAAGTAGGACTTGTTTTGATCCACTTTATGGAGCTTTAGCTTTCTGACTATTTCAACTCTTCACAAAAGGCAGAATGTCAAGTATTGGAGCTATGGACACTCTAGAGTAGAGAAGAAAGGAAATTAATTATCTTGCAATGTACATTTTTATCACGGGCAGAAACTGACACGTATTGATTAATGAGCCAGTGAGTGTTTGCTTGCTGGAATATTAATTAATTTCCTTATAAAGGCAAGAGAAATCATT